>NC_090449.1:255787065-256090095 GCF_031143425.1 Pleurodeles waltl | reverse complement strand
GCAACAACTGAAAGGTCTGAAGACGGCCTGCCAACTCCTAAACATCCCCAATAGTGTCGGGGAGGGATCGCCACAGGGGACTTGCAGACATGAGAACCAACATGGCACTCAATGAAGTATACCAACGTCATTGTCTGACGGCTTTCACCCAGGTCCTGAAACCGTTGGCCTGGAATGATGACGATTGACAGCCTCGCCAGTGACCCGGAGAAGCATGACACAAACTAAGACCTGATCCGGACCTGTGGCACTCACAGACTGCCTGTGAGATGGTGAGACTGTGCTGGGTTTGTGGGATGGGGTTGTCTTGGGTTCGTTTTAGTGTTTTCTTTGGGCATAATTACTTTAGCTTTGGTCCTGTGCCCTTTTACCAAGTTCATTTCATTTATTCTTTTTTATTATTTTAACAGTGCTTCATTTTAGCTGTGATGTTTTATTATTTTTATCAGTTGCCTTCTCACGCAGGCATCGTTATTGAGTCCTTGGCATGACATTTCATCTTGTGCCCCTGCTCAAGGCTGTACATTATAGTCTATTGGGTACTGCCGTCCAAGAGTACGATGGCAACCTTACACAGAAAGATGCATTATCACGTCAGGCCAGTTCTCAGAACACAACACGTTTTGTTATAATAAAAAATAAAAAAAACACCACACTGGCAAAATAAGGTTAAAGGGGACATTCCAGCCATCCATCTTATGCTGTATCATGTAATCACGGCTCTGCTGAACTTGGCCTCATCACTCCAGCCACTTGGGAGGACTGCCAGCAGATCACAGGCAAACCTCTGCTTATTATTCAGGAATGAGGCTGGTGGTCCTTCTAGGAGCTAGTATGGGAAGAGAAGGGCTATTATGGCTATTCTCTCATGTAGGTGCTAGAAGTGTAGGTAGGGATTTTAGATTCACTAGTGTGCCAGGATCTTGGGACTTTTTTCATTTCTTTCACGCTCATAATTGTAGCGTTTAATCTTCCTAATAATCGCAGCTCATACCTTCTTACATATAATGCAGTTGCTTCAATAAAATATATTGAAACCTGTCCTGCATCTCTCTGTCTTGAAAGTATAAGACCTTGTGCAAATGAGAGAAAGGGGGAATATCTGTTCTACCACAACTTTCATGAGGATTCAGAGCGTCATGCCTCAGGCTGCCACAAATCACCTTTACTTTCTCGATTTGGGTGAGGTGCTGCTACCTAGCTGAAAGGGTTAGGACGACAGTTTCCAGAGAGTGTGGGATTGACTCAGTCGCCCACACGCGGTTGTGCTGCCACCCAAAACCAGCAGTATTGTCTCCATGGTAAGAGTCCAATGACATGGCACCACCAATGTTGCTTAGGCACTAACTTTACAGGTCTCACAAGTATCTCTGTCTGTTTACATGTTAAAGGCACCCTAATCACCTTACACAGAGACGTCAGTGTTATTATCCTCAATATCCTCCTCAATTAAATAGGCAGTACCTATTTTAGGATGCAGGTTGTTCAAGCTTGAACTTTAAGAAGAATTTCCCCAAAGTGGTGTTTCCATCTCTGAACTGACCATTTTTAAATATGGCGGGCCCTCAACTGGTAGTAATTGCAGCAAACAATGCACAACCTCTCACACAACATCTACTTAATCATGCGCTCACTGACGAGGGCAGGGAAATTACGTTTGTGGTTGAGACTCAAGATGCGTACATAATTGAATTTTTCTATTCCTAGGTCACCTTTCTATCAGTAGTGTTGTAGTTGAACTCTTGCTCTAGGCAAGACTGTTGGTTTAGGGATGACAGCACTTTTGTTTGTAGGTGAATAGGCCAATCCTACAACAAGTCGCAACTGTCGGCTCACCCCTCCCGGCTCACATGCAGTACCTCACCAAAAATCTAAATAGTAAAAGGTGATTTGTGGCAGCATTTACGCATGGACTCAAGAGTGCGACATCTCAGTGGAGTCGTGGTTGAACGGAGATTACCCTTTTCTCACATGAGCAACACGTCTCAATCACACACAGGCAATAACTGAGATGCAGTAAAGTTTTCAATAACAAGACTGTGATCTACAGTAAATTGCATGGGCTGCAATGATTAGGATAATAAACAATGCAAGAAACAGAATTGCAAAAATGAGAGTCAAGAATATAAAGACCCCCATCTTGCAATGACATGAGATGTGGAATATATGTGAAATATGCCGGGGGAGGAGCCAAGATGGCGACTGAGTCGGACGCCTGAGCAGTGAGCTCCGACTCTGGCCAAAAGAAACGATCCTGCAGGGCGCTCCCGACGGGGAGATTAGAGCCCTGAAGTGCACAACCGGTCCCGGGGTCGATCACGGAACCGGGGGACCGAACGGAGCTGCGCATGAGCGGGGAGCGCGCGAGCACCGAGGGGCAAGTGAGGCCGTGGCGTGGCGGTGCCTCGGAGGCTCGAGCTCCCGAGGAAACAGGATTGGAGTGCCCCGGTGCAGTAGGGGCGGAGGTAAGAGGCGGGGGGGCTTCAGCGCGGGGGAGGCCCTGAGGAGTGGAGCCTGTGCATCGGTGTGGCTTCTCCCCTCGCCTTTGCACCCCCCCCTCCGGCGGAGCGTGCCGGCGTACTGGGCCGGACCGGCTCTCCTTTGCGGGGCGGGTCGCCCCTTCGGAGCACGGGGGGAGCGGCAGTGCAGTGGTGCTGCGGCCAAGCACCGGGGACGGCCCAGCTGCGCTGAACACACAAGGCGGCACAAGGGGCAAAGAAAGGAGACGGCTGCAAAGCCGCATGGGATTCACAGGCGCTCACCCGACCCAAGGGTGAAGCCCAAACACATCGGTGATAGCCCCCCCACCGCCCAATTAAGAAAATAAATGCCTTCCCCTCCCAGGAACGAGGGGACAGTGAAAAGTGAAAAGGGGGCAACAATATGGACAGCGAAAAATAGGCGAGGGGGTGGATTGACCAGGAGGCTTCCCACCCTCACCTGTGCCGCCGCCTTCGATAACGCCGAACTCCCATGCATGCTTCCCTGCGCTGCGTTGGCGGGGGCCCACAGACACGTGCAGGAGCGGTGTCTGTGGTGGACCACTTTGGGCATCTGGGCCGCCTGGAACCCCAAAGGCTCTATACAGGTTGGGCACCCTGCGGGGGCACCTACACGCACTGCGGGACCGGAGCACCCAACCATTAGCAGCAGGATCCCCCCCCCCCCCCAACCGATCCAATTGATCTAGCACAATGTCCCATAGATAGGTCTGACAGACAGGGTCCACAGGCAGAGTAGGGGCCTCAGTAGGGCAATATACACCGAAAGAAGAACCGGTGCTCTTGGGGCGCCCGGCCGTTCAAGAAACACACAATAAAGCTGCCCCCCTTGCTGTGGGAGTTACTCAAAAGATAAAACAATGGCTGGGAAGTCCAAGTCCGCCAAAAACCAAGACCGAAATGCGCCTGGCCCAGCATTCAGCGACCAACAGCAAATCCCAACCTTGCAGTCACTGGAGAGCACACTCCAATCCCACTCCATTCAATTCGTAAAAAGTGCTACAGGCAATCATGGACACTAAATCCTCGCTAGAACTCAGAATAGAAACAGTATCGCAAGATCTAAACCTACTCAGAGTGGACCATCGGAGCTTGACAGAGAGAGTGAAAACGACGGAAGATAACCTGAGCAAGAAGAGTCCTATGGTTTAGGAAAACCAGAAACAAATTCAGCGTCTAGACGCAGAGGTGAAGATCCTTTGGAGGCGTGCCGAAGAAGCAGAAAGCAGATCCCAGCGTAATAATGTTCGCTTCGTAGGGTTTCCTGAGAAATCACCAGAACAGAGCTCGGAACTATTCATAGAGCAAAGGCTAATCAAAGAAGTGCTGAGTGGGTCCCCCTCGAAGTTCTTCTCTGGCGAAAGGGGGTACAGAGTCCCGGGAAGACCGCCATTGCCGGGTCAACCACCCAGACCATTAATAGCGAGATTCTTAAACTATAGGGACCGAGACCTGATACTGCAGCAATTCCGCAGCAAAGGCCCATTCCGCCATGAGGGCTCAGTGGTCCACGCCTACCCAGACTTCACACAGGAGGTACAGAAACAATGGAACTCCTATGTAAAGATTAAACAACTACTTCGGGAGCACAATATCAAATATGCTCTCCTCTTTCCTGCCAAACTGAGAGTAATTTCAGAAGAACGCACCCACATGTTCACCTCCCCCGAAGACGCCTGGACCTGGATGCACGCTAAAGGCATAGCGCAAACTAACGAAGGAGTGAGCGAAGAGGAGGAATGGCTGACCTCCAGATCGAGGAAGCGCACCAGGAGACGCCCCAGGGGTCAACCCACGGAGAGACAGGCAGCGGAGGAAACAGCAAAAGTGTTGAAAGAAACCCCGTTGCTGATGCAGAACTCTTTTGAGACATTCCGGACGGGCTCCTTGGCGGGCTCGGACTCTGATTCAGCCAGCTCGGACTCCACGATTACAGAAGCGCTCAGGGGCCCAGAGGTCACCCCTAGAACTGCAGACGAACTGTGAACGGTAATAACAAGACCGCCTCCTCTGCCCTGTCGGGGCGGCATGCTGCTAGGGAACAGGAGTGACCACAGCAGGAACGGAACTGCCAGCCATGCTGGCTAAAAAGAGTATCTTTTGAACGATTAATCCCTACCTGTTGTGATCGCTGACTAATATTTGTGTGCATACGGAATGGGGGGGGGCTAACATATCGGGAGCGCCCATACTCACACATATACATACACGCAGACTAGGTCTGAGGAAGGATGTGAGCTCCGTACAAGGGACACATCTGTCACCTAAAATGGCTCTCCCACAGGTATTCGTACGGATACAGGCTTCACCAAACAGTAGAGTGTGGTGTGTTTTACTGTGTGATAGCAGTTGGTTAAGGGAAATAGTTAGAATGGGGGAGGGGTAGGGGGAGTTAAGTTGTATGTTATAGGTCAACTCAGTGGACAGGGTATACTACAGCGGATGTCAGTCTTAAACACGCACCCGGCGAAATGGGGGGGGAGCTCGAAAGGAAGTCGCAATCCGGAATGAGTACTGTAGAGGTGCACCACACAACAATACATGTCCCAACGCACGAATGTACATACACACCAATATGAAATAGTCATGTGGAATGTGACGGGCATGGGCACGCCAGGCAAAAGAGCGCAAGTGCACGCGCGTCTCAGACGCCAGAGAGTTCACATAGCTATCCTACAAGAAACACACTTACTGGAGCCTGAGCTACAGGAGATCCGCGGGAAATGGGGTGGGCAGATAACAGACACAGCCTATTCAGCATTTGCTAGGGGAGTACTGATATGGATGGCAGGCGGCGTCCCATTTGTCCGAACCTCGTATAAGATAGACCAAGGGGGCAGATACGTAATAGTAGAGGGACAACTAGATGGGAGACACTTAACGATTATAGGGATCTACGCCCCCAACAACGCACTGGCGGGGTTTCTGGGTACACTCTCCCCGGCACTACTAGTAAACCCCGCAGCCCCGGCCATATGGGGGGGCGATTTTAACAGCTTACCAAATGCAGTGCTGGACAGATCAAACCCCCCCAAGAAAGGTATAACAAATAGAAGTGCTAAGTGCCCTCTGCAGACAGGGGCGGAAGATATGAGACTATACGACTTATGGCGCATGCAACACCCCCAACAGAGAGAATAGTCATTCTATTCAATACGGCACTGCGGATATATGCACATTGACTAATGGGACAGAATACCTGGCTAAGACACTATCGGACCACTCACCGCTCAGAATGATATTAAAATGGGGGAGAGGACACTCAGTGATCCCCACATGGCGACTACAGCCAGAAGCACTCCAAGATCAGGCATACGCAGAGGGACTGGACACAGCATTGAGGCAGTACTGGGAAATTAACACAGACTCCGCGGGCTCAAGAGCGGCAGAGTGGAAGGCGCATAAGGTGGTAGTCAGGGGGTACTGCATGTCATCCTCTTGGGGGGTGAGGCATACCCTACACTCGGAGATCAGCAACTTAGAAAAGGAACTGAGAGCACTTGAAACAGCGGTGGCAAGGAGGGAGGTACCCTTCACCGCATTAAAAGAGGCACGTATAAAATATAATGAAGTAGACTCTCGCCTTCGTAGACACGACCACAAATATCATTTAATGCGGCTACAGTGGGAGGGAGACAGATCAGGCAGACTGCTGGCTTGGCTCCTGAAGGAGGACCGACAGCAGTCTCCAATAGGGGCTATAAAACTAGACGACGGCAAGACAATCACCACGCAAGCAGAGATAAATGGGGCGTTCAGGGAATACTATACAAACCTCTATGCCAAACGAGCGGCCTGTTCAACCGCACAGCTTGCATCCTTTCTTGCAGGATCTCAATTGGCACAACTATCTCAGGAAGACGGAGAGAAACTAGAGGCCTCTCTGAGCGCAGCGGAATTGAACGTAGCACTAGCACAGATGCCCAGGAACAAAGTGCCGGGAATAGACGGCCTTCCACTAGAATACTATGCGAAGTACTCAAAGCATTTAAAGCCTCATCTGCTGAAAGTATTTAAGGAGGCTTGGAACCACAAGGCATTGCCCCCCACGCAGAGAGAAGCTATGATAGTGGTCCTACACAAGCAGGGGCGGGACCCCACGGATGTTAAATCCTACAGGCCACTTTCACTCTTAAATACTGGCTGCAAAATCCTGGGTAAAATATTGGCTAATAGGTTAGCACCCGTCATTCACACTTTGATACATGACGACCAAAATGGCTTCATCCCTAAACCCAACACCTTTTTACATATCCGCAGATTGTTGGGAGTGCTGGGGGGCACTCCACCGGAGGCGTATGAGGAAATGGTGCTTTCACTAGACATCGAGAAGGCATTTGACACACTAGGGTGGGACTTCTTATTCGCCACTATGCGGAAAATGGGAATCGGCCCTAATTCTATACAATGGGTACAGACATTGTACTCTAGCCCACAAGCTCGTGTGAAAACGGGGTGAGTCGTATCTGATAGAATCCCGATTGCTAGAGGCACCAGACAGGGATGCCCCCTGTCCCCCTTGCTATTCGCAATAGCAATGGAACCATTGGCGACCCGCCTGCAGATAATGGAGGACAGCTGGGGTATACTCAGGAATGGGGCGCACCATATAATATCTTTATATGCAGACGACACCTTAATATACATGCGGAAGGGAAGCAAGACGATTCCATTAGTAATTTCACTCCTGACCGAATTTGGAGAGATGTCAGGACGGGTGGTGAATTGGGAAAAATCGTGCGTGTTCCCCTTGACCATACGGCCCCTGTCAAGCACAGAAACTTCCCTGACTGGGCACCTGAAATGGTGCGTTGACTCATTCAAATACCTGGGGGTGCAAATATATCACAGACCAGAGGATCTCAGAGACAGAAATTTGGGGCGAGCATTGGCTTCCATAAAAGGGTTGTTACGTTTCTGGAGTAAACTACCACTGTCACCGATGGGCTGAGTGGCGATAGCAAACATGCTGATATTACCCAGGCTTCTATACTACTTTGCGGCACTGCCGCTCTTGATCCTCAGGAGTTTCTTCCGAGATTTGAACGGAACCTTGCTGCAGCACATATGGGGGGGAGGGGGTAGAGCGTGCGTCGCACTCACTACACTGCAGCGCCCAGTGAATGCGGGCAGCCTGGGTGCCCCTCATTTTGAACTCAATTACGCGGCTGCACAGCTTCAGTGGATACTGAGTTGGATGCATAGACCCACGTTGGCAGAGTCAGCATGGGTACTGGCGAGTTTTCCCTGTGCACCCTTGGTCTCTTGGCTGGCAACCAGGTCTCCGAAGGGGGCGACCGACAAACCGCCTATGCTAGTGGCGCATGCATGCAGGAAGAGATATATCCAAAATGGCAGTCGCGTGTTCCCCTACTCGCCGCTCCTTCAGTTAGGTATGGTCCCTGGTTGGGAAAGAGGGGACAGAAAACACTCGTTAGCGGCCTGGACAGAGGTGGGCATAGTGACGGTAGGAGACTGCTGTGAGGAAGGAAAATTAATGTCTTTTGAATCGGTACGGGACCTCACTTCAGTAAATCCTGGGCAATTTATGACATATTATGCCATATGCCATCCCATCAAGAAGACGTGGTTGGCAGGAAACCAAGAACCAATGATCTCCCCCGCACTGCACCACATGCTGCAATATGACAGCCAGACAAAGGTCGTGTCGAATCTATTTAAAACCCTGAATAAATACCCCGCACCCAACCTGGAGAATGCACGGGTAAGGTGGAACGCTGTTCTTCCAAACCCAATTTCGCAAGAGGAGTGGCCGGACGCTTTACAACACACACAGGGGGTATCGAGAAACCCCAGATTCCGCTACACGCAATTTAACTACACACATCAAACGTACCTCTCACCAGCCAGGATTAAACGTATGCTCCCCAGCTCGGACCCAACCTGCCCAAGGTGTAAGGCCCCACTGGCACACTTCTACCACATGGTTTGGGAATGTGCCCAGGTGCACAGGGAATGGAGCGGAGTGGTGGAGAGGGTATCGGAGTTGACGGGGTTGGCGCTCACAGTGGACCCTAAATCCTGCCTGGTGGGTCTGAGACAGAGAGATAAGAAACATAAGCACCTACATAAGTTCACAGACATAGCATACGTGAAGTACAAAAGACTGATAGCGATGAACTGGAAATCGGCCACAGCTCCAGATCTGAAAACCTAGCAGAGCATGACACTGAGATGGGCTAGCGCAGAGTCAATGGTACTGCGGAAATCAGCAAGGGAGGGCCAACAGCATACAGGAAGCGAGGTCTGGGAAACTTTAACAAGCAGACTAGAAGCCAAAAGCGATGAGAAACCACCATGAACTGGTACATATTGCGACCCTGAGACAAACATTCTTTTACCTAACTAATCTTCATACCCCGAGTAAGCAGGACGGGACAAATTGTATAGCTAGAGTGAGCTCCCACGCCCACCTCTTCCACCAGAAGCAACCCATAGTGATTAGTTAGAGCGGATCTAGTGCCCCGCACAGGAACACAAAGTCAAGGGGACCCATACACCACAAATTGTCACTACACTGGGTCTCCCCCACCAAAGCAAATAACTGCATAGCCCAGAGAAAGAACATTACTAAGCCGGGGCACACAAGTCCACTAAAACCACATGGTTAATTTGATCATCCAGCAACCGCATCTGAATACCCTTTAAGCATAATGACAATACCTAAGTTAAGTTTTACTGTTAATTTGTGTGATAATTGCGTAAAAGATCTACCATATCCTGAAACTGTAATTGTTAAATGTTGGTAATGGATCTAAATTGAAAATTCAATAAAAAAAATAAAAATAAAAAATATGTGAAATATGCCCTAATACCCTAGCATGATGAACCTATAGAGAGCTAGGTGTGTTAAACCTAATCTGCCAGTATCATGTCCATGAGAAGAACCCCCCAACCCTTGTTACCTTGGAATGAGGTCGCTATATCAGACTCCGTGGGTACACAAAGGCTGGGTCTGCATCAAAGCGAGGTGTAGCATGAATAGCGTTGATGGTATCTGGTAGGAATCCCTCTGATAACCCTGTCTGCGTGAGATGCATTTATACAGATCTTGTAGGACCCCTGATGCAGGTATGTTCCCAAACAATAGTTAAGAAGGCATGCTTGGGGTGGCAATGATACAAACAATTCCCTGAAAAGGTGCATTATGTTACTGTCTCACGTAAGTGGGAAAGTACATATTGTGAATAACTATGTATCTCATTTGTTTTTGATGCTGATAGTGTCGCCTTCACAGAGCGGCACTGATAACGTGAAATCAAAACATCTTCCTAACTACAAACATGGTAGTCATCTTAGAAGAAATAAATAAATAAATGAGCTAAAACAGAGCAGGCTAAGTAGGTTAAAAGTCTCTAAGTGACAGGGACTCAGGCCTGCCAGCCAGAATGCTAAGCTATCTCCCGATTCCCAATAAAACTATATAGGATCCACTACAGTAGATGGGAACTCAAATACATTTCACAAATACACAATAGCAAATACACCTTCACAATACAAACCATATGCATATTTAGAAATACCATTATCTTATCAAGAACACCAAAATTGGCTTAATGGTGCCCTAACAGACGTTCCACAAAACGTTAGATTAGGTTCTTTAAGTAATGACGGTTCTACCTGGCCAGCATTGGCCACATATACACCACATCCTAATGCAGAAATCTAGCCAGTGGTGGATGTACGCCTCTTATATAATCATTTAGTAGAAAGATATCAACACTTAATACAATTGTCAACATCAGGACAGTGCGCGCTCTACGGGGGACAAAAAATGCAAAAACCCAGCCTTTATGCAAGAGCATAATTCATGCATTGTGTTTATATGCAGTATGTTAACCTTTTGCATTGCAGACTTTAACCTTGAAAAACACTATTAATGATGTTTGCAATAATTGTTCATTTGAAAGGTATTGCTGCAGGCTTACTGAGTGTGTTAGGGCGTGGTCCCTTTCTAGGACCTTCTAGAAGCTTTCTCTGCAGCATGACTGGGTGTGGTTTGTGGGCTGGGCCAGACTCTATATAAGAGAGCCAGCCCAGCTCCACGTGCTCACTATTCAGAGGTCCCAGTGCAGAGCAGCAGCAACTTCCTGAGCTCCTGTTCCGGAGGCCTACCTTGATGTTCCAGGCCTGCCCTGCATTATACTGGTGATCCTTGAGCAGGGTGGTAAGGTGGAGGTCGGCTGGGCCCCCGACCCCGTTCTCAAAGACTCTTGAGTTTTGGGCCTACTCATGAAACTTTCAGAGTACGCGATTCATTGCTCTCATGTAAAACTTGGTGTTCAGATCGGCAACAGCTTGCGCGATCATTTTATGGCATTTGCATATTGTTCGAATCGGCATTGTGCGCGATTCATTTCCCACATGTAAAACTTGGTGTTCAGATCAGCTACAGCTTGCGCGATCATTTCATGGCATATGCATATTCTTGTTAGAATCGACAGTGTGTGCGATTCATTTCCAGCATGTAAAACTTGTTGTTCAGATCGGCAATAGTGTGCAAGATCATTTCATGGCAATTAAAACTTTGATGTGTAGTGTTTGTTGAAGTGCACACATTTATCCTGGGCTTTTGGATTTTCTGTGAAGATGCTAAATTCAAAATGTGACATTCTTTGCGCATATTAAGTCCCTAGTACAATTCCTATTGTTTTCCAGGGAATGTTTCAGATTGCCTTTTGGCCTCATGTAAAAATGCAATGTTTGTTCTGAAACATTATTCTAGAAGGTTCTTGTATTCCTAGACAGTATGTGACATTTCATGAAAAGCTCATATGAAACATTGTATTAACCATTCTTGATTTTTTCCAGGTACCCAGAGTTCTTGAGGTCTAGTTATAGCCACTTCTTAGGTTATCCATGGTTACACTATGAGAACGCTTAGAACCATAGTCTAGTGAAAGTCAATGTGATAATATCTTGATATTGTGTTGTTTAACCTTTTGCTTCCTACAGGTCTCCTTCCCAGCTGTTCCCTACCTAATCCCCTTTTCCCCCACCTGGACTCTCTCAGGCTCTGTGATATTTCCATCAGAGTGTTGGCGCTGTTTAGTGGTGGACATGTTGGGAGCGTGCGCAGGCCCTGAGGATCTGGTCTCCCTGACAGAATAGTGAACCCACAAATGTATTATCCTCCCGGTTTGCGTGTGTTTTCAACATGGCCACACTGGATGAGCTAGTCAAGGTTATCACGCTGCTCCAAGCAGAGGTAGTGTCATCAAACGATAAAGCAACCAGCTTAGCTGAGAGAGTGAGTCAGTTGCAGGTAAGGGTAGAAAAGAAAGAACAAAGTCCTTTGGGTGTGGCTTGGCCTGGTCCTCCTTCTCATGTTTCTGGAGGTAATCCTCCTATGAACATTTCCCTCAACGTTCCCTCAGCTATTCCCCTAGCTCCTCCAGAACGTTTTTCAGGCGATTCCCTGAAAGCGCAATCTTTCTTGGTTCAAGTGGAATTACATTTTACCTGCCGACCAAACACTTTCCCTGATGCCCAATCCAGGGTGGCCTTCTTGTTATCTTACCTGACTGAGGACGCAGCCACCTGGGCAATCCCTCTTGTGCGTAAAGACAGTCCCCCGCTTTACAATTAGAGAAATTTTGTTTGTGAGTTTGAACGAGTGTTTGATCGAAGAACAGTGACATTGTCGGCAGATCGTGAACTATTAGACTTGCGACAAGGTAACCAAGATTTAGTTTCTTACTTAGCTAATTTTAATCGGCTGGTAGCCGAGACATCCTGGCCTGAAGCAAAGCAAGCAGCCTTGTTTTACAAAGGACTCAAGGACGAGTTAAAGGACATTCTTGCCCAGATAGACCCGCAGCCTACAGGTTGTCGAGATCTAATAAACCTTGTTTTGAGACTGGATCATCGTCTAGCAGAACGAAGGGGAACACGAAAAAGACTGACAAATATTCCTGCCGTGTTCACGATCATAGAGAATCAAGAACCCAGAAAGAGAGAACTCAGGAACCTATGGAAATTGGAACTATCAGGAGACCTTTGACCAAAGACGAAAAGGACCTACGTAGAAAGAATGGACAATGTCTTTATTGCGGGCGCAAGGGTCATTTCGCCAAAGATTGTCCAGTCAAACCAAAAAGCAAACGAGGTCCTGTCGAGAAACTTGCAGCCAATGTACAAGTCGAGCCGGAAAACTAAATCACCCAAGATGTAAAGAAGGGTTGCTCTTGGGTGTCACCGTGGACCCTTCACAGTCTAGACATCTCAAGCTGGGCATAAAAGTTCAAGTAAAGAAGAAGAACTATTTCAAAAAGGTCCTCGTAGATTCTGGGGCTACCGGGAACTTTGTTGATGCCCAATTGGTTCGCGCATGGGGGATCCCATGAACCAAGAAGAAGACTCCAGATATAATACAAGCAGTAGATGGAAAACTCTTGACTGGAGGCCCAGTAATTCTTCAGAATGTCCCCTTGTCGGTGATCTGTGATGGGGGAAATCAAAGAACCAAACATGAAGAGAAGCTCGTATTTGACGTGATCCATGCTCCTCAGTATTTAATTATCCTTGGCTTACCATGGTTAACTTATCACAATCCTGAGATTAATTGGGCAGAACGGAAAGTTGTGTTCTCTTCCGCCCTATGTAATAAGATATGTCTCCAGACGTCTCCAGTCGCCAAAAATTGCAACTCTCACATAGCCAATGCAGCGGAGAAAGAAGTAAAGTTGCCCAGGCAGTATTCGTCCTATGAAGATGTATTCGATGAAAAAGAAGCAGAAACCTTGCCTCCTCATAGACCTTATGACTACCAAATTGATTTAACTCCAAGTGCAATACTCCCTAGCTGTCATGTGTAAGCCTTGTCAAAACATGAAAATTAACATTTTCGAAAGAACCTAGATCAATTCTTAGAGAATGCTTCATCCGCCCTTCCAAGTCTCTCGCAGCCTCTCCTTTGTTTTTTGTCCCTGAGGCAAATGGGGACCTTCAAACCTGTATTGACTATAGGGGTTTGAACAAGGTCACAGTCAAGAACAAATACCCCTTGCCTCTGATTCCTGTCTTGTTGGATCAAGTGAAAAAAGCAA
This sequence comes from Pleurodeles waltl, assembly GCF_031143425.1. Taxonomy (NCBI): domain Eukaryota; kingdom Metazoa; phylum Chordata; class Amphibia; order Caudata; family Salamandridae; genus Pleurodeles; species Pleurodeles waltl. The sequence goes on along the minus strand of NC_090449.1, from coordinate 256,076,525 downwards.
AGATTTACACTAAGCTCGATCTACGAGGTGCTTACCATTTAGTCAGAATGAGAGAAGGCGACAAATGGAAAACTGGGCTCAAGACAAGATATGGTCTCTTTGAATACACCTTCATACCCTTTGAACTGTGCAATGCTCCAGCAGCGTTTCAATCTTTCCTGAATGACGTCCTTAGAGAGTACCTCGACATATTTGCAATAGTCTATACCGATGATATTTTGATCTACTCCGACAATGAAACCGAACATGTACAACATGTCAAGAAGATTCTCACAGCTCTTCGAAAGCATCATTTATATTGCAAACTAGCCAAGTGTGAGTTTCATGTTACCACAGTTGAGTTTTTAGGGGTTATCCTTACCCCTCAAGGTATGGTCATGGCAGAAAAGAAAGTACAAGCTGTATCTGATTGGCCCACTCCAAAGACTGTTCGAGATGTACAGTGCTTCCTGGGTTTTGCTAACTTTTATTGCAGGTTTATAAACCATTTCTCCCAAACAGTGGCGCCAATCACCAAGTTACTGAGAAAGAAAGAAAAATGTGTATGGTCTCCAGAAGCTGACCAAGCCTTTTCAACTTTGAAAGAAGCTTTTTCCACTGCCCCAGTCTTGACTCACCCTGATGTGGATCGTCCATTCATAGTTGAAGCAGATGCCTCAGATATGGCAATTGGTGCAGTCTTGTCACAACGAAGTAAAGACACTGGCCAACTTCATCCTGTAGCTTACATGTCTCAAAAGCTGAACGAAGCCGAACAGAACTATGTAATTGCTGTAAAAGGGCTTCTGGCGATCTGTGATGCCTTTAAAGAGTGGAGACATCATTTGTTGGAGGCCAAGTACACTATCACAGTATATACTGATCATCGCAATCTCCAGTTCAGCTAGACTTTTGACTCCTCGGCAATTACGCTGGATGCTGTTTTTTGCAGAGTTCGATTTTGTGGTAACTTTTCGTCCTGGTAAAGACAATCGCAAAGTAGAAGCCTTGTCCCGCCAAGAGTCTACCACATTGCCTACAATCCAGCTTTCCAGAGCTATCATTGCTCCAGACAAAGTCCTCTGCATCATAAAAACCGAAGACTTCTTTGAAGACATCCGTAATTCCTTCACCATTGAGAAATGGCAGGCATGGGCTCAAGCAGATCCCAAAAGATCAATCAAGCAAGGACTACCTTACCATGGCGCTCATTTGTTCGTGCCCACTACCAAGCTTCGCAAGTTAGCATTTCATTGGTTGCATGTTATACCTACGGCAGGTCACCCAGGCACTCCTAAAACTCTTGAATTAATCCAACGCTACTTTTGGTGGCCTACTCTGACAAAAGACGCCAAAACAATGGTCACTAACTGTGAAGTCTGTGCTCGCATCAAGACAAGTCATTCAAAACCGAAAGGTTTGTTGCATCCGCTCCCAACTGCACGTCGACCTTGGGAACACATCTCGTTAGACTTCATTACAGGAGTACCAGTGGTTCAACAGCACTCAGTAATCCTTGTGGTGGTAGATAGTCTCACGAAATATGGACATTTCATTGCCTGCAAGAAATTGCCCACCTCCAGTGAACTGGGAACCATCCTACTGAATAGAGTGGTCCGTTATCACGCGCTGCCGAGAATGATTCTCTCCGATCGAGGACCGCAATTTGCCTCCAACTTCTGGAAAACGTGGTGCAAAACACTTCAAGTTACATCCACACTATCTACTAGCCATCATCCTCAAACAGATTGTCAAACTGAGAGACTGAATCAGACATTGAAGCAATATCTGCGTGCTTACGCTGAGAAAGCACTTCATTCCTGGACATCAATGCTCTGGTTAGCTGAACTAGCCTACAATAACTCGTTTCACACCTCCACTGGTGTCACACCCTTTTTTGGCTTGTTTGGCTATCATCCTGATACTTTGCCTATCACGATTCCTCAAGAAAGTTCTCTTACACCAGCTGTGTCCGAAACGATTCAACACCTCCACCAAACCCAGAAACTGATTCAACAACATCTAGAAAAAGCTAAACAAAAATACAAAAAGCAACATGACAAGAAACATTGTGAAGGACCTTAGTATCAACCAGGTGATAAAGTGTGGCTTTCTACAAGACATATAGACTTCAAGAAAAAGCACATGTTTAATCCCAAATTCATAGGTCCTTACACTGTCCTCCAGCAAATTAATCCAGTGACGTACAAACTGCAGTTGCCCTGGTCACTGCGTATTCATCTAGTGTTCCATACTTCCCTCCTGAAAAAAGCAGTCCAGAAGGTACGCTCCCAACCAGCTCCAGTTCTAGTACAGGGGGAAGTGGAATACGAAGTTAAACAGGTGTTGGATTCCAAACTTAGAGGTCGTAACCTGTGGTATCTGATCTCTTGGAAAGGTTACGGTCCTGAAAGTAACTCATGGGTCTCCGCATCCGACGTTCATGCTCCACGACTAGTGAGACGTTTTCATTGTCTTAACCCAGGCAAACCAGGCCCTAGAGCGCGTTTCGGAGAGGGGAGTTCTGTCAACATCAGGACAATGTGCGCTCTACAGGCGACAAAAAATGCAAAAACCCATCCTTTATGCAAGAGCATAATTCATGCATTGTGTTTATATGCAGTATGTTAACCTTTTGCATTGCAGACTTTAACCTTGAAAAACACTATTAATGATGTTTGCAATAATTGTTCATTTGAAAGGTATTGCTGCAGGCTTACTGAGTGTGTTAGGGTGTGGTCCCTTTCTAGGACCTTCTAGAAGCTTTCTCTGCAGCATGACTGGGTGTGGTTTGTGGGCTGGGCCAGACTCTATATAAGGGACCCAGCCCAGCTCCACGTGCTCACTATTCAGAGGTCCTGGTGCAGAGCAGCAGCAACTTCCTGATCTCCTGTTCCGGAGGCCTACCTTGATGTTCCAGGCCTGCCCTGCATTATATTGGTGATCCTTGAGCAGGGTGTTAAGGCGGAGGTCGGGCTGGGCCCCTGACCCCGTTCTCAAAGACTCTTGAGTTTTGGGCCTTCTCGTGAAACTTTCAAAGTACACGATTCATTGCTCTCATGTAAAACTTGGTGTTCGGATCGGCAACAGCTTGCGCGAACATTTCATGGCATTTGCATATTCTTGTTTGAATCAGCAGTGTGCGCGATTCATTTCCCGCATGTAAAACTTGGTGTTCGGATCGGCAACAGCTTGCGCGATCATTTCATAGCATTTGCATTTTCTTGTTCGAATCGGCAGTGTGCGATTAATTTCCCGCATGTAAAACTTGGTGTACAGATCGGCACCCCAAGAGATCTGAGAGGACTCCGGACTGCAAAAAACGAACATCGGAAAGCACCACAGCACCTATGACGCCTAGCCCGAGCTGAAATGGGTCAATGGTGCAAACGTGGTCCTCCATCCCTCCAGAGACAGAGCTCACCTTAGACTTGCCCACTGTGGACTCCCCTAGGTCGCCTGCAGCCACTGCCCGCGGGGCCTCTCAATTACAGGTGCTCCAGGTGGGGAAAACCAGATGCCTAAGGACACCTCTGCACCTATCGCCCCTGGCCCGTGGAGAAGAGGACTTAAGGTGTCTCCATATCCTCGATCATCTCAAGACTTGAACCCTTGACTGGAGTCCCTGTCCAAACCTGCAGCCAGTTGCGGCTCACGGGTGTTAAAGGAGGTGGGGTGGTGCCAGGGGAGGGGAGAGGGGGTGGCACAGTTGGGGGAGTAGGGGGCTGGCGGGGGGGGAATAATAAAATTTGAAAAAAATTAAATAAAAAAATTAACTTACCTGCACGCTGTGCTCCACCGTCGCTCCTCTGTCTCCTCAGCAGGTTGCAGGCACAGGCTCCCAGCCTGCCCTGTGGTCAATCCTCACGCTGCTCAGAGAAGTGGCAGGATTGGCCTGGAGCACCCAGCTAGGGCGCTCAAAGGCAGACTGGGAGCCTGTGCCAGCTCTCTCCAGCCCGGCAGCTCAGTGCGGGGCTGGAGACAGCCTACTGCTCGCGTATGTGTTTGGCCAGCCAGGGACGTACATGCGCACTGAGGGGAGTGCCATAGCTGAGGAGCCGCCACTGCCTGCAGTCTCTTTTCAACTGGACCGTTACCCATTGACTAACATTGGGCACCCAATGCTGTAAAGCACCTCTGCACCCGGCAACCCCAGTGCCACCTGAGGTGACCTGTTGGTGCTGCCTTGGACCTTGCCACATACTTATCTTAAGGCCAGGAGATTGGTCACATAAGTCACTGTGAAGTATCCGAATGCAGCATAAATGTTTTTCCTCAATAGGATAACATTGGCCACCCGATGCTGAAAAGTACTTCTGCAACTGGCCACCCTAGGTGACCTGTTGGTGCTGCCTTGGGTCTTACCCCATACTTACTTTAAATCAAGGAGACTGACCCTTCACGTTGCTGTGAAGGGACCAAATGCAGTACGTTTCCCCTCATAGGATAACATTGGGACCCAAATGTTGAAAATCACCTCTGCAACTGGTCGCCCCAGTGCCACCCAAGGTGACCTGTGGGTGCTGCCTTGGACCTCGCCACATACTTAGCTTAAGTTCAGAAGATTGGTCCCACAAGTTACTTTACTATAACTGTATGCAGTATTTATTTTCCCATCATAGCATAGCATTGCCGCCTCTGACAAATGCACTGTTGACTTTTGAAACCTGAAAGTATTTTTCTTAAAAACGTACTTACCGGATTGTATTGATTCTGAGATATATATATATTTGTTATTTTTGTAAGTTGGTATGGATCCCCTTATTGAGTAATGTCTGTCATTTATTGACTTTTTGTGTATTTGCAGATATCTTAAACACTCTTCCCTGATAACCCAGGGCTGGACGACCACACTGTCCCCTAAAAGAGCACCTTAGGACTTCTAGAGCAAGCCCCTGTCCACTGTTAAGGGAACCCCTGGACTCTTTGCACGATATCTCTCATTTTGATATATAATATAAAGAAGCTGCTTCCTACAGCTGTAGAAGGCTATGAATACTGAATGAAGTCAATTGGCTTAAAGAGTGTGTGGGAGAACTAGAGACTAGCAAATACAGGGTAGAGAAGTTTTATTTACAGCATGAAACTGCACAACAAACAAGTTGTTTAGGCTTGGCGAAAATAAAAGAACTGAATACACCCAGTATTTCCTCACCAGCTAAACTTGATAAATGGCACAATTTTAAATGTCACTGAAGAACAGTTCAATGGATGGGTTCAGAACGGTACCTTTAATTCAACACTTTCAGGTCCCACTGGGTGGTTATTGTGGTCAATGGACACAAATGGATGGCATGTGTGTTTTGTCAACTCCACGTGGAGTTTTAGAGCAACTAGACCTGACCCTTCTTACGTCACCACACAACACTCTGATAATGACACAACATATAGCGTGGGCAAACTATGTGAACAACAGTTATAATCTTTAACGCTAAAAGATGTTAAAGAACACCTTCGTGTCCTGTCAGAAGATGTAGACTTACAAGATTTCTTGTTACGTCCCAGGAAACAAAGTACAAAATGTTTCTTCTATGTAATATATAATGAAATTTTGAAACTTTCCCAAAAGGAAGCTGCAGTCCTGTTAAGGCAAATAGATCTGGAAAATTTGCAGAAAGCTCTAGCCGTGGTCGATAATGATATAAACACTTTATCCAAAATAACATTGTGTCATCTGCAATCGACACCATTCAAAATTACGTCACTTTTACACAATGGAAAGAGTCAACTTAGGTCCATTATGCAGTTGAGCTGATGTTACAAGTTCTTAAAAATGGCCATGTGTCCTAGCAGCACAGCAACTCTAAGGAGTTATCTGCTGCATTTAATTTGACTAGAAATTTGCCTCGCCCCCATCACAAGAGATAAAAGTAGCAGATATAGGGCCTCCTATTGCTACTTCTAATGTAAATTGTGACAAGCTGAGCAGACTGGATTCTCTTTTATTTCCAAAACATATAGCGCTTACATCAGCCCACAAGACCTTTGAACAACTAGGAAGGTACAGTCCCTATTAAATACCAACTTTCCATAAAGATTTCAGTGAATTGATTTGTTGCATCTTTAATTCGTCCAACACCGTTGGGATTGTGCACTTTTTAAGGCTGTCGGTTCTGGTTTTGTTAGCGCCTTTCAAATCGTCTTTGGGGTTGTACCTTCAGCCATTCACTCACTGCTTTTGCTTTTTTGGGGGGGATTCCTAATAACTTTGGCATTACTTGGCAGTATTCTGCTGCTGCCGTTTTTCATTCGCAGTGGCTGCCCCAACACAACAAGGAGGAATGATGGAGCTTCCACCAGCCCAACTGTCTCAGGAACACATTATGCAGTACTTTGGAGCACCACTCCTGGAAGAACTGGAGTCCAACTGGTCACTGTCATTCAGACCGGTTCTCAATTGCATGCAGCCCCTCTTTCGATGCGTGTGGTTCCCATTGAAACATGCGCTGGAAGTGTCTTGTTCTGCAGCGTATACCTTCTCTGGATTTGGGTCTGACTGTGTTGTCAATGAGGGTTTATTGCCAGACATGCCCAATGACATTGCGGTTGAAGCAGTATGCTTCCTATAAGTTGCCCTTCGTGGATCTAGTTGCTCCTGCTGCTCTAACACCCGACACTTCACAGAGTGCTGCCTCCTCAGCCGGACATATGGCTGAGGCACCAGAACATCCGTGCCCCCTCTCTTTTCTTAGTGACAAGCTGGTTAACTTACCGCTTGCCAGAGTAGGATCTTTCCTGGATTCCATCATTATTGATGATATTGGTGATTTTCTGCAGGATCAAAATTATTGTTGATTTTGACATCTGGCCTTCATTTGAATTAATTTTTGGTGAAATTTTAAATTGACCGTTTTTAATTTGACCGGTCTTCAGTTTGTCCTGCTTGTCAATATGGACACTGCATCTCTTTTATGTATAGTTTAGCCTGCTTTTGGACCATGCAGTCTTGTACCGACAATGGGCAGGGTGTTGTGGGTTCATTTTAGCATTTTGCTTGGGCACATTTATTTCAGCTTCAGGCCTGCAGCCTGTGTCCTTTTACTTGATTCATTTCATTCATTCCTTTTATTATTTTAGCATGGCTTCATGCAGTAACGTTTGATTATTCCATTAGTTGCCTTTCCATGCAGGCATTGTAATTGATTCCCTTCCAGGACATTTCATCTTGTGCCCCTGATCAAGGCTGTACATGATAGTCTACGGAGCACTGCCTATCCAAGAGTACGAAGTCAATCTTGCATAGAAAGATGCATCATCACATCAAGCCAGTTCTCAAAACACAACATGTTTTGTTATAAAAACGCCACACTGGCAAAATACATTTAGAGGGGACATTACAGCCATCCATCCGTCTTATGCTGTACCACGGTGTTGCAGCTCTGATGAACTTGGCCTTGTCGCTCCAGCCACTCGGGAGGACTGCCAGCAGGTCACAGACAAACCCCTGCTTATTATTCAGGCATGGGGCTGGGTGGTGGCTTCCTGGGACTAGTATGGACAGAGAAGGGCTAGATTGCTATGCTCTCATGCTGGGACTTTTTCATTTGTTTAATACTCATGGTCACAATAATAATCGTATTGTGTTTCATCTTCCTAATAATTGCAGCCCATGCCTTTTTACATAGAATGCACTTGCTTTAATAAAATATATTGAAACTTGTCCTGAATTTCACTGTCTGCCTTGCATGTATGAGATCTTGTGCAAATGAGAGAAAGGGGTAATGCTTGCTGCCAAAAATCACTTTACTTTCTAGATTCAGGTAAGGTGCTGCTAGCTAGCCCGAAAAGGTTAGGCAGACAGTTTCCAGACGGTGTGGGATTGACTCAGTCACCCACACTTGGTGGCACTGCCGCCCAAAACCAGCAGTCTTACCTCAATGGTAGGAGTCCTACAACAGGAGCGCGGGGTGGGGGCAGATTGGTATCCCTGTACCCACACCAAAAAACGTGGACTTGGCTTGCCCCGTTCAGGAACGACTCCTGGGACTTCCTCCGCTACTACCAGCTACCCAGTGGACTCATTAAGTTATGATTTATTTACGTTTACGGTTGGGGTTTCTGTTGATTTTGTTCTCACTCCCTTATGGAGACTGCAAAGTGTGGGGAGGGGCCCTGCCTCGCATTACAAGACTGATACCTCAGCACTCCTCACACAACAGCTTCCCCTCTTGTCATCACCTACAAGGATGGCTAGAGTTTTAACCTTCTGTTGTCCCTATTCATGATGAATTGGAAGTCATTACACTGATTGTGAAGGGGCTCAAGTCAAGGTGGTCAAGTTTGAGGGGATTTTGTCTTATTTAGAGCATGCGGGTAGAGATACCTGCGTGGTACAGGAGATGCACTTCTCTCATGGCGACTGCCACAGAATGAAGTTCTGCCACTGTCCCATCCATGCAGTTGAGATTACATTTACTACTCACATGCCCATAAGACACATGCTTGCCTTGATTATTTTCTGGGCAACCTGTCCGTGCAAACACTGATCAGAGGAGTGGAGATTGAACGCAGATCACTGTCTGATCACGCCCCATTGATCCTTAAGCTTTGGATGGCCCTGATGCAGAATCCCAGCCACCCATCAGTCGGGAGTAATTTTGCTAGGCAGACCTGACAGTACACCACACTACGCAGGTGATTACAGACTTTGTAGCCATTAACGATACTGGAGACATCCCCCTGACTACCCTACGGAAGGCCATGAAGGTGGTGATTTGTGGAGGGCTTATTGCGGTCTCCACCGCTGACAATAAGATGCATAAGGAAAAGAGAGGGGAACTGGAGGCCATTCATAAAAGGACTGGGGCCTGAGGACATGGCGGCAACTGAAGAAGACGAGGGCGCAGGTGAGTGATCTGGATAGGGCGCAGTTTGCACTATTTCACCTGCAGCACTCCTACATGGGTTGGGACAAATGCGGCAGGCTTCTCACTAACAAGTTGCAAGCGAAGCGACAAGCTGAATGGGTAAGGCCATTCTTCAGTAGGATGGCAGCAAAGTGACTGCGGATTTGGCCATAGCGGCTGCTGTCAGGGACTTCAATAAGTCCCTTTACACATCGCAAGACCGGCCGTCCACATATTTACAGACCTATTTGAAGGATGTCTACACACCCTGGCTGACACCCCAGCAGGCCATATCTCTTGATCAGGCCATTCGTACAGATGAAGTCATTTTGGCCACTGCACATCAGAAGCTTCTTAAATTCTCAGGCCCGGATGGCTTTGTAGCCCTTTTCTATAAAATGTTCTCTCAGGTACTCTTCCCTATTATTACTAGATTCACTGGCAGATTTGGGCACCCTTCCATGCTGGAGGCATCCATCACGGTCATACCCAAACTGTGGAAGGACACACACCAACCAGTGTAGCTCGTACTGGCCCATTTCACTTATTTTATAAATGTGGATGCCAAGATTTTTACCAGAATTTCAGAGGCAAGGCTCAGACCCTTTAAGCCAAGCCTGATAGATCCTGACCATTCAGGATTTCTCCCTCACCGCCAATGTGGCGACAACACCAAGTGAATCCTTTGCGTAGTTGACAAAGCCAAATGTTTGCGGCGGGGCATAACGTGTTTGGCTATCAACGCTGAAAAAGCATTCAACCGAGTGTATTGGTGTTATCTAGATGCGGTACTGACCCACTTTGGTGTTGGGAGGCTGATTTGGTGCCTAGATCCTTCATAGCTATGGGGTGCCCAGGGTGGCATTTTAGGTGAACGGGGTCTTATCGGCCCCCTTTCCTACTGGTGGGGGTACTAAGCAGGGCTGCCCGCTTTCACCCCTGCTGCTTTTTCTGTACATGGAGCCCATCACACAGAGGGTTATGTAGACCCCCACATTACTGGGGTGAGGTTTGGAGGTGATGAGCACATTATTATCCTTTACGCAGACTATGTCATTGTGGTGCCAGAGGGCCCATTGCAGGCCCTGATATCCTTTTTGACAGAACTGGAGCAGTTTGGGGAGGTCTCGGGCTTTCGAATCAACTAATAAAAGTTGCACGTCACACCTGCTGTACTGGATTAGCTGGTTGCTTGCTATCCATCTGCATTGGCAGGCTCCTTGGTGACATACATTGGAAAACACATTTCCCCCACCATAAACAAGACTGGCTACCAACTACTGAGCCTTACTCCGACAGGTTTGTAAGTACCTTACACAATGGTAACACTACCACCTCTCATGGCTTGGAGGGTGGAAGATCTGAAAATGACTCACCTACCAGGGTTTTATTCCTGTCCAGGCCCTCCCACTAACGCACCCGGCAGGTATGCGCCTGAATCTCCAAGCAAAAATCCATGGTTTTGTCTGGGAGGGACGGAAGGCTGGTATGATCCACAACAGGCTGCATTGCCCAGTTTGTGAGGCTGGTTTGGAAATATCTAGCCTTCTGCATTACTACCAAGAAGCTGCAACATCGGTTCCTCCTGGAATGGAGTTATATGGAGACAGAAAAGCACTGGTTATTAATGGATAGGGCGATAACAGGGGACCATCTCTGGGAGGAGCAAAAGATCCTGGGGCTGTATTCATCCACTGCCATGACTGCCACTCTTAGGGTGTGGGACCAGGTCACTACTCGGAAGGTGTTGACATTGTTCCCCTCCCGACTGCCCCCAACCATGGAAAACTCAAAGTTTACCCCCATCAAATACCACCATCCCCATCTGCTGCTTTTGTGGCCTGGCAGGCAGCTGGCTGTAGATACATTGGTCACTTATTTGATGCGGAGTGGCTCATTTCCTTCAAACAACTTAAGGCCGACTATGGCCTGCTGGAAACAGCACGAATGTGCTACCTACAAGTCAGTCAACTGTGTCACCCATGGAGACACTCAATGTATCCTTGCACCCTTTGAAAAGTGGCATTTGTCCAAGGAAAGTGAGCAGTGCCTCATCACAGAGTTATATACCCTTTGGATGCCACCCCACTCGGAGGAGAAAACAGCGGGTCAGAAACATTGGGAGTGCGAACTGGGCAGACTCTGATACACAGGGAGTGTTGGGGGGGACTTATATTACAGAGCACAACACAGCCCCCAACACTGCAAGCTTGGAATCCGCTGCTAAAATTGCAACGTAGTGGTAATTTAAGGCCAGCTAGACTACATGGGGGAATCCCACTCGTAGTGCTGACTGTTGGAGGGGCTGCAGGGCTCCAAGGACCCTACTCCATCTCCTCTGGGCTTGTCTGAAACTTACACGATATTGGGAAACGGTTTTAGCAGATGTGCATTTCGATACTCAGCTGAATCGCTTCCCTGCATACATTATCCTGGGGCTCTTCTACCCCTTGACTTTTCCCCTTAATTCTAAACTGGGTCGACATGTTGATTTAGCACCGAGAAAGGCACTGTAAGCCCTCCTCTTTCTATAGGGCTTGGAGAAATCCCCAACCTATACTGACTGGCTCCACAGAATATGGCGCATACTGGGCATGGAACGCATGACCCTTGCCTTAACACATCAGCAAGCTGTTTACCAAGACTTGTGCCTACCGTTTATCTGACTACTTTCTGCCGAATTCGACAAATTGACTTGCCCTAAGTGTTTGCATTTATTGAGCCTGATGGAGATAAGGGGCGAACATGAGCCAGGGTGCCAGTAGCAGACGGGACGACTGACGTTTAGGTGCTTAATGTTGGAGAGAGTAAAGGTGGGGAGGGTGGAAGAGGGGTGGGGTATTTGGGGGCGCTGTGTTTTTGCTGTTGTTCTCACCTTGCAGGACGCAGATCAGGGCTTGCTTTGATAAATATGTTTATGTCGAAACGTTTGCAATAATAGAAAAGGATTTGAACCATAAAAATTGCTCCGATGCTAGGTAATCCTAAATGCTGTGGCTTTCTGGAAGAAGGTTGACTTTGCAGATCCACTTTTGTCAATAAATTATGGTTAACTGAAGAACTGCTACCGTGAACACATTCCGATATCTTAGTTTCCAACGAACCTGGCAATGTATTTTATTATTCAAGATTTCCTAAAAAACAAAAAAAAACAACAACAAAAAACGTACATATATATATATCCTACCATTCATTCTGGACCAAAAGCCTGATCCTTGCATACAAAGCATGAATGGGCTGATTGTATTCCACCTATGAGTCTCTGACACCCATATTGTAAGCGGATGTCTAGATCATAAGCTCCAATCACACATTCCTGATATGTTTCTGCTACACCAGTTTCAACTACTGGGGCCAACGCAGGAAAACAAGACACAAGTGGATAATAACCCCCACCGTCACAGTTCCAAAAACGTCATAATTAATCACTGACTATCTTCTCAAACAGAATTTGGATCTCCAAACACAACAGCCTATTCCTGTTTGACAACAGAGACTACTTCTTAATGGATAATATAAAGTGGTAAAATTTCACCCTAAGAAAGGAAGCACGTCAAACAGAGAAAATAAACGCTCCCAGTTGCACTACTTCATCTTATAAAGGAACTTCACCGTCTCAGTGACCCTCAATGTATCTTCACCTTACCCCAACTCAACTCAACCTCACTAACACACTCATGCCCCCACTAACTGCACCTGTCCGTCTTATTCCATCAAGCAGGGCTAAAGACAATCCACTGACACTACTCCTTCTCCCAATCCAGCCATTCCCAGGAACCAGCTTCTCTTCTTGCCTAAACATCACTCTATTGCTTAATCATCGCAACTTCACCCTTAGCTATCAATTATTTCTGCTTTACATGCTGTCTCTGAAGCACACAATTATCGCCCATCTCCACTAGCTCACACCTCTAAAGGACTGCATATGTCAGATGAGAAGTATTACTGGAATGAGAACTACTTAACTCCCAACTCTGCCAAAGACACTTAATTTAACCCTAACTCCTCGTCTTCCTTTACTCTTCTTACTGCCTAAGCTCCTTGTTAATTAGAGAGCGTAGCTTTTATAATCTATATTAACATGAAATGTTTATGAATTAATGTGTGATAATGCCGCATAGAAACTGTAGATGATTTTTCGCTTAAATGTGCACTTGTAATGTGACCACGGGGAGTGGCTGCCAATGTATACATGAACTAATAAAAATGACTAATGTTATGAATTAATATAAAGAATAAGTTTATACTAATTATTAATGATTACATTATTGAATTTGTGCTGAAATCCTCGTAGGCCTTAAGTTAGCATGAGCCGAAGCTTAGCTGCTTGGCTCTCATATTAAATGTATTTTTCCTACCTTGCAGTGTGCTGACTCGCAAAAGGACATGACCCCTTGTTTTCTTTAAACTAGAAGCCGAATGTAACCATAGTAGATCCGTTCCCATGAAATCCACATTGCTTGTAGAAAATGTTAATCAAAATGCAACAGTGTAGATTAATGTAATGTACAAGGTCATTCAAACCGGTGAAGACAATGGAGCTACTGACCAAAACATGTGCAAAGAATTACAGAAGGATGAAATCATACCGGACGTGCTACCTCCGAAGACGTCAATCATGTGGACCAATAAAAAGCTTCTAAAATAATATGGGGTGAAAGATTAATGACATAATCAATTTCCTAATTGGGTAAAGATAGTGGGGTATAACTAAGATCCAATAAAACTTTAGGGGAATGTACAACGAAAAAGGGATAAAAACCCATGACACGGGGAGCCATTTAGAATTAGGTAGGGAATGCTATTGATTTTATCCAGAAACGTTGTCACTCTGTTTGGCGACTTACTTTGGTTTTACTTAAACCATCCTTTTCTTAGATTGCCCATTTTACACTTTACTCCTTATGAGGGAAGTGCCCCTTTTGCCCTGGAGCTGAATTCTGATTGATGGCGATTAGACTGATGTCCTGAAGACGAAGACTGAACCTGAGTGCTGACCTAAACCTTGGAGGGTAACTATGACAATGATATTGTGATTTGTCTGTTTGCTTTTCCTTTCTAGGTACCAACTGCTTACTTTTGACAGAGACCATAGCTAGATGTTTTCCAAATTGGTGTTCTAAATTGTTTTGCATGAAGCCCAACATGCTAATGCTAATCAGTGGTTAGGACAGGAGTTCACTAAACTGACGCAAATAGACAAACAACTGAATCTATGCTTTGTTGAACTGACGCATTGATGACACTGCTAAAATTGACTTATGTTGACGCTGTGTTATGTTCTAATAATTGCGTTCCTTGTGTTGTTCAAGTCTTATTTGAGTTCCCAAATTATGACAATGTTATTGAGTGTTTTGCTAATGAAATTAACACATATGCTCTTAGAATTGTAATCAATAGGGAATAAACCTCATAAAATTCTACTAAACTGGTGTGGTTATTCATGACTGCAAGGTCATGATAGTGTCTTGAATTGATTAATGACTTTGACTAAAGTGAAATGTATTGTGATAAATATTGATGACATCATTGACATATTGATTGACATATTGATTAGCTATCTCGTCCTAAGGTGTCTCTCAACTGGGTCAAAAGATTCATTGGCCTAAAACGAGTCCTGATGTGTAATAAATTATCATAAAGGGACGCGTTAACAGCTCTGGTAGCAGAGTGACGGTTTGGCCCTTTGGGGCCCTAGGACAGAGAATTATTGTTTAGATTGTTTTTCTGAGATAATGCAAATTGGAGGTATGATGTGTTTCTAAATTCACCATGACTTTCCTGGGATCTCGGAGCCTGCCTAAGTGAGTTGGGGATGTTCTCGGCGTTTTAGCATGTGTGGTGTAGGATTTGCGCTTGCTCAGCTTATGCATCTTGCAGGTGATTTGTGAAGTTTGTGTGTATTTAGGCCAGGTGATGTTGTTTTGGAAGGAGTGGGCGTACTCCACAGTATGAGAGTAGGGAAGTCGGCGAACTTCATATGAGTGTGGTGCTTTGTGCTCAAAATTATCCACGTGGTTGGTTGTTAATGTACGGACCCGTCGCGGTCTAAGACTCCAGAGTATACTGACAAGTGTAGAAGACACTTGGGTTTATGTTGTAATTTGTGCGGTTTAGTAGGTCAATCGGCGTGGTTGACAAGTCGAGTTTGAGTCAATTGTGTGAGTGAAACCTTCGATGGAGATTTAGCAAGTTCTAAAGTGCACTAGAACAAACCATTGACAAGTCGAGAGTAGGCTTCAAGTGAAATCTCTGTAAAGTTCTGAAGCGGTTGTGTACCCTTCCTGTAGTGAACCAGCAAATTTGAGTTGTTGTTGTTGTTAAAGGTGATCGCAATATGTTGCATTAGTTTGGTGTGAATCCAGTGAGGGGCGGACAAGCCGCAAGACTATGTCAGCTGCAGTGTGTGTGAGTGTGACGTCAGTGGTGCCACGCTGGGATAGGTCAGTTGCCGAGAGGGGTCGTGCACGGATTGGCTGCCATCCGTGAGAGGCAATAGGTTGAGGAAGGTGGGTGAAGAGTGTCCTGGGAGTTAAAGTCACTTCCTGATTAAATACAAAACAAAAGAAAAGACACAAAAATGAATTTTGTCAAAGCTTTTAGGAGCGCTCTGAAAGGAGACGCATATATTATGGCGAGTGAAGGGGAGCCTACACCGCCTGAGGGTACTCCAGCTAATATAGTCATGGAGGAAAAGGGTGTCGCGCCTCGCTTATGGATGAAACAATGGTGCAAACTGACAGAGAAGGAGGGATGTTTGGCGTTTCCGGAGCACGTAACGTTCAATACGAGAATTTTAGAGAACTTGAGGTGGATGTTAAGTGTACAAAAATCACCTCCGAGGCCAGCTCAGTATGAGGCATTAGCAGTCTGGGAGTTAATGGCTATTAAACAAAGACAACAGAAATTCGAGAGGAGAATGAAAAGGGCAGAAAAGACTTCAGCTGAGGCTAGATGGGACAATGAGAGCAAAATGTGGAGACGGGGAATAGTTGACGGACTCAAATTGTTTCCAGCAATAGCACAGGGAGACGAGACGCAGGGGAAGAAAGCCACCTGTAAGACAGACAAGGATTCTAATAAGCCTAAAGAAACTAAGAGGTCTTGGATAGAGGAAGATGACTCAGATGATGTAGAGTTTCTTAATCAGTTACTGCATGATCGCCCGCCACCTTATGCAGTAGGCGACAATGTCCAGAGCACCAGTGCGGGTCCTGGGAACCAGACGCAGGAGAAGGGAGTTATCGATACAGTACAGACTAGTGATACGGGTTTGATACAGAATGGTGTCAGTGTACCCACTGCACCAGACATGCAGATACAGTTGCATCCTCCATCGCAGATACAGAGAATCTATCCAGACGTCCCAGTACTGGAGACTACTACAAATCCGATGGTGCTGCCTGACCCAATATATACAAAATCAAGGTTAGTGCAGATTGAGCCAACTCCACAATTGCTGCCCCAGCCGCAGCAACAACTGATACCAGGGTATAGTCCAGCAGCAGGACCTCCATTAGTACCTGCCCGGCTTCAGCAAGTCAAGCTTTGGGAGTTACTGCTCCACGGGGTTTGGGACCAGGTCAGACACCAGCTGCCATATCATTACCAATTACTGTCGGTCCACCGGTGCCATTGTATGCGCAAGGTAAGCCTGGCGTGTGTGATTAGGGAGTAATGACCCAAGATGCAATAAGAGGAGGGTCCATGGGAACTCCCCAGTTAATGACCCCGGGAGAGCAATCAGTTGAAAGACCAAGGTCCTTGCTAGACCTTAGCCCGGTTGAAGCACCTTTGGAAGCAATGAGACAGGCAGGACTAGGTGTGCTAACCCCACAGACAATGAGTACGAATTCTTCGCAGTCGCCAATGATGCATGCAGGGAATATTTCACTGCAAGGTTTTACGGTGCAACAATTAAATGAGTGGCTAGAAAAGACTTATGCTTCACAAAAGACTGCAGAGAGGCCAGAAAAGTCAGAAAAAGATGAGTACTTGAACTTTGTGAGACTGGGTGTGGAAGCTGCTGAACTAGTGGAAGGGACAATAGAGGTAAACAGATTAGAATCGTACACAGAAGCAGATTTAAGGTATCTGTGCCCCAAGATTACTAAAGAAGTGGGCAAGGTGCATCAGAGGTTGGCGAACCTGGAAGACAAATACAATATTGACATTGAGAATACTAAGCATTTGAAAAGAAGTTACAGATTAGACTTCGACTCCAAAGATTTTGATCACATGAGGTCGGCAGGAATAAGGGCGCATCTTAAAGAAATACTGCAAAGTGCTCAGATCTGGGGAGCCTTAGAAAAGTGGGAAGGCAGATGGGCAAAGAAAAGAGATAAGGAGAAAAGCGACAGTCCGGGATCGAGTCCGACTAAAGCCTCACCAGACACGGGGACAGTAAAGATACTACCAATGAGAGAAACAGCTCGAGGGGTCCTAGTCCATGTACCGTGGACTAGGGGAGGCATTCTGTCTTTTATGAATGATTATCCCAGGTTGAGGAAGAAACCGATAGAGTGGTATCAGCAGAAAGATAGGTTTGTAAAGCTTGCGAAGTGTCTCTGGGAAGATTTGAATAACTTGTTTGAGATTATTATCCCACCCGATTTATGGCTTGAGTGCAAGAGAGGTGTAGACTGGCCGACACGGGAGCCGGCAAGGGATAAGGCGACCGGAGCACCATCTGCGGAGGTGATGTAGTACTATCATAAAGTGATTGAGTTTTTGAAGCAAAAGGTGTCGCCGAAGGTGACAGATTGGCAGAAAATCGACCAGACCTCACAGGAGGTTAAAGAGTCAATCCATGCTTACTATGAGAAGTTATTGAAAGCGTTCAAACATTACAGTGGCACTGAGACTATTGAGCCGAAAGACATGAACCATCTTGTGTTTAGGTTCGTTGAAGGGCTGAGACCAGAGGTTAGCCAGATGATTAAGAATCATTTGATCTGTTGGCAAGCGAAGCCGATTGATGAGGTGTTACAGTATGCGAAATACTGCAGCGACGAGATTGAGCTGAAGCAGAGAAAATTGAAGGAGAAAGTGATGGTGATGCAGATAAGGGCAGTGCAGGCAGGTATGCAAGGGAATGGAATCCAGCAGATGGTACAGCAACAACCGCAAGGGAATGGCGTGTTTCAGGCACAACCAAGAGGCCGAGGTCGAGGTTTTGTGAATCGCGGTCCAGACTTGAATACTGTTGTGGTTCAAAATGACGTACAAGGGATGAAAAAGATGTCACCATGTCACGCGTGCGGGGGCGTGGGGCATTGGAAGCGGGAATGTCCAAATGCGGTGCATGATGGTGTTGTTCAACAAAGCACTGATGTCGGTACATTTCACAAAGTGAGGGGTCCAAAAATGAGAGGTCAAAATCAGAACTTCCAAAATAACATGGTTCAGATGCAGGGGTTACAGCCCATGCAGCAAATGCCGCGTGTTCAACCAGCACAAATGCAGCAGGTACAACAGCAGGTTCCCATGGTACCTAGACAGCAAATGCAATTACCCTTAGCCCCAATGGGGCAGCAACAGGTAATGCTTCCTCAGCCGGTCACAGGTCAAGTAGTAAGTCAAAATAATACAGTACAGCAGTTCCCATTACGTGGTGAAGATGGAATAAATGATGAATGGTCGGATGAGAGTTCAGACAGTGAAGAGTGCAGGCTTGCAGCGTCCCTAGAAGTAGACCAAAGGGGACCCTGTGTAGAGGGAAAGGTGATGGGTCACAAGGTTTCATTCTTGGTTGACACCGGAGCTACACGCTCTACAGTCAGAAGTGCAGAGGTTCAGAAATTGCCACTTTCAGGGCGTACCATAAGAGTGGTAGGAGTAGCAAACCAGTACTTGACAAACCCGATCACAGATCCGGTGCAAGTTGAGATTGGCAACTTTCAGGGACTGCATAAGTTTGTAGTCTGCAATTCAAGTCCTGTGTCCCTACTGGGAAGAGACTTACTGTGCAAAACAAAATGTTCGATTACCTGTTCCAATGATGGAACTGAGGTACAGACAAACAGTGATGATGAAGGGGATGATGGTCAGTTCTCAGAGTTAGAGACAGAAACCGCGAATGAGGATTACCCTTTGATAACCTTATTCCCGATGCTTACAGTGACTGACTTACCAGCTGAGTTACAGGGAACAATGACAGAGAAAGTGTGGGACTTGACAGGAAAAGAAGTGGGGCTGATAAAAGGAGTGGAACCAGTTAAAGTACAAGTGAAGCCAAATGCAGTGTTTCCCCAGGTGCCACAGTACCACATGGCACAAGATGTCCTTATCCAGGTGTCGCAGATAATTGCGGATTTTGTAAAGCAGGGAGTTTTGAAAGAAGTGTTGAGCAGTCCATGTAATTCACCAATAATGGGTCTGAAAAAGCCTTGTGGGAAGGTTCGAATTGTGCAGGACTTGAGGAAAATAAACGAGATTGTGGTAAAATGTTGCCCTGTAGTGCCGAACCCAGCAGTGATTATGTTTCAGGTTCCGTCTGATGCAGAGTGGTTCACCGTTGTAGACTTGTCACAAGCATTTTTTTTGGTGCCTCTTCATGAGGACAGCCAATTTCTATTCAGTTTCAAATTCCTGGACAAGGTGTACAGTTGGTGCAGAATTCCTCAAGGATTTTCTGAGTCCTCGTCCATCTTCAATCAGATATTGAAGAAGGATTTGGAGACATTGGAACTGCCTTTCAGTTCAACTCTAGTGCAATACATTGATGACTTGCTAATTGCGTCCAGAACAAAAGATGACTGTAGGTATGACACAATTTCTTTACTGAACCATTTGGGAAAGAACAGACAAAGTGTCTCTAAAGAAGCTGCAGTACTGTCCAAAAGAGGTGAAACACTTAGGACATTTGATTGAGAGAGGGTCCAGGAGAATATCAAAGGAAAAGGTGACGGCTATTCTGTAGATGAACCCCCCCGACAACAAAAGAGAGATGTCAGAATGTTTTTGGGAATGGTGGGCTACTGTCGCCAGTGGATACCCAACTTTTCAATTATCTCTAAACCATTAATAAAGCTGACAGGCAAGGAAACTAAGGATGACCCGTATACCATAACTCTGTCCAAGGAAGAGCTTGAGTCATTCATGGAATTGAGGGAGTGCATGTGCAGGGCACCAGCTTTAGGTATGCCTGATTACACAAAGCCTTTTCTACTGCTTTGTCATGAACGTGATGCTTGTTCTTTGTCTGTCTTGACATAGGTCCATGGAGGTGCAAACCACCCTGTAGCATATTTTTCAACTACCTTGGACCCAGTCGCAGCAGCCTTACCGGGTTGTTTGCGTGCAGTTGCAGCAGTTGGTCAGAGCCTCACGCAGTGTGAAGACATAGTGATGGGACATCCCTTAACAGTAATGGTTCGACATTCAGTTGAAATACTGTTGACTAACTAAAACCCAGCACATGACAAATGCCCGTCTTACCCGATATGAGACAATTATTTTGGGGTCGCCAAATGTCTCCTTAAAGAGATGTACTGTATTGAACCTGGCAACTCTACTTCCTGTTGAAAGTACTGAGATTAATAATGAAGAGGAAGTGGAGCATGATTGTCTTGAGGTAACAGAACTATGTACCAAGCCCTGACCTGACATTCAGGATACGCAGTTAAAAGAAAATTACTGCATTATGTTTGTTGATGGATCCTGTTTGAGAGACTCAGTTGGAATATTGAGAGCCGGTTATGCTGTGTGTACAATCGCTGGTATTATTGAAGCTTCCTGGCTCGAGAGAGTGTATTCCGCACAAGTGGCAGAATTAATTGCCCTTAGTAAGGCATGCCACGCAGCTGAAAACCTGAAAGTCACTATCTATACTGACAGCAGATACAGATTTGGCTTTGTACATGATTTTGGCCAATTGTGGTCACAGAGGGGTTTCGTGACCTCTTCTGGTTCTCCAGTGAAAAATGGCGAACAGATTAAGGATTTGTTACATGCGATTCAGTTACCTCTTGAAATTGCCGTGGTGAAATGCAATGCTCATGTTAAATCACAAGACTTTGTGTCAATGGGAAACGGCTATGCAGATCAAGTCGCAAGGTTTTGCGCATTGAACTGTATATCGTTCAAGGATCAGTGGGAATTGTTACCGCAAACTGAAAATGAAACATGTTTGAACTTTGCCTTAAGAGTGGTTGATACCTTAGATGAGTTAAAATCACTACAGGGTCGTGCTAGCAGAGAGGAAAAACGCTCCTGGCAGAGAATGCAATGTGTACAGAGGGCTGATGACTTGTGGGTCTCAGAGGAGGGGAAGCTGGTTTTACCAAACAGTCTCCTGTCACAATTTGCAGGGCTTTATCATGGACAGGCACATCTTGGGAGAGATGCAATGATCAGGTTATTCAAAATTGACTGGTTTAACCCGAAATTCAGACAAGCCGCAGAGGTTACTTGTCACAGGTGCATCATCTGTCAACAGATGAATGCAGGAAAAGGGACTGTGGTAACTTTGAGCCACATAGGGAGAGCTGGTGGTCCCTTTAGCAAGATGCAAATGGATTTAATTGAAATGCCTGTTTGTGGAGGATTGAGGTACGTGTTGGTGATTGTGTGTGTTTTCAGCCACTGGATTGAAGCTTACCCCACACGTAGAAATGACAGTCTCACAGTCGCAAAGCTGTTGCTCAGAGAATTAATACAAAGGTTCGGTTTTCAGGTCTCTTTAGAATCAGATAGGGGCAGACACTTCAACAATGAGGTGATTAAGCTCCTGTGTGCTGCGTTAGACATGGAACAGAAGCTGCATTGTAGCTACCGACCTGAAGCATCAGGACTAGTAGAACAGATGAATGGTACCTTGAAGTCGAGAATGGCAAAAATGTGCGCAGCTACTAATATGAAATGGCCAGATGCATTGCCCTTAGTGCTGATGTCGGTGAGGAACACCCCTGATAAGAAGACAGGACTATCACCCCATGAGATCCTCATGGGCAGAGCTATGAGGCTACCTGCAGTACCCGCAAATGCTCTTGTGAATATCACGGATACATGGTGTTGGACTACTGCAAAGGTTTGGCTGATGTGGTTCGCTCTTTTTCCCACCAGGTGGAAGCCAACACATTGCCACCGATCAGTGATCCAGGTCACACCCTGCAAACCGATGACTGGGTGGTTGTCAAGAAGCACGTGAAAAAGTCATGTTTGGAGCCGCGCTGGAAGAGGCCATACCAAGTAATACTGACAACAACCACTGCTGCGAAATGTGCAGGCGTTCCAAACTGGATACATGCCAGTCACACAAAGAAGGTAACATGTCCAACTGATGAGGAACTTGAAGTTTCCGACTCAGCAATTCCAGAGAAGGAAGTCTCAGGGCCAGAAAACACCCAAGGGGGAACTGAGACTACAGGAGAGCCCGCTGAGAACAGCCTAGTCCCTCAAACAGTATACGAGTTCGAGAGAGGTGACAGTGAGCCTATCTCAGTAGAGGCAGCAGGAGAACTAAATCAAGGAGAGGTTCTCCCAGAAGTAGACGGGTACGGGTTAGAGCTTGAACCTGTTACAGACCCAGAAGAAGGGGAAATAGCAGAGAGAAGTCAAAACACACTGGCATCCCCTGAGCCAGTTGCAGGTCCATCAAGAGAAAACACCATAGCACAAGAGGAGGGTGCTGTTCAGCGTCCTGAAGGGCCAAGCAGGAAAAAGACGCATAAAGGTGATAACTGGCCAGAGAAGCAGGCTGCAAAAGAAAAGGTCGTACCAGGTGAAACAATACCGGAAGAAATCAATGCAACCCGAATAGAGGATCTAAGTGAAGGAGAATTGCAAAGTGAAAGCAGGTTGAAAAGAAAAAGAACCGCAAATAGAAGGTACGCAGGTCCTGAATGGGCATATGCAACAACATCTGAATGGCAACAAGAATTCTTAGCGTTCTGTTTTGATAGAGAAGTACCAGGCCAATACTACGGTACCTGAAATCAATCAAAGAAAGAGTCTGTGTTAAAACCGAAATTGAAATTGAAAGCTGAAAAGCTGAGAAAAAGACTTTTAAACTACTGAATGTGACAGTAATAACCTGAATTGACTTTGAAACCCGATTATGACAAGCTGCTAACCTGACTGACAAAAGGGTCCTGGAGTGAGTGAAACGCTGTAAATACATGCAGAGAGAGAGACTTTGCATCAAGAAAAAAAAAAAAAAGAGAGAGCTTTTAAATTATCCTCAAGTTGATTGTTAGCTCTGAGTTATTCTGCTATCTGATTCTTTACAGACCATGGCTCATAATAGAGGTAGTAGCAAGAAGGGTAAGGTATGAGGTTGGTTAAGTGTTATATTACGTATTGTGTGTACAATAATAATTGTAGGTGTGATTGTGGGAATGCTGATTGTGGGAATGCCGTGGTTGGATAAGAAAGCGATTAACAATGCTTCAAAACCTGGGACTACAACACTAACACCGTGGGAAAGGTTTGAGCAAGATACAAAACACTTGCATGAGGGAACTAACTCAAAGGGGGAACTCTCCACTAACGTCTTCTATCGATTGCTGAATGAGTATGTTGAAACCATGGATGCAAGAAATTGTTATGTGTGCACAAAGATTCCTTCATCAGTGCAAGAAGGGGTCACTTATCATAGCTTGCCGTTAACATATGGGATAAGCTGTAGTTTGCTACTAACAAGATTCTATAATCAGGAGCATGTGCAATATGTTTATTCTAATTTGGATGTGGTGTTTTCTTTTGTACCTGTGATTGAGTTTCTGAATAAGTTAGCTAAAGAGCATAGTATAAAATTAGTTAGAGGTTTCTTTGAACCGACACTTACATTTGGGACAGCTTATGCACACCGCAACAATCTGACTTGCTTATTAACACCTGTAGAGAAAAGCTTCTTAGATCACACTGATGATAGACGCAAAGCATTAAAAGAGAGACTATGCAAATGAATATGCTCACACTGCAATAAAGACGCAAGGCAAATTAGCTATAGATGCACTACATGTAGGAAGGCTTTGTATCTATAGGCCAAAATCTGGTCATGACACTTTATTTGTGGGAACGAGTGAATGCAGGCATGTGTTTTTGTTTCAGAGTAAATGGACATTCATGTTAAATGGACAGGATCCAGCGATCCCTGGGAACTATTATATTTGTGAACTTAATGCTTATTACCATCTCCCTACGGGATGGTATGGGACATGTTATTTGGGGATAGTTTTACCAAAGATTTACCAGATTGATGACTTAAAGCAAATACCTAAAGCGTCTGAATTACAACATGCTAGACAAAAGCGAGAGACAGCCGCTGCTGTCGTTGGTGACATATTTGGAGCCATAATTCCTTCAGTAGGGGTTATTCTAAACTCCATAAAGATTCGAAAGTTGTCTACTATTGTGGATAACATGCTGACAAATTTTACAGGGGCTATACTCCTGATGGATACTGAACTTGCTGCGGAAAGAGCTATAACTCTTCAAAATCGGCTTGCCTTAGACATTATTTTAGCAAAGAGCGGCGGAGTCTGCAAGATGCTCAAAGAGCATCATTGTTGCTCATTCATACCGGACAATAGTAAAAAGATTAGAGTTATGCTTACTAACCTAACTAGAGATAGTACAGATTTGAAGGAATTGAAGGAACCTGGAGTGTAGGAGAAAGTGGGAAAAGGAATTGCCAGATTAGGGAGCTGGTTTAGCAATATTTGGAATGGGGTTCTTGCAAAAATATTAGGGGGTCTATTAATTGTTCTGGTCTGTTTATTAGGTTTATGGGGAGCATGCAAAATTAATGACAAAATTAAAAGAAATTGGACGAAGAGAAACAAGAGAAATGAAGAAAGTGAAAGGGAGAAAATGTTAAATGAAATTTGGGAAAGTTCACACAAGGGACAACATGTTGAAATGCGCATTATGCGCAAGGTGAAAAATTAAAAGTGAAACGTTGAAAGGGAAAGGTTTGTGTGATGACGAACGTCATCAGAGGAGGGACTGAGAGAGCATAGCTTATATAATCTATATTAACATGAAATGTTTATAAATTAATGTGTGATAATGCCGCATAGAAACTGTAGAAATGATTTTTCGCTTAAACGTGCACTTGTAATGTGACCACGGGGAGTGGCCGCCAATGTATACATGAACTAATAAAAATGACTAACGTTATGAATTAATATAAAGAATACGTTTATACTAATTATTAATGATTACATTATTGAATTTGTGCTGAAATCCTCGTAGGCCTTAAGTTAGCATGAGCCGAAGCTTAGCTGCTTGGCTCTCATATTAAATGTATTTTTCCTATCTTGCAGTGTGCTGACTCGTATAAGGACATGACCCCTTGTTTTCTTCAAACTAGAAGCCGAATGTAACCATAGTAGATCCGTTCCCATGAAATCCCCATTGCTTGTAGAAAATGTTAATCAAAATGCAACAGTGTAGATTAATGTAATGTACAAGGTCGTTCAAACCGGTGAAGAAAATGGAGCTACTGACCAAAAGATGTGCAAAGAATTACAGAAGGATGAAATCATACCGGACGTGCTACCTCCGAAGACGTCAATCATGTGGACCAATAAAAAGCATGTAAAATAATATGGGGTGAAAGATTAATGACATAATCAATTTCCTAATTGGGTAAAGATAGTGGGGTATAACTAAGATCCAATAAAATTTTAGGGGAATGTACAACGAAAAAGGGGTGAAAACCCATGACACGGGGAGCCATTTAGAATTAGGTAGGGAATGCTATTGATTTTATCCAGAAACTTTGACACTCTGTTTGGTGACTTACTTTGGTTTTACTTAAACCATCCTTTTCTTAGATTGCCCATTTTACACTTTACCTCCTTATGAGGGAAGTGCCCCTTTTGCCCTGGAGCTGAATTCTGATTGATGGCGATTAGACTGATGTCCTGAATACGAAGACTGAACCTGAGTGCTGACCTAAACCTTAGAGGGTAACTATGACAATGATATTGTGATTTGTCTGTTTGCTTTTCCTTTCTAGGTACCAACGGCTTATTTTTGACAGAGACCATAGCTAGATGGTTTCCAAATTGGTGTTCTAAATTCTTTTGCATGAAGCCCAACATGCTAATGCTAATCAGTGACAAACAACTGAATCTATGCTTTGTTGAACTGACGCATTGATGACGCTCTGCTAAAATTGACTTATGTTGACGCTGTGTTATGTTCTAATAATTTCGTTCCTCGTGTTGTTCAAGTCTTATTCGAGTTGCCAAATTATGACAATGTTATTGAGTGTTTTGCTAATGAATGTAACACATATGCTCTTAGAATTGTAATCAATAGGGAATAAACCTCATAAAATTCTACTAAACTGGTGTGGTTATTCATGACTGCAAGGTCATGGTAGTGTCTTGAATTGATTAATGACTTTGACTAAAGTGAAATGTATTGTTGTGATAAATATTGATGACATCATTGACATATTGATTGACATGCTGATTAGCTATCTCGTCCTAAGGTGTTTCTCAACTGGGTCAAAAGATTAATTGGCCTAAAACGAGTCCTGATGTGTAATAAATTATCATAAAGGGACGCGTTAACAGTTCCTACCTTAGATCCCTACCTTACTTTTTAATCTCACTAACCAATTCTCTCAGAATTCTCCTGGTAGCCGTACCCTTCTAAGCTCTGTAAAATTTCACCTTGGCATGCTACATGCCCAACTCCTCTGCTGTCACACTTGTCTGAGCTGCAAACAGAGCATTCCCTAGACCAAACTTCAGAGCTATCAACCACTTTACAACCAGCTAAGAAACAAAGGCAAATCCACAGATCCCTTCCATCCCAGAAAAGCTGCCTAACTCCCAAAAGGCAACATTTACCATAGAGATCTAAACAAGCATTTGCAATGCAATAGGTCTCGCTTTTGCTTGAGTTAGAGCTATTGGCGTTAATGCATAACTGGACTTTTCTTGCCACATAAATTGGTCATTTGGTTCTCTTTTCCATGTAATTCCAGTGGCTCTGCATATAACTAAAGCACTTCCATTTACCTTTTTCCTCTATCAGCTAAACATGAAAATATTGTCATTATTTATTATATTTATTTATATTATTTAGGCGTTCCCCCAACCTAATGTGGGGACCCAAAGATGACCTATACAGAAAGAGAATCGTGCTGTTTTGATGGTGGTCCCACTGTCCTCGGACCACCACACTGTGAGTTATGGGCAAAAAAGAGGTCGAACAGGAAGGAGTGATGTCTGCACTGACAGTGAGAGACGATGTGTTATTGGATGCTGTCCTGGGTGTGCTTTAAGGGGCCATACAGCATGAACCGCCTTGTGAACGATACGGTAGTGAGAGTCTGGTGAAAAGGCCCGAGTATATCACACATCCAAACGTAAGAATTTTTTAAAAGTATGTTTACGGATCCAGACATCCAGGTGGAAGCACCAGTTTGCTCACAGTTATGTATTTCTTGGTAATGGATGGGATTGCCCTGGCCATTCCCCAGCCCTGCACTCACTCCAAGATTCTCAGCAAATTGACTAAGGCATGTAAACTCACTCCTGTTTAGGGGGATTTATCAGCACCCACGTACTATATCAGAGGGTAAATGGCATGTATGAGGGGGTAAAACTTGCACCATACACATTTTAAAATAAGCTACATGATTACATATTTAGAACTTGACAGAAAAATTACACTGACAAAGTCACCACAATATAATTTTGCCTATCATAAATTCAGCACTATAAGTACAACAATGCAAAATAAAAACCTTGAGTGAATAAGCTACATTTGCACAGAATAAGAACATTTTTGGGATTGGTTTGTTTTTACAAATCATTTAATTACATGCGTTGGTTAGTCCAGCTGGGTTAACAAAAACAAACCAAGATTGTAGCTCACAGAACACATTAAGATGCAAATTAAAAAAGACAGTACTGGAAACATGTTGTTCTGACAACATGGAGGGAGCTTGTACCATTAGATCTCCCCAGCTGTTCCAAAAGACCTGAAATATCGACATCAGTATGAATTGAGAACTAAGGGAGATCGATTTCCAAAGCAGTCACAACATGCATAACTTGCCGACTGAATGAAACCTGGAAAAATATTCACGCCCCCAATGTAGTGTAAGGGTGAATTTTCAATAATTGACAAACATATTCATGTGTTGTTTTTTTTTTTAAGAGAAGACGGAGGGCTCCAATTGCCAGAGACTTGATATCTACGCATCTGTATGTGTCATATAATCACAGATCTCAAGCTGTGCCCTATCAAGAATGAGTTTACTTTCCTGCCCTGGAATTTTCGTTATGTTCTAGAACTTTTCAATTTGATTATCCTATTGCAAGTGCAGGACTACAAGTACATGAATTGACCAGGAAGAAATAAAAGCCAGAAAACCCACGAACACAGGGTAATGAGAAAGCCATATGTTAGTCAATCTTGAGATCTGCCAAATGTCCACCAGAGTCCAGTGTAACTCCTATAGCAATTCCTGTATTTTGGCCAGCAGCACTGTGCTTATGGCCTGAGCTCATATTACAATGCCACAAGTGAAAGTACAAGTCCCAGAATGCAATGTGCTGATGCTCAGCAAGTCGGGACTGGTTGAGTCATGCATAACATGGGATCCATTGATAGCTAGGTTATAGAACAAGTAAAAGCACTTTGGGTTTTTACGTTTGCAAGCCAAAAGTACAGCAGACGAGGTAACAGTAAGGCAGACTTGTGAAACGCCAGCCTTTCTCCCTCTAGTCAGTCTTTGCTATCAGTGATGGCTGTCTGTGCTCGGTGTGTTTACAAACTCGTTCCTAGGAGACCGAGTCACATGGCAGAGTCATTTAAAGAATAGTACTTTATTAGCATGAGAAAAAAAAGAGAGACAAACGACACAATGTGATGTAAATGGTAGTCATGCAAAGCACTCCAATACCGCCAATCGAGTTTATGGTGTATGAAACTTCAATGCGCCCCGGCTGCCATGGAGCACGAAATGCAGAGATGAAAGAAAAAAGTAGTTCGCCCACACTAAAGCTTATCAGCAATCGTGCAACAATCTATGAAATAGGGTCAGTCTGCAAGGTGTAACAAAACAGCCTCAAGGCAGGACAAATGTAAAGCATGTACCAATGACATCAAGGGATTTTTGTAAGGCAAGCCCAGGAGTGAATGAAAGTGATGGGCATGTTTAAAGCCCACAAAACAGATTACAACATGTTGAAAAGCGATGCTTGTGCACTGCTATGCTCAACCTAAAAATGACATTTGCCACTCCCAGAACTATATTTTTCCACAACATTCCAATTATGAGCCACCAATAACTTTCCAACTCCCTCACCATCTAAAATCTCACCTGAAAATGCAGACACCCGCACCAGCAAATCTTTATAGCTGACCTTTAACTAAGCAGCAGGATGGCTAACTAGTTACAGAAAGCCAATCAGATCTGGCAATGCATCCATGCCAAAAAACAAGCAAATGGCATGCTTTCTAATCAATGCCAACACACTAAGCAAAAGCACAAACCTACTAGAAGTCCTTAAACCAGATCTCCTTTTCATCACAGAAACCTTGCTAGGAGACAAGGCACGAATCCTACACAAATCAATTTCCGAATCATACCTATCTTGCTTTGCAAACTGACTAAAGGGAAAAATTGGAAGAGGGCTGGCTATAGCCCACATTAACACATTTCCCATATTCTTCACTAAGGAGTTTGCCATCTCACAATGCAAAACAATGATTTCCATCCACCACTTCCCCAGCTGCCTTCTTAATATGCCACTCACCACATCAGGCATGACTACTTTCTCAGAGGTGATACTGGACTCTATGGTGGACTTCTCAATAGAGCAAAAAACCTAAGCATTTTAGGAGACCTAAACATATGGTCCAATAAACCTCAACTATAGCAAATATCAGGTCTACTCACCAAAACTGAAGTATTTGGTTTAGACCAATTAGTTTCTAGACACACACACCCAAGCTGCCCATATCCTTGATGTTATAGCTATTCCAAGATGCCAGATATCAATTACAGGAAACAGCCCTGCCATAAGGAGACACCCTCACCAAATTTGAAGTTAACTTGCATTCGCTAGCCCAACAATCTCTGAATTCAATACAATTGTCTCTCAAATGTGGAAGAATCCTGACCTAAACCCAATACAAAAAACCTTTGTCTCCATCTCTGATGCCTTCTATATAGTGATTCCTCACACAACATAAGTACAACCGCAGAGAAGGAAGACTGCATAGCTCAGCACTGATATAAAATTACGAATGAAGTAAACTAACAATTAAACTACAGTACAATGTCTTATGATCAACTCTATTATTATACCATACACTTCACTCAAAACGAGTGAATTTTGAATTGTACTTCTATTCAAGGGCAAGCAATGAACAGCGATCAGCACCCTTGTTACCAGATATCCTATATCAACAACATGAACAGTGCTACTTTACCCTACTAACTGAACGCAAATTTCCTGACAAAATCAACAGCATCCACTTGGCAAGCTAAGATCCACTCAGTTCAAACATCTTCAAAATGATTCCCCTAGAATTGTTTGCTGCCATGCCAGTGAGAGAGCTGATCAATTTCTCCCTATCAAGGAGGGAAGTCTAATGGAAATCGAAAACATCCTTCAATAAACCTGTACATAAGAAACAAGGACTTGATCAGGCAGACCCAGCAAACTACAAACCAAAAAGTAAGCAACCTGTCATTGGTAAACTTATCAAAAACCATATTTCTCACAGACCTAATCCTTAGTCAAACTACACAGCCTACTATCCAGTACAAAGCACGGCTTCACAGCTAGAAGAAGCACTGAATTGGCTCTAATCTGCAACTGTGATGATCTCAAGAAATCAATTGACACTACAGAAGTAACTGTTTTACTCCTATTGCACCTGGCATCAGCATTTATCATGTTTGGGTCTTACTAGCCCAAAGACACAAGTATTCAGGGCACCGTGCCGGATCAGATTAAATCTCATTTTAAGGATAGATCACAATTAGTTTCACTACCATGACTGAATTCCCAACAATAACCCATGCAAGCAGGAATCCTGCAGGAAGCATCAATTATGCCCCTACTTTTCAATGTTTATTTAGCCCATCTTTCTGACCTGTTGAAATTATTAAATCTCACATACTAAAACTATGCTGATGATACCCAAATCATTCTAAAACAAGAACCTTCTAAAATTAACATACATGACTTTAGTAAAAGCAAAGTCATAACTCTATATCTTCCTGACCCCTCAAAATAAGGCAGCTACCAAGAAAATCAAGATTTTTTTTTATAAACTTTGCAAACATGAATATGAAAGTTTCACTTTTGAATTCCAAAACAACAAAATTACTAGAAACACTCTCTATATTATGTGAACACTTAACAAATCTTCTCTGAATCCTTGGACCTAGTTATTATCCCACCTAGACTACGCAAATAGACTCTACATTGGAGTCCTTAGAAAACTAATTGGCAAACAACAATAAAGCCAGAATTTAGCAGCCAAACAAATCCATCAGTTAAGAAGAGGAGACTACATTTCTCCAGCTCTCAAAGTGCTTGACTGGTTACCAATGGCTACAAAAATATCTTTAAAAGCCCTTTGCATTGCACCAGGAGATCCATAGAAGAGGGGTCTTCTTATCATTCAAACTCAAGTTATACAACCAAAGGAGAAACCTTAGATTTAGCGTGGCTACTCATCTGACAATACCCATTTACCACAAAACCTGCCTTGGTGGTAGCTCCTTCTCAGGACAGGCATGCAGACTGTACAAAACACCCAAGGAGGAAAAGGGTCAGCAACAATTATTGACTATTCAGAAGGGAAATATACACCAGGTGTCTCACATGGTGTACTATACTCAATGAAACCCTACCCCAAAATTGTTGATAGTTTACATTTGCTGCCTATGAACCCCATCATCAGACTCCTTTGCTTACAACCACAAGCATCAGAGAGGAAAATGTGATACTGCGCAAAGCCTCAAACACACAAGGCTATGGGGGTAATGTTTGCAATGTCTAGCCACTGGCAATCGCTTAGGGTAGCATTCTAGTTGGGTGTATCTAGGTTCAAATTGGCATAGTGAGCACAGCACTCACATATAAGGACATATCCTTGGAGACTCAGGGCATTACATCAAACACACAAAAACAAGTGATGGGAGCAATGATTGCAATACGTAACCACTAGCAATCACTTGCGTTAGCATTCCAGCCCATCATCCTTTAGCCCTCCATGCCACCTCAGTTTGAAGTCAGCAAAATGCAAATCAGTATCAACCCTGCACCAACAGGAACAGTCAGTCCATCCTGAGCAGCCAGACAAGGTTATCCCTGATCCTGGACAGAAGCAACTCAAGACTGATTTCGCCCTGACTGGGGATCTTCAGTCATGTGTAGCTTGGTTTCAGTTGCAAAGTGAACATGAGACCCACGTCTGGGCATACCCTTGGCCACTCAGGGCAACACACAAAATGTGATGGGAGGAATGCTTGCAATAAATCTAATCAGTCACCTGAGGTAGCATGCCAATCCATCAAGCCACCTTACCAAGCCTGGAGTACATCCTTGAAGTCTCACATAAGTCACCAAGCGTTGGCACCAAGAGATGTCGCTAGTAACCACACCCTTCTCCCATCCATGCACTCTACATGCTGCAGCTTTTCCCAAATACCGGATAAAATTGAATCCATGTTAAAATTCTTGTCCGATTTGTATGTGCTGCTATGAGTCTATACACACACTACCTTCCTTACACCCACAAATGTAAGCTGTATGTTTAAGCAGGGACACAAAGTCTGGAACACAGTCTCTCACCTACAGACAAGACACCAAAACACTAATACATCTCAATATTACAAATATGTTTCTACTATTCGTGCACTACTGATGTGGAATTCACTCATGTGACCATTCAAAAGAGCATCTGGGGGCTCACCGGGAGATAGGAAAGTGCTATGGAAATGCCACAATACACAGTAATACACTGAAGAAGAGATACGAACTGCAACAGCCCAAATTAATTTCTGATAATCTTGATTAGACAGCGCGAGTACTAATCCGTGTATTAATCCTACACTCCACCCATGCATTATCTGGTAGGCTTCACCACTTGATCCTTGGTGCAATGTTTGGTGCTGCACATGAGGGCTGCGTAAGGATGAACAAACGTATTTCCTATCCTCCGGGGAAGGGATAAAAAAGGTGTACTATAAAAATGTACTTTAGATAACGTGCTGCCACGCTCTGGGGGAGGGTCACCTTTAGCTTTTCAAAAGGAGCAGTGCTACTCTAACTAATGAAGGGTACATTATGGAAGGCACTTGTAAAACCAGCACTATTTTATTCCAAGCATCTGAGCACTTTCCATAAAGAAATAACAGGGTCTTAAGAGTAGAACTGCAAAGTTAATGCTGCTTCAAATATCGGGATAAATAACACTACAGATGGCTGAATAAAAACACTTCCAAGTCAAAGCATTCCGGTGTTAGTGGAATAACTATGAGATATCGGACAACAGCCATGAGCAACGAGACTAGTATCAATAGGAGAGCCCTAAGAATGCACTGGTTACAGAATGACCTTTGTCAATAGCCTCGTGAAGCCCTTTATAAGGGATAAAGTTATACCTGACAATGACTTTTAGAGGGGAAACACATGCATGGTCAAAGTTCGAGTGGCAGCAATAGAAGAGCCTTGACTATCAGAGAGGAAAACACACCTGTGGCACAAGTTGGCATTACCTCTAAAGGTAAGTCCTGCCTAAGCAGGGCAAGAGGGAAGGGCCACAGAAAGGTCTACATCTGAGCAACGTCAGCATGGTCAGAAGGGCAGCCGTGTATAAAATGTGGACTTGTTCAGCATCCCCTGTGCCACAGTGACCAAGTGCAGCATCATGTGTGGCAGCCCTTGTAACGGCCAAGGAACTGTAACACAGCCTCGGTCTGAAGAAAAGCAATCGTTCCGGACTGATTCTGTTCGGTTTGCAGCCTATTCCGAAAGATACATTTACACATGTAAATTAACTCCTGCACCAAAGGCATGGATTCACACGTATGTGCAATTCACCATTTCAGAGTGCTGTTTTACACCGAAATGTAGACTTTCATGTCTCCACTCCCCTCATTTCCAGAGATGGAGACGTCTAAGGCTGAATTTATGACAACAAAATTACCGCGAATACATTTTCACACAAAGATCTTTGCCACCCAGTCATCTCCTTATGTGAAACTATAGCCAAAATTAATAACGTTTATAATGTTATGTTTTAATGTAAATACAAATGTAAACTAATTTATAAATCTTTTTACCCTACAACTGATCAAATTAAGTGTTATGACACATTAAATCTTCAAAAAAAGTTTATTAAAAACATTAAATTAGTTTATTTAATAAAAAATAATTTCTGCACAAAATAAAATTCACCCTCATTATCATTTTATTTTTAATTATTTAGTTAATATAATTACTATATGCATTTATTATATATTTTTTTGAATTTTTAACGAACGTTTGCAAATATTTCATTTTTAAAATAAGTTAACCATTACAAATTTTAAATAAAAGTATTTGATTAATAACTTTGTAAATTTGTTAACACTAATTATATAGACATGCACAGGCACTCACATATAAATTTATATATATTTAAAAGTCTTAATAATTTAATTTGTTTAAACATTATTTCCTATGGGTGTTATTTTAATTCACTGCTTCCTTTACTGTCTATGGTAGTGTTTCAATAACTGCGAGTGACAATGTATGGTGCTAGACTTACTCCAGGAATGGGCTGGAGGAAATTTACAATTCTTTTGTGGCTTTTAAGGCTGTAGCAGTTTTATTGTAGTCTGTAAATACCAACGGTCTCATTCTTTTGTAAATATATATATTTGCATGTACCACCCTAACCTCATTCCATGTAAGAGAAGATATTCCCTACTTTCATACCACTCCCAATGGCATCTCCCACATTCCCAGCTAAATCACACATTCACACGTGCAGAGAACACGCTCCACATGGAAAAGACAGAGAAGGCAGAGGTGGAGGTCTCTGCCAGGAGGTTAATGGATATCACTTGGTAGTTCGTCAGCAGTACTACTTCATGTGCTGCAAAATTGAGTTTGTGGATAGACCCATTAGTCAGAAAATCGACCTTGACCAAGTTCTGAGTCTTAACAGCTTCACCTCAGTCAAATGGAAAACCGTTTCGAATTTAGGGAATGCACAGAAACAATTGCGGACAGCAGTACTAAGCCGGACTTTACACAGCAGCACTGGAATCGTACTGCCACGCATGTGAAAACAGCACCTGGAGATCATTGAATTTCATCAAATGGTAATCAATCAAGAAACAGCAGGCTTTTCATGCACGTTAGAATTGGTTTTAATTTACTTCAGAAGGTGTCATCATGCGAACGGCACAAGATTTTGTCCACTCCATTATTTCATTCTCTCCAAACAAAGACACAAACAAAAACAGGTTAAAAATGATGCTCCTGTTCACTGTGATGTAGAGAGGGACTGAGGTACTTTGCCGAGGCAGAAATTACACCATACTGTATACCTGATGATTAAAATGTACTTGATTTCCTTGGGGTTTTTGTGGTTACGTTCAAATCTGCAGTCTTAAGCCCCAATAATCCATCTCCCTTGTTTCAACTTTAAAATAAATCATTTAAAAGCTAAAAATCTAACATATAATAGTTTCTTTTCTTGAAACTGATTTATAATTCTCCATCGCGCTTCCAACCTTCTAGTGCCTGATTGGCTGGGTCTGGTGGTGTTGGTGCTTCCGAAACATTGCAACAGCTCATAACAGTTGAGAGCACAAAACAAAAAACACCCAGACTCAATTTCCATATTCCTAAATTGAAGTGCTGTCTTGAACATGACTGTTGAGGCTGCAGGAAGTGAAAAGTGTGCTCATTTGAAAATTACAAAAACGTAGTTACCATTTCTAATCACAGAGCTGAAGTGCCGACACAGGGTCGTCAATCTGAGCACAGGCACACTCCTGGGGAGATCTGTCAGACCAGTTACAAAGGTGTTATTTTCCTTTTTTTAAAGGCTCGTTTTGTGTTCCAGAAACTGCTAAAGGCGTACATCACACAATGGCACGCACTAAAGTCCAGATGCGGCTCCACACGTCACATCAGATGGTCTGCTCTCAGGGTAATTCCATTTTTCGCTCCTGATAAGGGAAGGGGTGATAAGGACACCAACACAAAGCTAACATCTTCGGCCTGTGCCTCATCTTTCAGCCTCCATGGCAGCCTTTGGCTCACTATCACCATTAGCTCCATGGCCTGCGGGAGGGGGAGGAGGCGGGTTGGGAGTCCACATGCTTTGTTGATGCTGCTGGCTTGTAGGTGGGATCATAGGCCAAGCAGAGCTGAAGCTTCCATGGTGGGGAGGAGGAAGTGGTGGAGAAGTAGCCATGGATCCAATCGGACTGCTGCCACTCAGGCTCTCTGAGGCCTTCAACCGTGAAAACATGGCTAGGGCATCTGGAAAATTGGGTGGAGTGGCGGGAGTGTTGGCTGGTGTACACATCTAAAAAAAGAGCAGAACAAAACAATTAGGAAGATTGAGGAGAACCCAACCATGACATCAACATGTATGTTCCAGTTGTTGCTGAAAGTAGTCAACGCCTTTATGTTCCCCTAATTATGACCTCTTCTTTCAGTTATTCTGAGCTACTTATGTCGTACTCCTCTGTTTAACTTGTCTCCACACCAAAACCTGTACCCTGTAGGGTGGCATCTCAGGAGGGAGAAAAAGAAGTTGCTTTATTGCACTACATATCACCTTAGGGGCTCTACAGCACAGACAAACACTTCTGACACCAAGACCAACCTACATATTACAATAAAAACAAGCACTGGTGAAACTATTAGGTCTGATTTGCACTCTGAGTTTTAAGCCAGACCCATTGGCTTTCTCAATGCTTGTTAGTCGAGGCTCAGCAGCCCGATACATAGAACTCAGACATACTGGTAAGCAGCGGCATACTGGCAACAAAAAAATAAATAATTGCTGAACTTTCGACTGCAGGATGTCATAATCACAGAATTGGTGGAGATCAGATGACATAACCCCCCAAGAATTGTGTTTCAATGACTGGCCTGTGGTTGCTAATTTCAGAAGAGTTCGGTACAGCATACCTAAGCTCAGGCTATTCGAATCTACAAAGGAACATGCCAGTATGGAGGCCACTGTAGGATCATGCGGAAAACGAACCCAGATCTCATGGCCAGCCATCACTACTGTCAAAAAAGCTGCTACCATGAAGATCATCCAATCAGGGGCCCCATCTGACTATTGCCTCCAACACCAGGACGCTTACTGATCAGAGAAGCACTAACACCCACCCTCAATGACTCCATTGGGTTTGTCATTCCTGCCCACCTGGAAACATGCCACCATTATGCCCCTATTAAAAAAATCCAAAAAAAAAAAATCACTGACCCAGCAATACTTTCTAACTACAGACCTGTATCCCTTTTACCATTCTCGGCAAAAGCATTAGAGAAACTATTCAACCGATGCCTCAACCACCTCAGGAACCAACAGCTCCTCCACACCACGCAGTCCGGACTCATGCCCAACCATAGTACAGGAACAGCACTTATCACCGCCACAGATGTCACCTGCATGATCCTTGACAGAGGAGACATGGCATCCTTCATTCTCCTTGACCTCTCTGCAGCATGACACGCTCTCACACCTAATTCTTATCAGGCGCCTACATGAGATTGGCATCAAAGGACACGGTCTTTGCAGGATCTGTTCCTTATTAACGAACAGAACACAAGCTGTCAGCCTGGTACCTTACCTCTCGGAAGCCTGCAAACTCATCTGTGAAGCACCTCAAGGTTCATCGTTTAGCGACACCCTTTTCAACAGGTACATAATCCCTCTGGCCAACGTCATCCGTGCATACATCAACATTCACTCCACAAGCGACAGGCAACTCATACACTCCCTCTCAGAGAAGAAATAAGTTCACCACCTTCATGACCGAAGTCACTAACTGGATGAAACCCAACAGTCTCAAGATCAACACCGACAAGACAGAAATAGTGATCTTTGGCATGAACACCTCACCATAGGACTCCTACAAGTAGCTGGCCGAACTCACACCCAGCACCCACGTCAGGAACCTCAGAATAATAATTGTCAGCAAACTGGACATGACTGCACAAGTCAGCGCCATCACTGCATCCTGCTTCCACACACTGAAGACGCTGAGGAAGATCTTCAAATGGCTCAAAGAAACACTAAAATAATTGCCATACACACCCTAGTCACAAACAAGTTATACTACGGGAACACCCTCTATACCGGTGTCACTAACCAACTCATTTGAAGACTGTAAACCATTGAGAACTTGGCAGCCAGACCCATCCTCAACCTCTCACACAGAACTCACTTCACAACATACCCATGTGATCTACACTGTTTCCAACAAAAGCCCGCTTATTTCAAACTCCTCACACACATTTTCAAAGCACTATACAATTTAGGCCCCACCGACTTAACAGTCACAGCTCTTTCCACCAGCCATCCAGGCACCTCCTCTCCACAGGACTCCTACTCGCACACATGCCATGCATAGACAGAAGCACATAACAGCGTTCTCTTAAATCACTCCTAAAGTGTGGAAATGCCTCCCATTTCACATCAGACTCTCATCATCTCCTTGAATTCCGCAAGAAGCGGAATACTTGACTTTTCAATTAACCAATCTACCATAGGCAGTGCTAGGCATACACACACGCTCAGAGCCATGTGGTTGTGCACTTTACAAACACAGAACATATTACACTGCTGACAGAAATGTCTGCAACAGTAAAAAAATATATTGACAAAGCTAACAGGCCTTGCCTTTAAAATGTGAAGCTATTAATTTTGCCAATGCTTACTGGCACTGCCAGGCAAACACATGCATTAAAATGCACGTGCACACATTGCAGGCATAGCTGGAATGGGTGGTCAATTAGAAGAATCCCTTTCCAAAATGGTTGCTGTTGAGCGCACATGCTGTGATGTGGGAAAGTGTATATGTCCTGCCATAGCAGCCAACTTACTGCTCATATAGTCATATTAGGACAGTTACGTAAATTAGAAAAAAATTCACAAACACTGCACAAACTCCAAAAAAGGTAGCGAGTGGCCCGACAGCACTTTGCACCTGGTGGACCTTTATTTAAATAAAAACATTCAAATAAAATAAAAAACTGCAGGCGTGATGGTGAGCATCGGGTGGAGGGAGCCAAAAGAGTCTGCTTAGAAGAAAAAAGCAAACTTAAAAAATAAACGCAGGGAGTGAGACAGGAGCATTGTGGGTGGAGAGAAGTAAAACAAACATTTGCAATGCAATAGGTCTCGCGTTTGCTCGAGTTAGAGCTATTAGGGTTGTAAATTTCTAATGAAAATAAAAAGTAAAACAGTTGACATAAGCGAGCCAATTCAAAGAGCTGCCGTGAGCGCGAAGGGTAGAGACAAAAGGAAAAAGAAGTTTGCTCGCAGTCAAAGTTATGGGCAATAGTGCAACTATCCATGTAATAGGGTCGATGGCCAAGGTGGTAACAAAACCGCACTAAGGAGGGACAAACGTAAAGCAGTTACCAACGAAAACAAAAGATTTTTGAAAGGCAAGCCCATGAATGATTGATAGTGATGGGCGTTGAGTGGGCATGGTTGAAAGCCCAGATACATAACAGCACACTGGAAAAGCAGTGCTTGCACGCTGCTATGTTCGGACTAAAAACAGCATAATAGGGGTTGGAGGTGGGTATGGGGAAAGAGGTAAAGGAAATGCATGATCTCCCTTGGCGTGCTTAACAGAAAAGAAAAAAGTGTCTACATGAGACTGAAATGCTCCTTGGTGGGCAAACACAGAATAGTATGGAAAGCCACTGGATCAGGGGCAGGCAAGTGAGATAAACCGCAAAGCTATCCGAACATGAGCAAAGGGCTAACCAAAATCCCTTCCTATGTAGATGTAATGTATTGGAAGCAAGAGTTCTGGTCAAAAGACAGCTTCAGTCTATAGTTGCGAACTAATGAAATAAGAACAAGCCTCATTTATCATCAAAAGCCATGTGTGAGATAAAGCATTCAATAGGACAAAGTGTGATGACTGAGGGTGCTTCTGAGATGCAGCAGTCCCTTATGTATTACCATAAGCCCTCCATGGGAGGTGGCATGATGTATCAAACAGCCAGTAGGTAGAATGATGTTGGTGTGTATGTATGTGGCATTAAAAAACAGCAAACCTAGCTGAAAAGCATAGCAGTGAGAAATACTCCTCGGGCGGAACCAAAGCCGCACCTCATGTGCATTTTAAAGAATAAATTTTGCAGCCAGCTGCACTTCAAATCAAGGGGCTAATGCTGTTTCAGCACATCTAGAAAATTACGGTAGTAACTAGCAGTAGCGGCTCGCGGAAGGGGCATGGTAGGGCGGGGAGGCGAGGCGTGGGAGGGAATAAACATTTAATTTTTTTTTTAAATCACTTACCTCTTCCGCTGCTCCTCTGTCTCTCGACGCGCCTCGCTCCACAGACTTCCAGCCTGCCCTGCGCCAACCCTGATGCTGCTCAGAGCAGCATCAGGATTGGCTGGGAGTGCCCAGCCAGGGTGCTCCCAGTCAGACTGGGAGCCTGTGCAGGCTCTCTCCAGCCCAGCAACACACTGCAGCCCAGAAACTGTGTTGCTGAGCCTACAGCGCATGTGTGTTTGGCCGGCCCAAGACGGCCGGCCAAACAAACATGTGCAGTGAAGGGGGGGTGCACACCACCACGTGGCCCCACTTCTTCCAAAGAAAACAATAATAAACTTAGTTTATTATCATTTTCTTTAAAAGGTTTTGCAGCTGCTGCTGCTGGCAGGGGTTGAGGGGGGTTGGGGGGGATGGGCAACACTTCTCTGCCCAAACGGAGGAGCCACCACTGGTAACTAGTTCTAAAAACATAATTGTGAGGGCACAGATTATTTTAAGCTAGTCTTTAATGAGGAGATAAAGTTTGCTAGCCGTGCCACAGGGAATTGCAGTACACACATTTTTAACACTAACAAACTTTAGAAAACTGTCCTTTTCTGTATCTGGCATATCAAGTAGGCCTGGGAGATAATTTGAGTTGTCTTGCCGACCTTATATTGACAGGGTATCTGATTCAGGCTGTTCATGGGGTTCGCTGAGGTGAACAGCAAAATATTCAAGTATGATATTATATTCCAACTCCTTTTAGAGAGTTCAAACCAGGCCTCCCCTGTAAATACAGAATGCATGTGGAATTTTGTTTGCATTTCATCTACACAAAAATGCTAATTCGGCTCCAAACCCAATGTTACACATTTCCTAAGCTGCAGAGCATGCGACCTGCTCGTGCTACAGAGTCGAAACCAGCTCTAGTCACAGGTGCCCCAGAGCTTGGAGGTACAACTTCCTTGTTTTTCTCTCTGCATGGCACACCGTAAAACCAACCGCAGTTCAATTAATGATTAATCAGTTTCTCTTCAGGTTACTTCTCTGCTGTTAATGAGGAAACTCTTCTGGTCGCTCTAGTGTACAGGGCGCTCACCTCTACTACGCTGTCGCTGCTACTGTTGGATCATGGACAGACTTTCTCCAGGGCCACCGTGGGCCGGACATGCACTTTTCTCATCATTCCTTATGTTCACAGGGAAACTGTATGTGAGTAGGTCAGTCCTTCTCCACATTCTGTGCTCCTATGGCACAGAGGAGACCGGGAACACCCAACCCACCTTTAAAGCTCAGCCTTAAATCCTCAGTTTAAACATATATATTCAATAACACTCCCCAATCAGTACTGACTCTCATTACATTGTATACACAAAGCTCACCCCATCCTATCCCCTAGTCCACGTCCACTCGACCACACAAAACACGACCATGTCCTTCAACCTATGCGACACACACCACATTAGCCAAAAACATTGTGATTTTACTAAAATGATATGTGTACGAATCATGTCTCTAACTTATTTTTATTCTGCGACTTATGGCACACCCATTTGCAGATTATAAAGAAATGCCAGAACTCAACTGTAGTAACTTACTACAGCAGAGGTTACAATGCCAGCTGCCAGAGTCAGCCAGGTCAGGTCATGGAGCTTCTTTTTCTGCTGTTTTTTAGCTCTTCAATGACAAGCAGAAAGACGATAACATGTTTATGTTTTGCTTTCCTGAGCCAAATACAGAAGTTAGAATCGTTCTGCATGTTTCTAATGCATCTTTTTGCTTTTTTTTTTTATTAAACTGACTTGCACTAAACTGCTTCTAACATCTTCTTGCAACAACTATCTAACATTACATTTTTGATGTGTTCAAATTTGAACCAGGGATTCTATTTTAGTCTTCATGTTTGCAAAAACGTTTTCTTTCATGTGAAAGAAATGTGCCTCAAGGACTTGAGTAGTTGGTGGGAGAGTGTGACCATGTATTATAAGGATTCAAGTATCCCTGCCGTGCAAGATAAGGATACTGCTAGTCATCACAGAATCCCATTACCTTAGAAAGGAACTCGTCATTTGGCCTTGTTCTTCTATGTGGTTGTGGAACTCCCCGGTGACTTGCAGTATCCTTATAATGTACGGGAGAGGGTACTTAATCACATACTTTTTGCAACAATTATCTAACCGCTTTTTTGACGTGTTTAACTTTGCACTAAATATATTATTTTTAAACTTCATATTTAGAAACATGCGCTCTCTTTCACATGAAGGAACTACGCACTAAGGATATAAGGGGTTTGTGGGAATGGTAATGGTTTGACCATGTATTCTAGGGAATAAAGTACAACACATAATATGGATAAAGAAAGTCACCTTGAAGTTCCATAAGCTTATAAAGGTACTCCTTGATGGCTTACAATATATTTAAAATGTACAGCAGGGGATACTTTATCCCATATATAATATACTTATTTATAGGTATTTTCAATCCAGACATCTTCCTCCACTGGTCTATTACTGTGTCATTCGCATTTTAATTCTACCCACAAAGGATTACAGTATGGGGCAACAGGTCTGCCAACTTCAGCCACTGCTCAGCTTCACAATGAGTGATGGCACTTTGACATTTCACAAGGAACACATCCACACACAAAGTAGTTCCCTTAATTGCTGGGGACTACTATGCCAATGTGTGCTTTTTGAGAACAAAAAATACCTTTGCTTGTAACTTATATTTATTTTAGATTCAAGAGGGCCAAGCAGCTTCCTCAACATTCAAGTCCTGCAAAGACCATCTCAGAACAAATTATGCATTATCAAAGTCAAAAAGCTGGTGGTGAAATCCAAACCTATTGGCTTTATCAATGTTTGATGACGATATACAAGCTGTATCAACATCTATTTTGAGATGTGCCTACAAACCCAGGATGTGAACTATCTACAAGCTGACATAGGTCCTCTATTTCATCTGATTACATTCGGACACATAGGTTCACATAGAAACCAAAGGTTCTGGCTTGAACCAATATAGAGCAAACCAAGTTCAAAATATATTGCTCACAACACAGAAGATAAAATGTAACTATTCGGTGTACAAACATACTCACCTGTACAAAAACTGACTCTACCGTACTGACTACCACTATATAATCAAGATAAGAGAGGACCACCGCCTCCTGAACGAAACCAAGAACGCATTAGTAGGCTGCATCAAAGCCAGTGCAAACTACAGCAAAGAAATCTTCGCCTTTGTGAAGGAGTTCACCAATCCCACAGCCACCAGGAATGACATCTGTCCTTCCCAGGAACTGTGCAATAACCTTGCTGACTTCTTCCACGACACGATTTCGGCCATCTAAGAAAACTTTGAATGCCAACCCTCCTCCGCAGATAGCATCGACCAGCTCACACCCACAAACACAAACCCTGAGCACCTTATCACCCACTGGGAACTCCTCAACACGCAAGACACTATCTCCATCATAAATACCATGCACTCTGGAGCACCCACGTACCCTTGCCCCCACCACGTCTTGAACCTCGGAAGCAAGACAATCAGCGGCAAGCTCATGAAGGCACTGAGTACCTTCATCACCGCAGCCTGCTTCCCGAGGACTGGAAACATGCTGAAGTGAGGCCCCTCCTGAAAAAAAACATCTGGCAACCCAGTCGAATTTAAGAACTACTGGCCGATCTCTCTGCTCCCCTATCCAGCAAACGTTTTTAAGAAAGCAATCAACCAGCAACTTACCCAACACCTAGAAGGCCACAATCTCCTGGACCCCTCACAATCCTGATTTTGAGCTAACCACAGCACCGAGACAGCCCTGAGTGCTGCCACAGATGGCATCAGTGCCCTCCTGGACCGTGAGGAAACAGCAGCCCTCATCCTCTTCTATCTGTCCGCCGTGTTTGACAGCGCCTCCCAGCACATCCTGATCCACAGACTCCACTGTATCGGGACTCAAGGAAACAGCCTCAAATAGATCGCCTTGTACCTCACCGGCAGAACCCAAAGGATCCGTCACCCATTGTTCACCTCAGAGTCCAAGAAGATAATATGTGGAGTCCCCCAAGAATTGTCCCTTCAGCCTGACCCCCTTCAATACTCACATGACCCCCCCCCGGCAGTCACCAGCAGATCACTTGGACTCAACATCATTTCGTATGCCGACAACCTTATCCTCTCTCTGTCTGAAGTTCCCTCCACCACAAAAGCTAATTTCCACAGGTGCATGATGAATGTAGTGGACTGGAGGAAGGAGAACTGTTTCAAACTCAACACCAAAAAACGGAAGTCCTCATCTATAGGAACAACAACTCGCCATGGACCGAAACATGGTGGTCCGCAGAGCTCAGCACATCCCCTGCCCCAACAGACCATGCCAGCAGCCTCCCCATCATCCTCAATAGCAAGCTATCCATGAAGAAACAAGCTGACGCAGTCTCATCTTCCTGCTTCCACAGCCTTCACATGCTCCACAAGATCTTCAGGTGG
Organism: Pleurodeles waltl; assembly: GCF_031143425.1. NCBI lineage: Eukaryota > Metazoa > Chordata > Amphibia > Caudata > Salamandridae > Pleurodeles > Pleurodeles waltl. The sequence continues at coordinate 256,031,745 of NC_090449.1, read as the reverse complement.
CTCCCAGCAAACACCATAAGGAGCATCACGCAGGCCCTCATCACCAGCAGACTGGACTACGAAAACACGCTCTGTGGAATCACAACTTTTCCTATATGATATGGATCCATCTTGTTTTGTTAAATCCTGTGATACTCAATAATAACACTGCCTGTTGTTGCCGCACACTATGAATTGTTTTCCACATTTTATATGTATAGCTTGGAACTCAACATGATGCAAGGCTTGCTCAAGAGGCAGCATTTGTGATGTACCACAGCATGCTAGTTCAGCACTAATGTTCTTTTATTGAGTCAAGACACCTGCTATTGGCCAACATATTTCCCAATCTATAAACATCCCAAACTGATATTATGGGAAATGTGATTATTGCTGTGCATTTGCTTATAATGCAGAACTACTCTGTAATTTGATTGGATATTATCTATAAATGTTATGAAATCCTGCCGGAGATTGCTGGATACTTGATGTGTAAGTTTGTGATTGGACAATTAATGGGACCACCCTTTGTGGTTTGCAGGAATAAAAGATTAGGTTTTAGTTCTGCAACTTGAACATTTAGCCTTGGAGTCAGATGTCACTGTGTCACATCTTTCTTGATTTTACTATAGTTGGATAGTTCCTGTCTTTTGACTGTTGGGATTTCAACAGCTCCACAAAAGAATCATGCCTTCTGAAGAGACTCTAGACAATACAGAATTCAGCAGTAAGACACATACTTGACCTCCCCAGAAGAACCAACATCACACCCCATCTGAAGAAACTACACTGGCTCCCGATTTAGAAGAGATGCCAGTTCAAGATGCTGACCCATGTCTACAAGGCCCTGCACAACGAAAGACCAGATTACTTTAGCAAACGCCTGACCTTCCACCAACCGACCAGACACCTCAGATTAGCTTCCCTCTCCCTCACAGACACCCCACAGATCCATCGAACCAACAGCAGAGGACGCTCCTTCTCGCACCTGGTAGTCAAGGCTTGGAACAACCATCCCCTGCACCTCAGGACTGCACTGTCACTCAAGTGATTCAGAAGAGAACTAAAGACCTGGATGTTTGAATGATCATACCTCCACGCAGCAGCATGCAGCTCCAGCGCCCCAAGACCCTCACGGGTGAATTGCTGCCCTCTATAAATGTTTGATTGACTGACTGATTGAGGGAAGTGTATATTTGCGATGATGTTGTGGATGCAATATTCTGAGAATCCACCTCTTAGAACACTGATCACTTGGAGGGGCTTGTCTTAAAACAGCCTAACTAGTGTAAACTGCAAATCATTACCCTATCAGGAGATCCGGAGACTACAAAAGGAAATTGTTGTCACCTTCCTAATAAAGGCCATCTACAGCTGGAAAACCAATAAATCTACATGGTTTGTTCCCACAGAGCGTGACTACTTAATAGAAAAGTGATCACAATCAACTTCTTTTTCTGGTCACATGCCACAATCCGCATTATAGGTATGTTTAACTGTTAAACAATTAAAATGACTGCAACTGACCAGGACTATAAACGTTGTTGGTCGAGCTCTCAACTGGTGTTTCATCCAAAATCACTAGGATAAACTAAACATATTAATAATATTTTGCACAGACCCAAGGGCATTGCCCATGCAATAACATTGCTAAGGAGGTTTATGGGTCATTGTTGTTCTGCATAATCTAGTCACCATCTTCTGTTTCATATTATTATATTACAATGGCTACCAAAAAACAAACAGGTGTGTGTTGCCCACAGTCCAAGCATACTTCCTATTAAAGGCTCTAACTTGCATTTTACTAGCATTAAGAACATGTTAATTAGTGTATTAATAGGGCTCTAACACCGTTAACTACCTCAAGATCATGATAGGGGGTCCTTTCCTCCACCACTACATCATATTCATAAAGGAGGACAATTAATCTTGGCGCTGGCAATCTAAGGGGGAAAAGAATGAACTTGTGACAGCACTTTTTCAACTCCCTAAGTCAAAGAACAGGAAGTGTGAGGAAGTACACCTTGGTTGTATCCGTTAGAGGCAGGAAATGATTCATGTACAAATACTTGCTTTTAAGCCTTACTCTAGCCCAGGTTGATGCACGAAAGCTTTTAAAAAACAAAGTAGACCAGATAAGACCCCTAAGAAATCAAGCTAGTGCACAAGCATTGCCTATCCACCAGGTTCAATGCTGAGCTGACAAAAATGAAGCGTGAATGCAAACTCTTCCCCTCTATTGACTGCTGCACAGCATGTTTCAACAAAAAGTTCTGATGGCGAGTATTAAGACTAGGGTGGAATGCAGCTTGCCCATATGCAATAAGCTAAATGTCCTTTACTCCCTCCCTCAAGCAAAACAATACAACTCTTCCAAAATACTTAGAAGCAACATACAAAAATAAAAGTAGACCTCATAAGGCAGGGTCACATTGCTCCACGATTCTTGCAAATCAGCTTAAGGATAGAGCAGGCCCAAGAAGAGGGCATGTTATCTGGGAGGTTAATGTGGTTTATAAGACAACAATAGGTACTTATAAGGGATGAATGTAGGTTTCTAGTCCCTATCAACAGCTACTGCACAATACATCAAATATCCTTGTGATAACTGTCCACTGTAGATGGTTCTCTCTTCCTTAGCTACTGCTAACTTTTTATTCTTATGAAATGGAAATCCGCAGTTGGAGCTATATGTGGAGACTGGATCGAAGAGCAGATGGTAATGGCAGGTCATGAGAGATTGGTATACAGAATCCGACATCAAATTCCAGTCTTTGATAAAATAGGGGGCCCTTCCTGTCCTTTCCCATTTCATAGTTACTTTAGTCTTACGTATGTACTTGGGATTGTACGTTCCAATGCTTTTTTTAGTGTACTACCCCTGGGTCGGGTTCATCACACATTCCTTGGAGCCCAGTTGAACTGCCTCTCGCCCATCCGATTTAATGCTACAATACCCTTTGCCCCTATATTCATCACTGTACCTTAGGGGGGCATTTAAGGGTTCTGCATTCATAACCGTTAATATGCTCTACTGGCTTGTGTCATGGCTCAACTCCTTTGTTGCTATATTCAAGATGATATCAATGATTCCTGTTGTTGGTTGTGTCCATGACACCAATATTGATTAAGAGACTTTGCTCTAAGTAAGGCATACCATCACTGGCTGTCTTTCCCACCTTCAATTTTCCCCTTCCCCCTCCCTCCTTTCCTCACAGCATTTGCTGGAATACACTACTGAGATTTCTTTATCCCCTTCCCTGACCATTGAACCAAATCCTCCTCCCTTTCAGCTCTTAAGTGTCCCTCATTCCCACACCCTTCACCACGTGCCTCCCCTTCGTGGATATTTAGGCCTTTAGTTCTACCTCTGACGTGCCATTTCTAGCGTGAACAGGTTTTTTGTGTTGCTCCCCAAATTAGAATGGTTAAAGACTTCACAGTTATATATATGAAATGCTCAATAAAGATACATGTTTTTTAAAAGGGTAGCAATAATATGTGTTCACAATAAAGGGGACATTTTAAAGACATAATTCAGGTGGTCCTCAATCCCTGCACTTCTACTAGACTTCAGTCTGGCAACTACATGCATGACACTGCCCAACACAGCAGGATTGAATGCTCACACCAAGTAAGTTAAATGATGAAACGATCACAACTTATTACAACCACCTTCCCTGACCCCCCCACGCCCCTGAAAATTATGAACCATCTTCCTCAATACTGATATTATCCCAAAGTCTTTTTTTTCGGGCAAAGCAATCATTTGTGACATTGGCTTCTAGAACTGCATTAAAAACACTTCATCCACTTAAGACACCAAATATCTTTTTCAGTTTATTTTGAATCTATGGCATTCGTTGTCATAGAACTGTTTTTCCACAGTCTACATTCTGCCCTTCTGTACAATAATTGCAACAAATAAAGTGGTTGAAATCACTGATCAAAAACCTGTTGGCCTTTATTAATTTTGTTAGATGAAATTTGTCCAAGACCATCTCAAGATTTAAAAACTTGACCCATCCAAATACTTAGCTTTCCTTTGAGAGGGAGCAGCCTGGCCTAGAGTGACCAGATCTTGAGAACCTAAATCTGGGACATTTTGCAAAAATGGAAGAAGGATTTCAATATTACATCAACAGAGTGGCACAGAATGATAGCTCTCATCAAAACAGGAGGACAGAACAAGCACCATGAAAACCAATAAAATGTAATTTTTTAAACCAGCATTGAACCTGTTAAATTGCATACTTATAACAGCTGCTATCTAGCACCCTTTTAGAACAACAAAAAAAGTGCCTCTCACTCTTTTCAGCTGGCCCCCTCTAAAAAACGGGACATTGGTCAAATTGGCCAAAATGTGTTGGGACAACTGGAGAAAAACTGGGACTGGCCCGGCTAATCCGAAAGGCCTGGTCACCCTAACGTGTACACATGATCTCTGCCATCTCATGCTAGGATACTTAATTTACTACATAGGTCAAACGCAGTGATATATAACCACATAATCAGTTGGGCCCTTGTAGTCCTGCTATTATAAGTTCACCCAGCCGGTCAGTCACCACAGATGTCATCAATTCTATTACACAGTTTCACTTCCTGCAGAAGCCGCCTAAAAATTTCCACTCTACTCTTGTAGGTCAGGCCCAAAAAAAAAAAAAAAAAAAAAACACAATAAAGGAGTGAGGTTCTCTCTCATCTACACTCATGCCATTATTATTTGTACCGCCATTAGACCGCCAGTGCGGTCTAAACACCACTGACCCTATTAAGAGCTTCCCGCTGGGCCAGTGGGAGGAAACAGTGTTTCCGCCCGCAGGCCCAGCGGGAAACAGGGTCTTAACATTCCAGACGGCTCGTAATCAAGCCGGCAGCAATGTGGCGGTGCGGATGGTGCAGCAGCACCCGTCGCAATATCCACTGCCCGTATTTCGGGCAGTGGAAGGCACGACGGGGCTGTTCAGGGTTGCCTCTGCACTGCCCATGCCAAGAGCATGGCAGTGCAGGGGCCTCCAGTGGGCTGCCAACGCCCCCCTTCCGCCAGCCTTTCCATGGCAGTCTGACCGGAATGGGGACTCGTAATCTCCAGGGCAGCCGGTTTCGCCACAGTCATAATGAGGCGGCCGGACCGCCACAACGGCGGCAGACGAAACGCCACCGCAAGTCTGGTGGTCTTAAGACTGCCAGACTCGTAATGACCACCTCAATGTTAAGTTCTCTTTATAGCTCAATCTAGATTTCCTCACAACACTACTTCTGTCATCTGTAGACAGGCAGCATACAAATCTTTATCTCCTTCGCCTTACACTCGCCACAAGTCTCCAACTCTTATTTCAGATGACCAATTTCAATCTGCCACCAAGAGATGAGTTCCTTCTAAACAGACAATCCTCTAAATTGCACAAACAGCACCACAAACCATCCCAGATCATTTACCCTATTCCTGATGTTTTTCTACAGTACACTGTTTCTATAAATCTTAGTCCAATCTTTAGCTCCAGCATACCCCTGGAAAACCCATCTACACCATGGCTACCGCAGCAAGATACCAGCTGATGAACATAAGTAAGATCCACTCTATCAGCTCTTCCAAGTGGCCCGAGGCTTGGTCAGTGATCTAGTAATGAGCACAACTGATTATTGCAACAGCCTCCCTGTTGGCTACTCTCCTGCCCCCATAACTATTCACAACCTGAAACAAGGTTAGTGATTTTGCAGCTTTCAACCTTCAAAAACTCCGAAACAAGGCTGAACAGACGCCTTTGAAAAAATAGCAAACATTACGAGAATGGCTTAGCAGTGTGTCCAAGGACATCCATAGAGTTTCTCCTACAAATCCCACCAAAATGCTCTACTGCTACATCCCTGGCAGAATAAAACTTGTGATCTTGCCGCTGGCAACCTACTCAGATTGTACACATATTTATTCTGGCATACCAGTCTCTTGAATTCTCAATACTGAAGCTCACTCCCTAATAATCTGCTTTTAATCCCCTTCGTTCTCAAGCTGAAGACACAGCACACATATCCAACAACTAAGGATTTACAGGTGTACATTACCACCCCCTGGCTCCCTACTCCGAATCTCAATCCAACAACCATAAATTTTAAAAAGAACAAAAATGTATGCTATGTAACGTAATACATTTTGGCCATTTTGCCTTAATACTATTCACCCACCTACTACTGCTTGTGCCATCTAGAAAACAATTAACCTAATGCATTGATGGTCACATGTACTACTTACACAAGTAGTTACGAGGTATCAGCTATGCCTTTATGGTTTGCAACAGGATCAGAATAAATCAATTGCAAATCTTGAAAAAAAAATAACCACCCATTGATTTCCTACACTTCATATTATTAGATGGCAGAACCGCAAGACAAAACCTCTTTCTCTTTAATCCAGATAATAGATTGGCATATTTGTGAGGGAAATGTTCAATTCTTTTCCCAAATATTATTTTTCACATAGAGTATGTAAAAGGTATAATCTAGTCTTCTCTCTCTGATGACATCAGCTCCTTCACAATAATACACTTTATTTTTTCTGCTGGTGCTTATTAACTATGCCAACTGGGGCACTGATGGTCTGTGTAACCTCTGGGTAGCAGACAGGGGTTTAATTTCTTTCAGCAGGTGATGGGCAAAGACGTTCATTTTTAGGTCTCGCCTGAGAGCGCATGCGCCACTGCTTGCAGAGATCTCCCCAAAAAAGGGAGTAGAACCTACCCTTTACTCACCATTTGTTGGCTTCATCGTCACTCTAATTTCCTATTCTCTCATTAGTCAGTGCGTCCCGGCTCCCCTGCTTCTTCATGAGTTTGTCCCTTTGATGGAGCATGAAACAAGTACTGATCATTACTGGTGCCCTTCTGCTGCTCGTGGTAATTTTTTTAGGTCGAGCGTTAGTGTCCAACCTGGTGTATACTTAAGTATACTTATTCTGTGGAAGGAAGTGATCTCATTTGTTGGTTGCAGTGCCCTTTAAATATTCTTGCTAGCTAGTGGTCAGGTCTGCCTTTTTCTTCCTACTTTTTCTGTTTCAGAGCAGTGACCTACTACCTTATTGTTCCACTTTGGTTTCTTTATCTGTTGCAGTGACAGGCAATTTTTGACATTTCTTTGGTGCTCCCCTTTCACTGTGGGTGGTTTAGGCTGGTAGCTGCCTGTGTTTTATTGCGCATTCTGTTCCTCCCACATCGCTGACATTTGTTTTGGCTTTATTCCAGTGCTGTCCTCGTACCCGGCTCCTAAAATAAGCTTATTTTATTAAACAAATGGCTCCTAAAATAAGCTTATTATACTAAACAAACACCATATGCCCTTGCATCACAGAGAGTCTCTCTCTCTCCAGGATCCTCCCTGCCAGCACTCATGACATCGCACAGAGGGCATTCCTTCTCTCCTTTATTGAGGCCATAAGTCTCCTCAGGCTGCTCTGCTAACTTCATTAGAGCTTTGTTGAAATTTAAGTAAAAAATGCTTGTTTTTACTACTGTCAGGATCGAGCATTGCTGAAGCACTGAACAGGTTTAATTTCCTTTGCTGTGTCCAGATGTTGGGGGAAGATTACTCGTATTATCAACTCTGCTGGAGTCAAGGAATCTGTTTTTAAAGAAAACGATATGCTAGCAAACATTGCTGCTATTCCCTTGTCGTACCCTTCACGTTCAAACAAGCATTTCATTGTAATGCATTAGGTGTGCAAGAAGGGGTAATTTGCTGTTTTACATGGGGGCGTCACTGGGCAGAACTGGACCAAAAGTCCCACTGTGTTTAGAACACGGGTTAGCTCTGTCAGTGAATGCACGTACGACTAAAGCTCTCATCATGCTATCTGAGAGAATGTAACATGTTTATAATTTGCTTGCTGACAGTCTATGAATTTGTCATTGAAGCCAACATACCCCTCTCTCAGATTTATAGTAGAAATAACCAGGATGCTCTGACCCTGTGTTAGGGGACATTTAGAAACAACACAACATTTGGGGAAAAAAATTGAGTTTCAGGGTGCAGATTTAATGTGATAATTCACGTGAGGAAGTTTGTCCTCATTAAAAGTTTGTTCTCCTAGCGAGTGGGAAACAATTTATCTTGCACACTGAATGCAATTTGAGTATCCAACAGTAATCATTTTGTAAATCCATCGTCTTTGGCAGCAATTCTAGGTTGGGCCTACTGTTAGCTTAACTGACATAATTCTATCAATTTTTATTAAATTATTAAAGTCGATGCTGCACTGCACTGCAATTTAGCTTCCACATTAAACAATGCTGATTGAGCTCTTTATGCTGGATCTACAATCTGAAGCATGGCTTTCCTTGGTGCAGCAAGTGCTGTGGCACCGGGGCCCAGAGGCCTGCAGCCCCACCGAGCCCTGATTATTGCTGTATTTTATGATCCAAATAGCAGTCAGAGGGCCCATTTCTTTCCTTACATGAAGGACAGTGACACACAGACTCGCCTATTTTATTCTCTTTAATCATGGCTCTCCAATTCTTTTTTTTTTTTTTCACATGATACACTACCAGAACATTGAGTCCTAAATGTATTGTCAAGGTACATTGATGTGTATTTAAGAATTGTAAATGTATACTTACCTAGCTGTACTTACCTTCATGATATTTTTTATTTTCGATATTTTGCTACCAGATATCGTCAATATATTTAGACTGTGAAGGCACTTAGATGAGTATTTAAGAACAGTAAATCTATAGTTACCTATGTATACTTACTTCACAATATCTTTGCTGTCCAATATTTTTGCTTTAATATTTTTGTTGCACAATATTTTTGTAGTCACTATTCTGACAAACAACCATGTGGCCTGTTCACCCAGTGGGGCTTGGTCAGTGTAGAATGTTGGCCTTGTATGTTGCCAGCAACGTTTTGTTGCACAATATTTTTGTAGTCACTATTCTGGCATACAATTATGTGGCCAGTTCTACCCAGCGTGGCTTGTTCAGTGTAGAATGTTGGCGTTGTATGTTGCCAGCAACGTTTTGTTGTACAATATTTTTGTATTCACTATTCTGACATACAACCATGCAACCAGTTCCACCTGGTGTGGCTTGGCCAATGTAGACTGTTGGCCTTGTATGTTGTCAGCAACGTTACCAGTGGCTGGCCACTGCTTTATTTCAGTGACCGGTATCTAGTCGCTTGCTAACAGTCACATTCAAGCTTCATGGCTGGCATTTAAAGCCAGCCTACTGCTTTGTGGGTCATGGGTTATTGATGATTTAGTTGCCACTACAGAAGTCAAGAGATACATTTGTAGTTGTTTAGTTATATGAGCATCTCCATTAAATTGCACGACACAGCATATGAGAGCTAGGTCAGATTGCATTAAAATAATCCTCAAAAAGCAGGAGATAAGTGAGACACTGCAAGTGTGAAGCAGCAAAGGATATTGTTAGGGCGAGCATGCAAGCGCTTTTCGACCTGTGGGCTTTTAATCAGGCCCATCTGACGCCCATCACTTTCACTTATTCATGGGCTTGCCTTTCAAAAATCCCTTGATGTCATTGATTATTGCTTCACGTTTGTCCCGACTTGGGGCAGTTTTGTTATCGCTTTGCAGACTGACACTGTTATATGACCTTTTGCATGATTGCCGATGTACTTCAGCGTGGGCAACCTATTTTTTTCTTTTCTACCTCCCCTTCGTGCTGCATGGCAGCCATGGCGTTCACAGCGCAAACTCATTCAGCGATATTGACGCACTGGTCACATTGTCACACTGTTACCTAATCAGAGTCATTTCTTTAGGCTCTCCCCTTCACACTCCATAGTTTTGACAAAAACACTTAATTGATAAATGCTCTACGTAAAAAACAAAGAAATCCTCAAAGCGGCTCTCCCAACACAGAGAGCTGATACTACAATATTCACTGCACTCAGGATACTTGTCCCATAATGCTTTGCATGCCATTACTTTTAGAAAACATTTTTGCTCATAACTCAGCCTGCGGTGGTCCTAGGACCACCACCAAAATGTTCACAATAATGTGCTCTTTCTGTCTACATCATCTCTGGTCCTCAAGCATGGCTAGTGGGGACCCCAAAATAATTAACCATTCCACCATTCAGTGTCTGTTTAGGATCTCTCATGGCTGGAACTTTTGTTTTACAGCTGGGAGTAGTTTGTGTTTTATGGGCCTTGTTTGTAATATCATTGCTGTAGGCATGTTAGCTCAGAATATGTGTAAGATACTATGATCTCTCATACACTGCAATACTTTCTGCCATTTTCCTTTCATGTGGTTACGCCCTCTAGGGGCTAACTATATGGTTACATGACCATGTTTCATACAGATGCTATTTTCATTGTAGTGTTCTCTAGGGGCTGTTCTAAGCATTACAGTCAACATATCAACACAGTACAGTATTCGCGGCATGGAAACATCAGCCATAATGCTTTGCAGGACATTACTTTTACAAACCATTTTTGCTCATAACTTAGGCAGTTGTGATCCTAAGACAATGGGACACCTTCAAACATTCACTACAACTTTCTCTTTCTGTCAACATCCTCTCTGGGTCCCCACACTAAGTTAGTCTGGACCCCAACATAATAACCCATCCCGCCATTCAGTGTCTTTTTAAGCACTCTCATGGAAGTAGTTTGTGTTTTAAAGGCCTTGTTTATAATTTCATTGCAGTAGGCCTCCTAGCCCTAAAAATGTGTAATGCGCTATGTCCTCTAGAGACTAAATATATGGTTACAGTGCATCACTTTCTGACATTTTCTTTTCATGTGGTTATGCCGTCTAGGGGCTAACTATACGGTTATATGACCATGTTTTTACAAATGCTACTTTCATTGTGGTGCCCTCTAGGGGCTATTCTGAGCATTGCAGTCTAATGCAAAGAGTGCATTTCTGATAAAGGTTTTTATTGGAGTTACATGATAATTGTATTTATTTTATTAATCTCTCCTTATTGCAATTATGACCATGATTAAGACCAACTTAATATCCTTATTACATTATGACATTTTGAACACTCCTGATATGTTTGGGTGGCCCTTCTATTTTATTTCTCTTGTTATTCCCCTGTGGCTGTCTTGTGTCTTTTTTGGGGGAATTGTGTTTAGCCAGCCAGCAACTCTGATGGTGGGGTGGTCAAAGTGGAATTCTACTGGAATTAGATGGCATTCTAAATTATGATGCTAAATGGTAACATTTTCATTTTTGGCTGCAGGTAGAGGAAGAAGGTATATGGAAGTGCTTTAGTTATATGAAGGGCTACTGGAATTATATGGTAGGAAAACACAAAATTATGAGGCAGGGTGGACCGATTTATGGAGCAAGAAAAGTCCAGTTATGAATTTAAAATCCTAATAACTCTAACTCAAGCAAATGTGAGACCTATTGCATTGCAAATGCTTGTTTTACTTCTTCCCTTGTATGATCACTTACACCAGCTGAGGTGTCTGTAGCCTGAGCGACCAAGTCAGTAAAGTGTACTGTCTTTTTTTCAAAACAAAAGTACGTTTGTTTTTCCAGAATGGCATTACTGCAAAACTGCATTACTGCACTGCAAATGGAATGGTCAGAAAAAAAAATCATGTTTTCTCGCTAGTTTGTAAAAACAACTTATCTTTTCATTATTATTAAACTTTCACAGGAAATTGAAGCATCGCCATTCAAAGATGTCCTTCGCAATTGCTCGAATACCTCAAATAAAAAGGGAAAAATTACTACAGGTGTAATTTTACCAATGAAGTCTCAAACGGAGAAAGCAATTTTAAAGTAGTGATATTCTTATTTAATAACGGCATCACAAACGTTAGATGTTCCATCATTTTCTATATATTTGAAAATGTTGCTGCATCTCTTCCAACCCTCAAATGAAATTGCACGATCTCCAAGATGACCGAATTGCTATAGTGTCTTGGGAACATAGCACAAAAAGCCTACTTCACTGAATATCTACTGCAATAGAGATTTCTAGTTACTAAATTATGGTGTTCTGTAAAAAGTCGAAAAGAAGAAATTCGATGGGACTTATGGGCACAGCTTCACAGGCATCCATTTCTGTCACGAGTGGTGAGTGTTATTGGTGTGTCCCTGCTTAGACACAGGGACCCCAATTTTACATCTGGAATAGTTTTACTATTAGCAAGTCTATATGTCAGTACTCTCAAGGTGTTTTTATGTTAGGTGTGAATAATTTTATCGTTTTTTGCATCTTGGTATCTGCAGTTTGCCTTTTAACAATTTTAAATCTGATACAAAACCCAGATTGTGAAGAATAAACACGTCTGTATAAACTACTCACGTCTCACATGTGACAACTTGATTGCTTTCTCAATGGCACCTGTTGGGTTTAGGGCAGGAAAAGTATGGGTTTCTGTCAAAACATTATTCATTAACAGTAAGCATTCCAGAATGTTCTGTTATTTGATGCGGTCTACAGGATTTTGATCACAACTCCTCATAGAGGGCTTCAGTACAATCTTGCACCCTGAAATGGGTGTGAGCCTTGTAAATAGGTACAAGGAACATTGTTAGAAATGGAACAAGCACTAGCAAAGCCAAGCGGTCTAGCCTGCTGTGCAGCACGGTTGAAAGTAAACATAAAACCCTTTAGTATGGCCAGCATTGATCGTTTCACATTACTTTCCTTTTTATTTTCAGCCGTGCTGCTGTACAAATGGTTAAAAAATATTGACAAAGACAACAGATCTCGCAATGGCAAGACCTGGTAGCAGTGCCAATGCTTGCTTATCATCAGACTCTGATCCACAGAAAGAGACAAAGGTAGAAAAGAAAGAAAGAAGAAGGAACATATGAAAACAGTGAAAATAGGAGAAAATGTAATGAAAAATAACCTACAGGAGTGAGATAAAGAGATATGAAAAGTGACTAGACGGAAGAGAGAAGATTGAGGTAGTTCCAAGACTAGAGAGGCATGGTATACTGCAAGCCCGGAACAAAGGAGTGCTGCAGCAGGCTCACAAACAAACCTTGGAGCCCTTGCACATTTTTTGGAGGGGAGGGGGCAAGAGGTCGGATAAGCAGTCTTTAATTTTGAAGAATTCAGACAAAGGTTTAAACACTTAATATTACACGCTCAGCCCATCTCCTCTAACATTACATGTGGAAAGCAAAAAGATGCCCCGCATCCCCCTTGCCTCTTCAGGTCACTATGTACACAAGAGAAGTGGTCAAACCCTTCGGTCTAACTAGTTCCGGGTGGGATTTCTAATACGCAGGTGTAATTTGCGTACTTTCAGGAATCTTGTGGTACTCTTTCTACTGTAAAGGTTACCATGTTGCACAATTTTGTCATGCAGGCAGCAACATTAAAGTGCAGGAGTAACAGCAATAGCCACAGTGCAAGTGACTGTCCTTTACGCTATTTTTGTTTTTGGCACCAATTTGTTTTTAGCGAAAAACGAGTTCTCGCAGTTTTAAAATATTTTCCCAAAATTGTCCAAAGTTTAACACCCGCCTCCTTCTAATACACAGTGAAAGTAGGACTGTTTGTCTCGTGCCTCCCTATTAGTCTTCCCCAAGCCCTACCGCCACTCGCTCTCCCCTATTAATGATTACATTTGCTGCATCACTGTAGAAACCATGGGAGCCTTTCAAATTACCGAAATAAACTCGCGTTGAAAAGCTCTTAGAATCAGAACGGAATGAAGGGACCCGCGAGCCAACCCCCTCATTTCTAATCTGCTGCCAGGCCGTGAGCACATCACACTAAACCAGCTATTTCTGTACCGTGAGGGGATTTATTCCATAGAAGGACAAACTCCAGCGTTAATCTAAGCAGTGCTCAAGCTGGAGAGCAGCCAGCAGACAAACATGGGATTCCCACTACAAAAAGGCTCTAAACAGAAACCTTGCAAAGCAAACAGATATGCTGCTGCTCCGGTGCGCAACGCAGCCGCCTCCAAGGCAATGAACGACTAAAAAAATAGGTCAGCATGTTAATGTCCGAGAGACAGGACCCAATAGCAGATTTGCCCAGAGGAACATGATCAGTCACTCGTGGGATGTCAGAAAAGACCAGGAGAGAGACACCTTAACCCCCTCACTACCGAATCCTGTGGGGACAAAAGGCCATTAGATAACAAACACCAGTTGGCAAGGACGGAGTGAGGTGCATACATTCTTAGCCAGACATCGTGGAATGTTTGCATTTAGTGATGCCGGATTGCATCTCTTACAGAACTACTGGCAGGCAGATAGATGTACGACGGCCATCTCATCATCGTTAATAGAGCTTACGGAGGACAAACACCGCACTAGGCTTTTAATGTACTATGAACGATCAGCATTATTCCAAAGAAGCGGCCAGAGAAGGTGCTAAGCACCTTTCAGGGCGCGTCAACCAGACAGCGCAAGCTGTCAGGCTGCGAGAGATTGTGGGTTTACCAAAAACACAGGAGCATCCCGCCTGCGGACTGCTCCCCATTGGTTCGCTTCATTGTTACCCTCATTTGCCGGATTCTTTATTTAATGGCTTGCCTTGCCTACCTTGTGTCTATCCCTTCCCTGGAGCTTTTTCATATCCAATTTTCTAGTGGTATGCCGCTGCTCGGTTTTAAAGAACTACTTGCTTCTTTCGTCTTAAGCACTCCATAAGAGTGCATGTAGCTTCCGGTGTGCTTCGCATCTCCACTTTGCACTGCTCTCTTGCCAGGTGTTTCTGTTAAGTCACTTCCCCGCTCCCCCATTGTGCGCTCGCCCACGTGCGCTTCCCATCCCTTATTTCCTTTTCGCCATTGTGCTTCTCCCTCCTTAGCTCCACTCCACGTTGCTCCCTCACCCATCTCCTTTTCTCCCACTGCGCATCACATTGCGCTCTCTCCCGTTTGCTTTCCTTTTCACCCCACTTGCCCACTCCGCAGTGCTTCCCTCACCTGCAACCCCAAGATGCTTCTACACCACCAACTTGAATTGTAAATAAAAAACAACAAGCATACTCGAGCTAGTAGCGGTGTAAACTCCTAACCGGACTCTTTTTTCCACATAAATTGAAAATGAAAAGAGTTTCACATAAGCAAGCCGATTCAAAGTGCCACGGCATGAGCGGGAATGAGCACACAAAAGGAAAAAGAAGTTCTCTCGCAGTCAAACGTATCGGCAAATGTGCAATTAGCCATGTAACAGGGGCGATGTCCTAGGCGGTAACTAAACCGCCTAAGGAGAGACAAACGTAAAGCATTTATCAACAAAAATAAAGGATTTTTCAAGGGCAAGACCGTGAACGAGTGATAGTGATGGGCGTGCGGCGAGTGTGGTTAAAAGCCCAGATACATAACAACACGTCAGAAAAGCAGTGTATGCGTGCTGCTATGCTCGACCTAAAAAATGGGTTCATTTGTAACTGCACACATGAGTGGTGTGTGAGCCTACAAGTGAGGCTTGATCACGTCATAGGCTTTTTAATTCTTCTTTAGCGATGGTGTACAGCACTGGCAAAAAGCTGTTTCTAAGCCAATAAGTTCCAAAGGCGAGACCTACTGGCTTTGGCAATCATTTTTAGGTTTGTCTTGGCAACGTCTGCTGTCTCCAAAAGGTTTGTTTTGGGACAGAACATTAGCGAACATGTTTCTCTCAAAATAAATCAATACTGGGGGGGATTAATATATTTTTGGGAAATAAAGCTTTATTTCCACTAAAACTTTATAATATACAATGCAAAATAGCATCACACCAGGTAAAAGGCTTTCGGATATTTTGTATTGAAGTCTGTGTGAACTAATGCAAGTTCAAAGGTTACCTATGAAGCAATACAATGAAAAGAAGCTGAAGCCCAGTTTCAGGAATTGAATGGGTACAATTATTCATTGGCTCTTAGTTTTATTCAGTTCTTCAGTGACGTCATAAAGGATGTCAAAAACATGTCATTAGTGATGTAATATGTGAGGTCATAAGCAATGCATGGTGGGGGCACAAGATATAGTTAGCTCTGCTACCTATAACTGGTGAATTTATGTTTTTTGAGTTCAAAACATTATGTTAGCACTAGCACATTCACCTAACTATAACAGCACTTTAACCTTTGTTTTTTCAGTAACTCTCCATTATTATTTTTAAACAAACCATTTCTTTTCATCACACCTAACTAGAAAGTCACTTTAACTTTTATATTTATAATATTTTAATATATATGTAATGACAACCCCGGCGCCCACGGCCATCAGTTACACAGGCCTGCTGTCACACCCTTCGGCCAACCCCTTGCAGTCAAGTAACCTCAAGGTGCCTATGGCTGCCAGGCTCTCTCTCCTACGCCCCCCTACAAACAGCCAACCTACACCCCATAGCCCCTATCACCATCCCCCCAGAGAGGGTGTCATGGAGCACCCTCCCCAAGTAAAGCCACTATTCATCCTAAGTATCCCAGGGTCCTTTGCTTTGTTTTTAAAACAAGGGAGGGAGTGTGTGCAGCCCTCCTCCCCAAGCCCTATTGGCCACAGAGACCCCATCCCGAGCCTTAAGAGGCCCCAGGAAAACCATTCCCCAGGGTAATATATATTAAGGGAAGGGGGCTTTGGCCCCCTTTACCCAGCCCAAATGGACCCTGGGGATCCCTTACCCTGGGCCATACTTTATAAGTAGGAGACGTGTGCCCCCCGCCCTCCCCCCTCCACCCCAACAAGCCTTATTAGGCCCTGGGAACCTCATCTACCGGGGCCAAATGCAATTACAAAGTGGAGATGCCCCCTCTTCCCGAACCTTAAAAGGCCCAGGGACCCCATTCCTTGGGGCCAAATACTTTAAAAATAGGGTAGGGGCTGGAGGAAGGTGGCTTTCTTCTAGCATGGTTACCCCCCATTTTTGACCTGTTTGTCAGTGTGTTTTTACTGTCTCACTGGGATCCTGCTAGTCAGGACACCAGTGCCCATAGTGTGTGGCCTATATGTATTGTATTGTAATCGTATTTATATAGCGCTTACTACCCCTGACGAGGCGTCGAAGCGCTTTTCGATGAGTAGCACGCTACTCCGGAACCCAACAAGAATTAGTGATGGATTAGTATCGTTTAATAATGAGTACAGTTTTAGTATTATTATGAGTTAATTTGAGCCACGGATATGAGAGTTTGTTAGTTAGATTGACTGGAGTAATGGAGGGGTGGAGGAGGAAAGAAATCCAGAAGTGTTAATTGGGAGTATATCCTTCATTTACTCAACCCAAAGGCTTGGGATGAATAAAGGGGGGGTGGAGGGGGAATAGTATGTGGAAGGGTTAGGGAGAGCATAGTAGCAGGGTGAGATGAATGCAGGAGAATTTAGTAGGGTTGTGTGGGAGGTCACAGAGGTAGAGTGAGGTTTGGTGAGTTAGATGTGGAGGGAAGAGCTTAGGCAGAGATATTTAGGAGATGAAAGTGGTAGAAGGGATTTGGGATGAGTCAGAGTGAGAATGGAGGATAGTTTGATAGAGGCATGACATAAGAGTGATGAGTAGATAAGTGTGATAAGATGAGAGCAGGAATTCATAGATATCTAGTATAACAACCCAAAAACCAGGAGCCATGCAATGATCCACGAACATGCCAAGCACAGAAACAACATATACACATACATACACATATAAGGAAAATGTCACTTACCCAGTGTACATCTGTTCGTGGCATTAGCCGCTGCAGACCCACACGCTGCGCACACCCCGCCACCCGGCCCGGAGCGCCACAAGCCGCTTTTCTTTGAAGAAGTCCCCTCGAGCCACGAGACCGAGGAACCCCCCCCCACCCCGACTCCACCGCGCATGGGCGTCGACTCCACCCCAGACTGCCTTCCCCGCAGAGGGTGAGGTAGGAGTTGTGTATGCTAGTAATAGTGCCCATGCAATGGAGTGAATGCGTATGTACATAATAAAGTTTCAAGTAATCTATTTACAAATGTTTAAGATCTACTTCTAAACGGCTACAGGCTCCCGGGGAGGCGGGTGGGCGCATGTGAATCTGCAGCGACTAATGCCACGAACAGATGTACACTGGGTAAGTGACATTTTCCGTTCGATGGCATGTGTAGCTGCAGATACACATGCTGTGCATAGACTAGTAAGCAGTTATCTCCCCAAAAGCGGTGGTTCAGCCTGTAGGAGTTGAAGTAGTTTGGAATAATGTTTTTAGTACAGCTTGACCTACTGTTGCTTGTTGTGCAGTTAGCACATCTACACAGTAGTGCTTGGTAAATGTATGAGGCGTAGACCATGTCGCTGCCTTACATATTTCGTTCATTGGAATATTTCCTAGAAAGGCCATGGTAGCACCTTTCTTTCTGGTTGAGTGTGCCTTTGGTGTAATAGGCAGTTCTCTTTTAGCTTTAAGATAGCAGGTTTGAATGCACCTAACTATCCATCTAGCAATGCCTTGTTTTGAAATTGGATTTCCTGTATGAGGTTTTTGAAAGGCGATAAATAGTTGTTTTGTCTTTCGAATTAGTTTTGTTCTGTCAATGTAGTACATTAGTGCTCTTTTGATGTCTAATGTATGTAGTGCTCTTTCAGCTACAGAATCTGGCTGTGGGAAGAACACTGGTAATTCTACCGTTTGATTCAAGTGGAACGGTGAGATTACTTTTGGTAAAAATTTGGGATTTGTTCGTAGAACAACTTTATTTTTGTGTATTTGAATAAATGGTTCTTGAATGGTAAACGCTTGAATTTCACTCACTCTTCTTAGAGATGTGATGGCAATTAAAAATGCAACTTTCCACGTTAAGCATTGCATTTCACAAGAGTGCATGGGCTCAAAAGGTGGGCCCATGAGTCGTGTTAAGACAATGTTGAGGTTCCATGAAGGAACTGGTGGCTTTCTTGGTGGTATAATTCTCTTTAGGCCTTCCATAAACGCTTTTATGACTGGTATCCTAAATAATGAAGTTGAGTGCGTAATTTGCAGGTAAGCTGAAATTGCAGCAAGATGTATTTTTATGGAAGAGAAAGCTAGTTTTGCTTTTTGCAAATGTAGTAAGTATCTTACTATATCTTTTGTAGATGCGTGTAAGGGTTGAATTTGATTATTATGGCAGTAATAGACAAATCTTTTCCATTTATTTGCATAGCAGTGTCTAGTGGTAGGCTTTCTAGCCTGTTTTAGGACCTCCATACATTCTTGTGTGAGGTCTAAGTGTCCGAATTCTAGGATTTCAGGAGCCAAATTGCTAGATTCAGCGATGCTGGATTTGGATGCCTGATCTGTTGTTTGTGTTGTGTTAACAGATCTGGTCTGTTTGGTAGTTTGACATGAGGTACTACTGACAGGTCTAGTAGTGTTGTGTACCAAGGTTGCCTTGCCCATGTTGGTGCTATTAGTATGAGTTTGAGTTTGTTTTGACTCAACTTGTTTACTAGATATGGAAGGAGTGGGAGAGGGGGAAAAGCGTAAGCAAATATCCCTGACCAGTTCATCCATAGCGCATTGCCCTGAGACTGAAGTTGTGGGTACCTGGATGCGAAGTTTTGGCATTTTGAGTTTTCCTTCGTTGCAAATAGATCTATTTGTGGTGTTCCCCAAATTTGGAAGTAAGTGTTCAGTATTTGTGGGTGAATCTCCCATTCGTGGATCTGTTGGTGATCCCGTGAGAGATTGTCTGCTAACTGATTCTGAATTCCTGGAATAAATTGTGCTATTAGGCGAATGTGGTTGTGAATAGCCCAATGCCATATTTTCTGTGTTAGGAGACACAACTGTGTTGAGTGTGTCCCTCCTTGTTTGTTTAGGTAGTACATTGTTGTCATGTTGTCTGTTTTGACAAGAATGTATTTGTGGGTTATCATGGGTTGAAATGCTTTCAGCGCTAGAAATACCGCTAACAGTTCTAGGTGATTTATGTGTAACTGTTTTTGCTGTATGTTCCATTGTCCTTGGATGCTGTGTTGATTGAGGTGTGCTCCCCACCCTGTCATGGAAGCATCTGTTATCACGTATTGTGGCACTGGGTCTTGGAAAGGCCGCCCTTGGTTTAAATTTATACTGT
Source organism: Pleurodeles waltl (assembly GCF_031143425.1). NCBI lineage: Eukaryota > Metazoa > Chordata > Amphibia > Caudata > Salamandridae > Pleurodeles > Pleurodeles waltl. The sequence goes on along the minus strand of NC_090449.1, from coordinate 256,011,812 downwards.
TCCACCATTGAAGCGAGATGTATGTTTGGCGGTCTATCAACACCAGATCTAGAAGCTGACCCTGTGCTTGTGACCATTGTGATGCTAGGCACTGTTGTAAGGGCCGCATGTGTAACCTTGCATTTGGGACAATGGCTATGCATGAGGACATCATGACTAGTAGTTTCAGTATTATTTTGACTTGTACTTTTTGTTTTGGATACAAGGTTTGTATTACATTGTGAAATGTTTGTACTCTTTGTGGACTTGGAGTAGCAATCCCTTTTGCTGTGTTGATTGTTGCTCCTAAGTATTGCTGTGTTTGGCACGGCTGCAGGTGTGACTTTGCGTAGTTGATTGAGAAACCTAGTTTGTGTAGGGGTTTCTATGACATATTTTGTGTGTTGTGGACACCGTTTTAGCGTATTGGTTTTGATTAACCAATCGTCTAGGTATGGGAACACATGTATTTGCTGCCTTCTGATATGTGCAGCTACTACTGCCAGGCATTTTGTAAAAACTCTTGGCGCAGTTGTTATTGCGAATGGCAACACTTTGAATTGGTAATGTATCCCTTGGAATACAAACCTTAGGTACTTTCTGTGTGAAGGATGTTTTGGTATATGGAAATATGCATCCTTTAGGTCTAGTGTTGTCATGTAGTCTTGTCGTTTGAGCAGTGGGATTACGTCTTGTAGAGTAACCATGTGAAAATGGTCTGATTTGATGTAGGTATTTAATGTTCTGAGATCTAGTATCGGTCTCAGGCTCTTGTCCTTTTTGGGTATCAGGAAGTACAGCGAGTAAACTCCTGTGTTTAATTAATCTTTTGGTACTAATTCTATTGCTTCTTTCTGTAGCAATGCCTGAACTTCTAGTCCTAGAAGATCTATATGTTGTTTTGACATATTGTGTGTTTTCGGTGGAACGTTTGGAGGGAATTTGAGAAATTCTATGCAATAACCATGCTGGATAATTGCTAAGACCCAAGTGTCTGTTGTTATTTCCTCCCAATGTGTGTAAAACTTGTGTTGTCAGTATGCTTGACTGAGTCACTGGAGTTCTGCTAACAGTGCTTATGCTCTCTGTTTACCAAATTTGTCACTATAGTTTAGTGACTCCACATTTCAATTCAGATTGGCACACTGGATCCCCATTATAAGTCCCTAGTATATGGTACCTAGGTACCCAGGGCATTGGGGTTCCAGGAGATGGTTATGGGCTGCAGCATTTCTTTTGCCACCCATAAGGAGCTCATACAAACACTCTTTCATGACTGCCACTGCAGCCTGAGTGAAATAGTGCACACACTATTTCACAGCCATTTTCACTGCGCCTGGTAACTGATAAGTCACCTATATGTCTAACCTTCAGTTACTAAAGGCTAGGTTCAAAGTTATTGTGTGTGAGGGCACCCTTGCACTAGCAAAGGTGCCCCCACGTTGTCCAGGACCAATTTCCCGGACTTCGTGAGTGTGGGGACATCATTATAAGCGTGCACTACATATATGTCAATACATATATGTAGCTTCACAATGGTAACTCCGAATATGGCCATGTGAGGTGTCTAAGATTGTGAAACTAAACCCCCAATCCAAATCTGGTATTGGGGGGCCAATTCCATGCATCCTCAGGGATCCACCATAGGACCCCAGTACTGCCAAACCAGCTATCTTAGGCTTCCACTGCAGCCCCAGCTGCTGCCACCTCACAGACAGGGTTCTGCCATCCTGGGAATTGAGCAGCTCAAATTTCTAAAAAAAAAAAAAAAAATTACATTGTGAACTGCATTTTAGCACAAGGAAATATGTACGTGTAGATATGCTCATGCGAAAATCTGTTGAGCATGTAGATGTTCACTTTCACTTCAATTACTTTTTTCCCCCAACTGTTAGGAATAAATTTCCTAGCTTTCTCAGCGTAGGGAAATATTAGAGAACAGTTGACAAAAACCCCTAGAACATGCAAGTTCGTAGGTTTGCACAGACTCAAAAGGGCATTCCACCTCAGAAACTATTGCTTACTGCTACCTACAGCCCCAACACATACATCTGTGGAAAGGTCGCAAAATAAGGGATTTGAAAGTATTCAAACCCTAGTATGAGCCCGAGTATAATCTGAGAGGCAATTATCAGAGCCCTTTTATAATAAGAATTGCTGCCATAATTTGTTGCCGCACTACATAGCAAAGAGACAAGTGGATTTTGTTGCAGGACAAGTAGATTTATAAAGCAACCTGTCTCATGGACAAGTAGATATTTTAATAAATTCAACAGCCCCGGCACTTGATGCATGTAATACTGCACTACAGGAAGCCTCTTTCAGTACATACAATCAGTAATGTTCGTCACATATAGCTCGACATCCAAAAAGTAAATCTTTCCTGTGCTGAAATTCAATCTAAATGACATAATATAGGGAGTAGTGTTTAGATTCGGTCCAAATAACCTGATGCCATCTATGAATCTATCCCAATAGTTAATAAACTATGGCCCTCATTACAACCCTGGCGGTCAAAGACCACCAGGGCTGTTTTGGAGTTTGTACCGCCAACAGGCTGGCGGTACAAACTTGGGCATTATGACCGCGGCGGAAGCGCCGCGATCGCACCAGCGGTTTCCCGCCACTTTTGTCCCAGCGGTTGTAATCCCCCAGGGCAGTGCTGCCCAGGGGATTACGAATCCCCCTCCCGCCAGCCTTTTCATGGTGGTATGAACCGCCATGAAAAGGCTGGAGGAAAGGGGAGTCGCGGGCCCCCTGCCAAGGCCCCATGGAGCTTTTCACTGTCTGCATAGCGTGTTGCGGCCGAGATCCCGAGAACCTGGTTTCCGCCCGCCAGCCCAGCGGGGATCTCAAAATAGACCCTGCAGGAGTGCGGCCGCCTGGCGGTTTCAACTTGGCGGGCGGCGGTAGTATCAACCATATCTTGAATTGTCAAATTGCTAAAAGGTTAACCGATCAGTTGTTTGTACATCACGTGATGGATGCCACAAAAAATATTCTTTCAGTTTAAATTTGCTTGCAAATTTAAAGATGTCAATCTTGAGCTGGTACACGTCCATATTAGCAAATGAACAAAAACCCATACCTTTTTGCCAGATCATCAGTTAAACTCTTGTTAGATAAGTTGACATCTGAATCACATGGTAGTATGGGAACCAACAAATTCAGAGATGTACAAATAACCACTGTTCATAAACTCTGTATCTGGTGTCCATTTCAGAGATACATATGCTTCTTTGACATCCATTTTTCACTCTTTATATTTTACCATAGGAATGAAAAATATCCTATCGTAACAGAAAGTTTCAATTCTATTAAGGACGTGGAGGCAAGGATTAGGCTTTACTTTCTCCACTTTACTTCTCCAGCAGCCCTCATTAAACAGTATGTAAGAACTAGGTTTCCCATGAAACACTGTGAAAAAAAGTCAAACACACCAGCCAGTTAACATCCACAAATGTCAATATAAGGTCCTTTGGAGTCAGTCCTTCCTCTTTCTTCCTGCGAACACAGCCGCTGATTTTCCAGATCAGTCTTGTTTACCCAAATCTATTCTCAAGAGTGAAGAACCACGTGAAAGGCTACACTCTAGTAGAGCAGGCAAAAACAGTTGTATGTAATCGTGATACAAGAAGACAATATTATCATAGATTTAACCATTCACTGTCCTCACATAACAGGGAAGATGAAAAAACATACATACCGTTATGCAGCAACACAAATAACGCAGAAACAGGTAAATATAGTCCACCATATAGGACGGGACCAGTAAAATCACGTTTAGAGATGGCTAATCCTTACCTCCGTGTCCCTAATAGCATTGAAACTTTCCATTATGATAGCTAGGAAATGTTTAATTCTATGTCAGGACTGAAGGCGAGGATTAGGCTGGTAAAAAAACTTGTCCACTACCAGAGGGTTTTTGTGGACCGACTTAAAGTAAATTCTTTTCAAATGTGGAGTCGGAGGACCAATCCGCTGCATTAAGGATGTCCTCCAGACTCGCTCCTACAGAAAAAGCTTTAGAGGCCATGGCCCGTCTGACCAAATGTGATACATACGTATCTAAGCCAGCTTCCTGAATGGACCTTTTTAAGTTACATGTGTGCTGATTATAATGTGCACTACGGGGTGCTTGTGAGGTATAAATCTATGCGTTTGATACAGATTCACGCACACGGCTGACCTTTTGGGGTCACATTCAGTCACATACACTTATGGGAAGAAAATTATTAACATGGACACACACGCACAATGGCATTTTTGGGGTTCTACCGACTTACTCGATCATTGTGAGTTATTCTATGTGGGCTGACTTACTTATGTCAGTACCGTGTAGTTTAAGATTGCGTCCTATGTAAGTTAGTATTGAACTACAGAAGAATGACGGTTAGTCATGAACACAGCTAGACAGGTTACTATGAGCATGTACTTGTATACATTTTATCACGCTAATTTGTGGGAAGTTTACTTATTCGCGGTTATTTAAGGTTACTATTATATATGGTTTGCAGAATTTCTTATACACACATCTATACACGGTTCCCTGATGTGTGATGCTGAAGTATTGTTAGGTGAGCCCACATTTTACTAATTAACCTCCAATACGTATTCAAGATTATTCTCTTTCCTGACTTCCTTCTTGATGAGTGCCAATTGTTAGCGGTGCATCCCTTTAACTGATCATGTCAATAATTGTCTCTCTCTTATGTATTAGGTCTCCAATTGAAGTGATACACCGGTTAATTCTTTGAGTAATAGAATATGTGTGGGAATTGCTGGTGTGCTATTATTATTTTAGTTTTTACCCATCTTTTACAATGATGGTGTTTTTGGTCAGATTGACCAGGTGACGGTTCCTTGAGTACCAACTGTTCTCTATATTGAACCCTTTATTTCTTATTCTAACCCCGACAAAGTCTTTTGGTGTATTTACCACCTAAGACTAAATACATGTTGGCTATTGTGTTAAGAAAGCAATAGAACATTGCTTGACACTCTATACAAATAAAGAACGTAAGAAGATTGAATACAAAGGAAGTCCTTATTGATAATTTTGAAGAGCTTGAGATTTCATTTCATGGTCAAGGAAACTATTGGGTAATGTTTGGCTAGAAATTCTTTTTAAATTGTAAATCGCTACACAAAGAAGAAAGTTGCACCCATGGGATAAAGAAGATGTGTTGTGGCAGAGTAGCAAACAAAAGCCAAGGGCAAAAGAGGCTTAGAGGGCTGGAAGCAAGCACCGTTGTCCAGTCCATCCACTCATTATACTAATCACTAACCCAATCAAGCGTCCACCTGCCCATATCCTCCTGCCTATCCATTTGTCCACCTACCCACAGAGGAATAATCTACCCACCCAATATTCTTCCTACCAACCTGCTTTTACTCCTCAACTCATCAATTGATCTGCCCACTTTCTTGCAAATCTAACAGGCCTGGCTTTCCTATAGTACCCATGCAGAATGACAACACTTCAGACAGATTGAATGCACAGACAACACATACCCCTGTATAAGGACATGAAACACAACCTAGCCCGCACGCACAAAAACAGAATTCACACATCCTACTTCTGTACCTGAGTCTTACACTGTACACTGTCTTATGCATGAACACATGTGAATATGTCCATGTGTGTTTGCCGTAGCAGTGTTGTCTTTCTATGCATGTCCCATAAGACAGCAGACCTTTTGGCTCTAACAATACTAACTTTTATCTTATAGAAAGTAAAACGCAATGTCTTTCATATAGTATTTTCAAAATGTATATATCACTTATTTAGATCAAAGTGGAAACACACACCATTGTAATTAATAACACTGATTTTCTGGACACTCCTTAAAGCACGATTTGCATACTGCAAATAATGGGAGCAAATCAGTTATACAATGTTTTCCTGTTCACTTAATATGCTTCCTCCCAGCACCAGGTATGAAACAGGTCTCTCGTTACATTTTTATTTTTCTAATCATAAATATTATAACACACAGGCTCAGAAAATCTATAATTTCTGAGTTCCATTAAACAGTGTATCATGCACCCCAAGAAGCCAATTTAAAACTGAATTTATAAAGCATAACCACAGAATTTATTTTTTCAAAAATATAACAAATAATCAAAAGAAAAATAAATGTTATCTAAATATGATGAAAGTGACAGACTGGACTTATTAAAGTTGACAACCTTCGAGCTTCGTTTACAAAACGAGCATCTCATAATCAAAGCAGCTAACAGAAGGTGATACTCAATGTTCTCAGACAAATCATACAAAAGAGAATATCTCTGTGAAAGTATGGGAACACAATTTTTTTTAATTACATTTTCACTATTTATTACAAGTCAACATACCAAAAGGACGCAAAGCTGCAGTCTTTTTCTAAACTAGTAAAGGCTGAAACTGCCACTTTAAAAGCAAAAAAGCAGCACTCTTCCTTCCTTCAGGCACAAGAAGGCCAGTCAGGCTCATTGTTTTTGGAATTTATTTAATGACCGGATCTACAACAGCCCTATTTATGACAATATTCTAGGGTATGGGGAAGAAAATTGGATGTATATGCAATCAGAGAAAACACCATTAATGGAAGAACAGAATTATAACTAAGAGCTCCTCTTTCGGTGTCTTGGTACTCAAGTATTCAAATATGAAACAGATTAGGAAGACCATCCCGTTCTAAGAAGTGACTGGGTTCACAGGGATAAATACAGAACAATAATTACGTCAAAAAACGGGCAAAGGGATGACTGGCCTAATAAACCATCCACCCTAGAGTCCAGAGTCTGTATAATACTTAGTAAACTTGTACACAGTTACCACAATTATATTTCTCAAACGAGAGAAGATATGGGTACTTTCCCATGATGAACAGCCTCTGAAAATATCAGGGAACAGCATTTTGGCCTTTTAGGAGCAAGCACTACTGAAGAAACTACCAATCTTGCTATTGACTGGTAAGACATGGTCAAATCCAAGCATGTATCTCCATATTTAAGAAAGAGCTGTTTATACTTTCATGAGGCTATCTGCCTGTTTTAAGGACACTTCAGAGCCCGCTTAACCTGCAAGGTAAGGTGGAGCTTACTTTCAAAAGAAAGTCTGCAATGAAGTGGCTCGGTTAATATGAATATTGCAAACAAATTTGGGGAGAAAATGCAGGCCACTCCTTAGCAAAATCCTGTTAAGGTGAAAACAGTAAACAATTATTTGTTGCATAGAGTTTAAAGCTCAAAATCCTGATTTAAGCGATAGCTATCAAGAAGGCAAACTGCAGAGTAGTGGAACTATGCGTTTTGTACAGGATCAAACAGAAGTCCCATTTAACGTAAACATCAATATATACAATTTCTAAGAACTTTTTAGAAACATGGACAGTGAAAAAGTTATCCAAGGAGTGCATTTTCAATGTGCAGTTCTGGCAGTCAAATTTACTTTTAAAGAATATAATTGGAGACCAGATGTAACCAAGCATATATAATAAGTTGTGGAAGATATTTTTCAGTCATCTGGACAGCTAAAGAAGCCAGTCAGTTATCTATCGGAGCAACACAAGGCTATGGTGAAAGATCTTCCCTGACAACCTGGAGAGATGGTTAAACTTAACTGGAAGACTGATTTCTGATTAGATGGAAAGGCCAATGTCTGGACACCACTACTAATGAGGATAGTTTGGTGTAGTGATAAGCATCAGTGAGGAGATCTTCTTTAGAAGAAGTGGGGAAAGAGCAAAAAGGGATAGCAGCGTGCTCAACCACTAAGAAAATCTCACTCCTCCTGGAAAAAGGCTCTAGAAACCTGAATGAAACATCCCGACATTCTTATTTTCATCTACAGTGATTATTCTTATATTGGGTGTTCCCCAAATAGCAGAAATGTGTCAAAGCACTCTGTCATTTAACACATCTGCTTACCGCACATTTCTGCTGAGATTAGATTTTTGAGGCAAATAGAGTCCTGGTAGATGCAGCCCCTTTAAGGATATGTGCCTAAACATCAAACCGACGAAACTGTTTGTGCTTCTCCTGAGAGAATTATGGGCAATATATCCCCTTCTTAGTGGGATATCACACTGTGTGGTCTGTATATTGCTGGGATATACTTGCACTCTGGCTGACCAATTCCTCTATGTGGGCAGGTTGTCCATATGGTCTCCCCATTCTGTACTTTTACACTATCAATGGACAGAATGAAGTGTTGATTTATTCACTGAAACAGAGTTGTCACCACCTCTTCTCCTGGGACGCCACTGGTCCTTTTGGCATTCCTAAAGATGGCACATGTTGCATGGCTTGCACAACCAGTCAAGTGTATGGAACAATGCAGCCACTGCAATGGCTTCCCCTCTCCTCTGTGATCTGAGCAAGTGGAGTAAAATTAGTTTATCTAGCTTTCTTAAAATGCCTTTTGAAGATTCAAAGACATGAAAGCCAAGCATGATAGGTGAGTAGGCAGGAGCAGTCTGTTTCATGATAAGAGTGAAGCTCAAGAGAACGGTATAATTCACAGTCAGCCTTCATCCCTGAGGTCTAAAGCAATGCAAGTGGGCCCAGGCTAAGACAGGAAAACAGAGGGCAGAGCAGTGATAAAACAGAAGGGCAAAAAAGGCAAGCCAAGTTGTTGAAGTGGCCAGAGCAGCAGATAAAGCAGGACAAGGAAGTACCAAGATCAGCTATGATGATCTAATCCTTCAGCCCACACACAACCTTCACTGACTTTGGCAGTGATTAAAAAGACACAACTACACTTGTTCATCTAACTTGGCTGCTTTACATCTCTTCCCCTCCTTGCAAATAACATCTGCAAGGGCACCCACAGACCACTGCGGGTGCCTCTGACCACAGACAAGGAATAAGATATGAGTGGCAAAGGCATCTGATGCTGAGCCTTCTCTCATGGGTAGAAGACTGCAACATCACCAAGCTTCTGTTGACATGTCAGTGTTTCCATTCAGGAGGACCTGGCCTGGCAGTTTGGGCTGGATTGCTCATATCGGAACAGGACCAAGGCTGATTTACATATGGTTAGTTCGTGTCCGAGATTGCATGGAGCCCAAAAAACGGTGGACTGGACTGTTGCCCTGAATAATTACCAGTGGCTGAGATTAATTCAAGCAATCCCTTCATCACTTTTATCTTTTACTCAGTGTGAAGGGTATGCCCAGAAGTGGGTTCCTTGCTCACTGTGCCAGACACAAACTGCACCCTATTGACAAGACCTGGCTAGGCAGAAACAGGTCTGGGCTGCCCCTGTTCCCACCTGGCCTGGCAGTTCGGAGTGGACAGTTCCTACTGTTGCAGGACCACGTCTCATTTGCATACGGCTGGTTGCTGTATGAGGTCAAATGATGTACAAAACAAAACAAAAACAGTGGACCGGATTTCAGCCCAGTGAAATTACTGAGATTTATTCAAGGAATATACCCATAACAATTGTTTTCCTCATAGTTAGACTGTGGCACTTAAAATCAGCTGTTTCCTTATCAGAATTAAGTGATCAGAGGTGAGTACTTATTTCAGAATTTCCATGGAGATCTCCCTCTTATCAAAGCCAGTTACACTGAATTCCACAGTGCACAGTCATTGCAACATAAGAGAGTGCAAGAGCTGGTAGCGTACAAAGTAGAAGCAGATCATTTACAAACGTATTGGCCCTGAGAGTACATCAGTGCCTCCTTTTTCTTGAAGTGCTGCTAATGAATGACCCAATGCACTTCTTTATCGAGGAGACCACAGCAGAATTTGGAGGACTGGGTCTTAAAAATTAGGTACTTGAGTCCAGACTCTTATATTTCTTGCGTTGCTTGTTTTAAAAGGACAAAGGTCAAGAAGATGTAAGCTGCAATTGTCCATAGACTACCATTTTGTGAGAAGCAACTCAAAGATGACCAGTGTCTTGGTTAAGAAAATAGTAGTCTCAATATTCACTTTATTAAGCTGAAATATTTATGACATTAAAGAATGCAATAATATCATTCACTGACGAATCTAGTGTTGGTAAACTAAGGAGATTGAGCAGATTAAGAAACCCAGTCTCAAACATACATTGCAAAGAGTTTTCTGTGATTCTGGAAGTGGCAGAAGAGTATTGCTTCTTGGGTTTTGTGGGAATCACGTTAACCTTTGAATTGTCCTCTTAGGTGTTCTTCTTTAGGGTTTCTTTGTGTGACATTCATGTGGGCACTGTTTAACAGGTTCCTCTTGTTTAGCATACTCTTCTGGGGGAGGTCCTCTCTTGGCAATACTTTTTTGTGGTAAACTCTCCTAGTGAGTTTCTTTTTAGAATCGTCTTCCAAAGGCCTTTGTCGCCCAGCCTTTTGTGCCACTGCCTATATATATGCTTAACGGTCAAGAGGAGAAGCTTCTGTTAATGTGGTAGGGGGAGTAATCAAACATTGTGAAGATTCCTGAAATAAAACTAGAAGCCAGTAATGTAATCGATGCTGAGAGATGCGAGTTCAACCACTTTGATCACAAGCAGCAGTGATGCCAAGGATTGTGAGATGTAATACATGAGCAGTCAGACTGGTCCCTTATCCTCCTCCAAATGATGACAGGGAGAAATACTGCGAGTCATGTCCTTCCATTCTCTTCAACAACATTAGCTGTCAGACTGTATACCTCTCTGCAGAATTAGAATTTAGAAGGCGGATTACAAAAAACAGTACCACTATCCTTCCTGGATTTCTTCTCACTAAAAATGGGCATCTGACAAACAGAAAAACTGAGTTTTTACTCTAAAAAACAGAGTAATGGAAAGGATCGCTAGGAATAGAAATCTTAACATAGCACTATCAGTTTTCTGTCAGGTAAAAGCCTACACATAGACCACTGTATCATGTTTTCCTTTTACTATTAAAATGAATTTGTGAAGAAATGTCTTTAGTGAAATATACTTCATTATTACATATTTTGGTTTAATATGCTTAAAGAAAAAAGAAGACAATGGCCTGAAGACACGTTTTCTTTCTCAATTTTTGTGAAAAACTTAGAAATATTTACAAATGTGTGCAGGGGTGCAATAAGATTATCTATTATAGTTATTCACACACTGTTCAATATAAATTAGCTCAGAATAATTGAAAGTAGGACAAATTAAGTGAGTCTATTTGTGCCAGACCAAACAAATTATTCCAGCTACAAGGTTCTCCTAAATTTCAATCAGAAGAATTCTGATAACTTAACTCTTATCTCCAGGCTTTTGAAGGACCCTTAGTTACCCGAGATTCGCGAGACATCGAAAGAGCACACAGATTAGGAAAAAGAATCAATATGCACAAGCCAATGCTAAACCAAGAGAAATTCATATTCTTTTTTTTTTAGAATGTATAGGCCTAATGAATGTGCTCTAGGAAGCAACAAATGAACAAAAGCTTTCATGGGCTGGAAAAAAAATATTTATTTCTCAAACTATAGAAGGTAGCAAATTTCTCCTTCCTGGATTTCTTTTCACTGCAAAATGGGTGTCTATCAATTAGAAAATCTGAGTTTTCACTACTCTTAAAAAAAAACAGAGCCATCGAAAGGATCCCTAGGGAAAAAATCGTAATGTAGCAAAGTTTTCTGTCATATAAAAGCATATACATAGATCACTGTGTCATGTCTTACTTTTACTATTAAAATTCCTTTGAGAAGAAGTATTTTCAGTGATAGGTACTTCATTAGTACATATTTCGGTTTAATTTGCTTAAGGGAAATTAAAAATAATGTTACAGCCTGAAGGCATTTTCTTTGTTAATTATTGCGGAAAAATGTAGAAATATTTAAAATTGTGCTCAGGGGTCTCATATACGCATTACAATATTTTACCCTTCATTAACAATACAGAGAACTCCCATGAAGGACAATACACTGTTACATCCAAGTCGTTAAAAAAAAAAAAAAAAATGTTTATGATTCTTTTACCAAAAATTTGTTGGCTAACAATTGAAAAATATATATCCACGCAGTAAATCTATTAATGTAAACAACAAATCTTCGAGGGGACCTTTGGTTTTATGTTTACTCAATAAACGTTGACAGTGAAATATTCATGAATCAGGATTGAAAGGCAATGGCACTCACTGTAATGTTAATATTAATTATAGTTTAATCACGCACTGTTCAATATAAATAAGTTTAGAATAATAGAAAATGGGACTAAGGAAATTAGTCTATTTGTACCGGGCAAAACAAATGATTACAGATGAGCTCTTCTCCTACATTTCAAGTCCTCCAATAACTTACATGGTGAGGGTGAGCGTATCCTGATTCCTTTCAGAAAGTGTTTTGCTCCCAGAAAATACCTTAGTGTTTTTTTTTTTTTTTTACTTAACACAGAGGTCATGCCACAAGTCCCATAGCATTTGACTATAAATGTCTGGCTAGGTGGTTTACGACACTTAATCTTTCCCTGGTATAGTTCCTAATAAACTAAATAGGTCTATCACCACACATTTGTTGAAAATGATCCTTGGACTCAGATTAACAACTGTAACAACTGGTGGGCAAGGCTAGGACACTGTGTGGAATGGTAGACAGGAGTTGAAACTCTGGAGTGGGTGCAGATATTTATCAATGTGTCACCACTTTAAAAAAGATTGACTAAATTCATCTCAATTTTCAGGCTTGAGAGCGACCAAGGAACAATATGACCAAGAAATGGTGACTATTTTGACCAATTTCAATTTATTTGGCTTTTCTATTAAAGGGGGGACATTTCATGAGAATAGGAGTGTTCTTTATTCCATAGAGATTTCCTTTGCTAAATATGTGAATTTCACAGGCACTCAGAAAGGCTATTTGCTTTACAGTATTAGCCTTGCTGGGTATTCAGATTCCTAAATATGGAGCAACTGTAGAAGATGGCATGGTCAAAGTCACTAAATTTAAAAGAGAAATGAGGAACCTTAAACGTTATAAGGAGGACATAGTAAACAGTAACCACAAAAATAACTTGAGAATACACTGTGCTCCTCAGGGTTTAAAAAGGAATAACATGATCTAATTTCTTAATCCTTCCTCCCCAGCCTTCTGAAGACCCCATAGTTACCAGAGATTAACACTCAAATAGCACACAGATTGGGGAAAAGGCTCAATATGCACAAGCCAATGCTAAACCCAGGGGATTTATTCTATTTTTGGACTTTACAGACCTAACAAATGTGCTCAAGGTAGCAAAAAATGCTTTCATAGGCTGAAAATAAAATATTTATTCTTCCATATGTTGCAAAACCTATAGAGACTAGAAGGAAAGAATTCCTGGGTGTGAGATCTGCATTAAGAAAACATAATGCTCGTTATGTATTGGCCTGTTTAAAGTGATATATAAGGATGTGAATATTACTTATAGTGATCGTCTCAAACTCAAATCTTATATTGCCAGTCAAAAAAAGATTACATGGATGACCCTTAATTGCTTTTAAAGTAATTTTCTATATTTGTGCTTATTTTAATTCTTTTCTTCAGGTTTTTTCTTTAATTATTACTTTTTTCAGATTCTAAAACATGTTTAGTATATTTTATGTCTGTGGCTTTTTGTTGTATAGACTTGTGTTGTCATAAATATCTGGATCATAGACATGCTGGGATCAACGAAGGTTGTTTTCCCTGTTTTCTAAAACCTTTGCCAACCCCCCTTCCAAACTTTCTATAGGATGGTATGATCTCTCATTGTATAGTATGTGATATGGCTAGTGACAGTATGGTTTCGTGTGGCCTGTCATTTTATAGTATGGTATGGCATGGCCTGTGATTGTATATTATCGTCTGATCTGTTACGGCATGATATGGCATGGTACAGCATGACTTGTCATTGTATAGTATGGTATGGCCTGTCGTTATGATATGGACCAGACTGTCACTGGATGTTATGATATGTTATGGTATGGTATGGCCTGTTATTGTATAGTATGGTATGGGATTGTATGTCCTGTCACTATATAGTATAGTATGGTATGGAATGGAATGACTTGTCACAGTATTTGGTATGGTATTGCCTGTCATTGCACAATATGACATGGTACACCCTGTCATTGTATGGTATGGTATAGTATGGCCTGTCATTGTATAGTATAATATGGTTTGTCATTGTATGGGATGGTATGTTATGGTATAAGTAATTATCTGTCATTGTATACTATGGTACGGCACGGCTTTTCATTGTACTGTATGGTAATCTCCATTACAATGTAAACGTTAAGTTATAGGAGGAAGCACACTATGAGTGGCCAAACATGAAATAAAGCGATTTTCATGCTAAAAATGTTCTATCCAATGTGTATTGTGCAAACATAAACCAATATGAAGTACAACCTGTTATTTTGCATTAATCATTTTAACCATGCCCAAGACATCCTATAAATAGGGCTCCTGTTTTTTTGGTATTTTTTTAACATCTCTATCTGCATTTATTCATATTAATTTTGGCCATGTTTTGGTATTTATCCATATTTATCTTGTATTTTGAGAATAATTGAAGTAATAAAATGGTGTATTACCACCTTTATATCAGTGATAAATATGAACTTTGATGCTCGTTGTGTTTTACCCAGTGAAGTAGCCAAACATAACAAACACACTACACCTACGTGTACATATTAGCATTACACCACAATTTTTTTTTTAAATCTGCTAGTATTTTAGAAGTCTCGTCTTGTTTTCTTTTTCTTCATCTTAACTCCCTATGCTGTCCACCTGTTCCGGTGTTGGCCTTGTATTCATGAAAAACAGCACTAAGAGTCCCTCACAAGAAACCCAATTTTCTGTATACTTCCACTTTACAAATAAAAACAGAGAGGAAACACATTGTTTAAACTGGGAGCTTTACCTATAAATCAGGAAACAGATACAAAAAAGTTTTTTGTTACAAACTAAACAAGTAAATACTTAATAGTGTTAGCACAAACCCAGTGATGTTTTATGAAATTGTTGCTAAAAGTGACACTAAACAACATGTGTCCTGTTGGCGCTATTATGCTGCACCAAACAGGAGAAGGGGAGAGGATGAAAAGTATAAAAGAATGAACTTGTGAGACAAGTAGCGAAAGCAAAAGCACTGAGCAAAACCAGGAGCAAGAGAACCTAAAAACACAAACATTCTTACGAAATGCTGCACGCAGAAGACAGAAAAGGCCAAGACAAAAAGTGGGAGGAGACCCCGCAAAAATGAAAGCTGTACTTCATCCATGCTTCAGGGATAGGGACACACAAACAGAAAATTAAGCCAAAGTGAAGCAAACACAGGCTGAGCAAACAAGAGGCAGCAAATAAGACTGACAATGAAGCCAACGAATTGTAAGCAATCAGCGGCTCTAAGCCCTCTATATGTAAACAAAAGGTTTTGCAAGCAACAGCGCATGCACTGTCGCAGGTAAGACCTGAAAAGAATGTCATGATAATTTTTATTTCGTACATCACTTCAAATACAGATTTTATCAGGACTGCGGTACACAATGTAGATGGTTTTTACTAAATGTTCTGATAGACAAAGTTCCTTTACCTTTACTGTGTATATAGGTATCGCCTTAATAGTATGAACATTTCATTTTAGGAGGTTATTAAAGAGAAACCACTGACAATTCCAAATCTCAATGTAATTTTGAAGGACACTTCAATTCAATACATGATCCCTTGATTTCGCAGAATTTCCAATTGTTGTTAAATTCTAAATACAGTACAATAAACTTAAGCAACTTATTATAGAAAGAGTATTTCGGAGACTGGGGCTTTCTAATCTGGATAAAAGGAGTTTTCTCTTTTCCCTCTATACCTACTTGCCCCATTCTAGGCTAGATGGTGTTTCTCCACCTATAACCTTACAAATGGTCTCTTAATTTTAAAAAATGGGTTCAATAGTAATTTTGGATCATGCGCCTGTTTGTCATGACTGATATTTGGCCCCCATAAAATTGGGTCTAACGTGTGGGTATTTAGTACTTATTTGTTGGATGACTACATATTTTTAGAGGAATTTAAGGATTTTCTATAGATTTTTTTCACATTATGATCCCAAGAATACATAATTTTGTAATTATGGGTACAAGTACAAGGTATGATCTGGGAATCTAGGATAATTCGCAAGTTCACACTGGGAGGCCGTACTGAGACCCACAGTGTATCTGCGGTCAGACATAAAAAAAGAAAATTGTGCAATTGTTTTGACCAGGACCGCCCCCTCTCCATGTATCCTACAGGTATACTGACCCCTTGCAGGTTTTTACACTTTACTTTTCCCATCCCTTAGCCAATGTGAAAAACAAAATGGCGGCCGCAACTTTCTGTCAGTTTGCAGCCAGCCAATTAGCTCCTTGCTATTCCCCTGGATCTGAGAAGGGTATGCATCACTAGATATGTGAATGTTTCTCTCCTTAACAACTCAGAAAGTACTGAACGATTTACACTAGATAACAAAAAAGGTACTTTCTGGATGAAGATCTACCTTTCTGACATTTTTTGTATCTCTGTTCAGCGGTTTGGGCCGTATCCGTGTCTAAAAACTGGAAAAAAATCTCACGGACATAGAAAGGGGGAAGAGCGCTTTGGGACCCTCCCCATTTTCTTGGCCTCCACTTGACAGATCATCCCGAAACGTTCAAGACAGTAGCTGAACTGACTGTCGTAATAATTTTGAAAATTTCATGAAGATTCATCAAACAGTGCCAAAGCTATTGGCAAAACAAAAAAGCTCCATTGATGGAAAAGTTGGCCCTATATGTAAGTGTACACACACACACACCCCACCCACCACCCTCCCTACCTACCTACCTATAAATAGGTTCAAACGGTTGAAGCAAAGATTTTTTCTTTATCAAATAATTTATTGGTCAAGATAGGATAAAGCAATCTACAAACATTTTAACAGTG
The DNA here is from genome assembly GCF_031143425.1 of Pleurodeles waltl. Classification (NCBI taxonomy): domain Eukaryota; kingdom Metazoa; phylum Chordata; class Amphibia; order Caudata; family Salamandridae; genus Pleurodeles; species Pleurodeles waltl. The sequence goes on along the minus strand of NC_090449.1, from coordinate 255,994,991 downwards.
GGGGAAGAGATAAAAGTAGGTTTCTGTGTCGTGGACGTTTCTGTGAAAGAAAACAGGGGATACATGCATCCTCCAGTTAAACCCACAAAGTACAATCATCTATATTTGTATTTTTAAACCAATACGAATTTTATGGAGAAAAGTAGGAAATAAAATATATATATCAACCATGTGGGATAATAAAAATATGCAGATCAACAGCAGAGTAATATTTTGGAAATCTTTGAGAGATTTTTGTGAACTTTATGTAGAGTTGCATATCACAGTCATGTTGGTAAAGCCAGATTCCAGTGTCTCTCAGAAGCAAACTGAGCGGTTCAACACAAAGCGTAAACAGAACCGGAGAGACACTTGAGCCTTATGGGACTCTGCAGGCCTTCAGTTCCGTTCTAGACGTAGGGCTCTCTAATCTGACTAATTGCATATGGATTTTGAGAAAGAAGCTAAACCAGCTTAGTACTTTATTCTTGAAGTCCAATCTGGTTTCTATTGACTGCAGCAGTATGTTTTGGACTAGTGTGTCAAAGGCTTCTGAAAAAGTCTAACAGGCCGAATAGACCAGCCCCACCCTTGTTCAGTATATGATGAATGTAATAAAGCTCCTTTAGGATAGCAGATTCAGTAATGTAAAATAATTTCTTCCCTCTTCCTTTGGTTTAATAATGTCATTGAATACAACACATGTGAAGTAATTAATACAGTAATAAAAACATAACCAGACAAATTAAAAGCAGGCAGGTCATATCGTGGATAGCCAGGATCTTATTTCCCCTATGCAAGACTATTGGAGTGTTTCTCCAGTTTTTAGCTCAATATGCATTAAAGACTAGACTGTGAGAAATGGCTGTGATCATTGAACTGAAGAAATAGTTACATGACAATGGTGGATGGATGGAGAGATTCTACATTTTAAATAATGGAACAGAAGTGAAATAAAGAGTGGGAAAAAGAATAGGGGAGGAAAACTGGATAACAAAAATACGTTTGTTGACATAGAGTAACACAAAATGAATGAAGCAACAATGTGAAAGGAAACTAAATTTCAAAAAAGATAATCTCCTGTATTTAATACACATGCCAACAATGAACCCAAAGCAATGAAAGAGAACTACAGTTAGTTTTAGAGGTGGGATGGAGAGGTTATGATTCCAAAATACAGTTGCACGTGCAAAATATCCTGGTATTACATCCACGAAAACCTGCTATCACGTCTCATTCATACCAGCCAATGTGGAGTATTCTCTGGAAGCAGAGGGCAGTGAAACTCTGCAACTACCTATAAACATTGACAAAGGAATTATGGAGGGTCATGTTTTCTGTCAACTAAACCTCCTTTTGCAGTGTTTAGCTCTTTTCTACCATCCCAATAAATTGACAGCAGTAGGTGGCCAGATGAAGACAAAACTTTATAAACAAAACTGTTTGCAGTCCTGCTTGGGGAATAAGTATAGAAAAAAAACGGAATCCAGACAACATAATTAATTTACTCTGTGAGCTGCTAGCTTGACTAGTAGTGATACTTTTAAAATATCAACCAGGGTTGGATCTCTTTTAGCAGGACAGACAGATTCCTCAATTGGTAATGCTGCTTTTAAAGGTTCCGATCATGGCAATAAATGGGGAGCGGTTTCATTTACAGTGCTTGCCACGGACGAAGACAGTGTGAATTCTAGATCACTGCAGATCAGTGATTTTTTCTGATTATCAAAAGTCAAGTTAATGTATACAATACTGCTTATGTGTTGAAGATCCAGGCAGGCTGAGGGGGCAGTAACTTACCATGTGGTGATGAGCATATGGGACATTTGATTCTTGGAAGAAAGTACTAAGCGCCGTCTGAAAAACAAAACACCAACAATTTAGGAAAACAATTACAAATTAGAATACTGATTAAACAGCATGCAGTGATTGAAAGCAATGTGTGCTTTCACAGCCTCTCTCTGCACTGCTAAGTGTGCTGTGAGTATATTTCTACCCACATTCAATTAAATAAAGATTTTGGCAATAGTGGTTAATTGGGACAACATTAACTTGTGATCTTTATTTCATATAGATCAATTCAAAACTGCAATTTCCTTCGATTTCCAAATACCACCCTCATTCTTTTATACAGTGTAAATCCCAACACAGATTACCTCTTGAAAAAGCCATACATTTCAAGCAGACTCGTTGCCTTTCATCGGGAATTAGTACAAATCTTTAATCTAAATTACAAGTGTCTGAAAAAGGATCAAAATAATATCTATAATCATGGTCATATCAAATCTAATTAACGGGAGGCTATGTGTGTCACAGGAAGATGCAGAAAGAATAAAAATGCAAACAGAACAAGAAAAGCAATTTAGATAATCGCCACTTTTTGTATATCTGAGTCAAATATCCAGCATTTGGTCACATGACTATCTCAAAAAGAATATAAATTCTCATGAGCTACTAATGCCAAAGATAAGTGGAACATTCCCATGTTCGAACTGCAGTGTCTGTAACTCAACAATCAAAGGCAAGCAGGCGCTATTCAATAATTAGAGACAACCCACTGGTAAAACGTACATTCAGATTAGATCATAAATCCACAAGTGATGCATCAAACAGTGTATACTGCTTGTGTTGCCCATGTGGCAAACTATACACACGGAAAAGTGAATGGAAAATGAAGATCTGTCTTGCTGAGAATAAATCCAGTATCAGGAACAGAAACATCAGAACCAAATATTAAAGCAGATAGAAGAGAAGCATTTTGGATTTATTAGAAGCTGGATCACCCGCAGCCTGGAGTTTAGTGAACAGTTTGAAATTAAATTAGTTTTTTTTTTCTAATTGGGTAGTTGCTTACTCTAATTGGGAACTAAACAGGACAGAAAATAAACACTTCCGACAGGATGTTACATCTCTAAGTCTATGTATTACCAGATGAAGAAGCTGGAAGTTACACATTTAGCATCAGCTTCGACACCAACCATGGAAATGCAGTTTATACAAAGACCAACATACAATAAGGCACAGCAATTTGAACAGTTATTATTAGAACCGTTTGAAATGCTTAGAGACCTCACTAGTGACAATCTCGGTTGGGATTAACAATGTAGAAATTAAAAGTGCATACTTTGAGAGGATATATTTGAAATACATTTTTCAAGAGTGAATGTTCTCACAAGCAACAGACAATCATCAAAATAGTAAGCCACTGCATACTCTAGAGGGCACAGAGTGATACTAAGTGCGTTTCACAAAGTGCTTCCAATCAGTAAAACTAAAACTTCCAACGGCTTTGACTTAGGGATGCACCAGAAAAAAATGTTTAACAGAAATATCCTCTTTTAATTAAATGAGGAGTGCACCTTATAGGGTGAATAACCTTTCATTAAATTGTAAGCATGATTTGTGACACCCTGCATTTAAACACCCCTAAAGTAATGCTGCACATACAAAAAACATAGAAGCATTGTACCATTCATGCAAGCATCCTCATGAACCCGGGCATTTCAGAGGTCACTCTCCCTACCAACTATAAATCCAGGAACCTCGTGGGCTCCACCCAACGAAGCACACAAAGGGGAAATCACCAACAAAATAATTAAGCAAGCCTCACATTGTTAGGGAACTAGGAAGCAGGACTAAGGGTGTTCAGCCTATCAGAGGATCCGTTCTCTTTCACTTTTGTCTACTACAGAACTTAGGCCCTCATCACAATTCCGCCGAAGCCGCCGGTGCCGGTATACCGCCGGTGCTTGCGATCTTAGGACCGCCCTAATACAACTGATCCCTGAATTCCGCCCGAAATCGGGTGGAATTCCGAGACCAGTCGTGCTGGCAGCCGGCGGTGCAGAGGCGGTACCGCCCACAGTACAGCCACGCCAAAAAGAGACAGCACACAGTATTACAACCCGTAATACGGTGTGGCGGTGTCCAGATGGCGAGGCGCTGGCGGCGGTGGAAGCACCAGGACCCGTCCCCTCCCGGATGACCTTCTTAAGTGACGGGGAGGGAGGTGCGTGTTTGTGTAAGTGAAAGGGGAGGGGTACGTGTTTTTGTGAGTGAATGGGGAGAGTGGGTGAGTGCGTGTATGCGGTGCAGGGGGAGTGGGAGGGGGGTGTGAATGTATGTATGTGCTGGGAAAGAGGGTGTGAACGTATGGATGCGCTGCAGGGGTGTGTGAATGTATGTATGCACTGGGGAGGGGTGTGTGAATGTGTTTATGCGCCTGGGGGAAGGGGGTATGAATGTATGTATGCACGGGGGAGTGAATGAGTGCGTAAGTGTAGTGTTTGTGTATGTTAGTGTGAATGGGGTGTATGACACGAGTGAGTGGGGATGTGTTTGGGTGTGGGAGTATGTGAGTGCATGTGTGCGAGTATGTCGGCGAGTGTATCCTGGTGACAGGAATGCTTATTCCTGTCACCAGGGGGCATGACCACCAGCTTTTGCAACCGGAAGTAAAAATGCTGGCTGTCTCCCGCCTCGTGATACCACTAGCGGTATCACGCCATCCGCATGCGGTAATGTGGCAGGATGGGTGAAGGCTCGGCGGTTTGGCTTCGGCCAAACTGACAATCTCCTAATTTGGCAGTATTTACTGCCAGCCCGTTGGCGATGACATCGCCACCATGGCCCTGGTGGTCTCATGAACGCCAGTATCGTAATGAGGCCCTCAGTCTTGTCTGAGTCTGTGTGTGATGCATGCAGGCAAGCCATTATATAAGGAGATTCAGGTACCCCACCTAACAGCCTCCCCTCGAGGACTTCAGACATCAGACCAGAGAAAAACAAATGGAACCAAGACCAACAAAACACAGTATCACCAGATCTACAGGGAGCGTCAACAAAAACGCCTTCCAGGCAGAGAGCTGAGCTAAATATTCAATCAAGAATACATTAGAGAAGATGAAAACATCCTGCCCCAAGTACTCACTAAGAGTCACTCCAGGCTCCCAAGGTAATTCTTGTTCTATAATTCTGTGACCAAGAACAACTGTGTTACTCAAACAACAAAATCCACAAAATAGGTAGTAGCAGAGAACGGTATTACTGTTGCATTAGAGTCTACATCTGAGGGGTTAAGTCCAATCCAAACATGCACACTACTGAGTGTAACTTCCAATGGGAAAAAAATTAAGAAAAGGCATAAGGTTTACACACAGTAAGAGTTAAGTGTGTGTATTTTAGCGGGTGTCATAAGGTATGGAAAAAAACACTACTCTTCTCACTAAACAAAACAACTACCAGATAATAAAGAATTGTCCATGAAAATACAGGGAGTGCAGAATTATTAGGCAAATGAGTATTTTGACCACATCATCCTCTTTATGCATGTTGTCTTACTCCAAGCTGCATAGGCTCGAAAGCCTACTACCAATTAAGCATATTAGGTGATGTGCATCTCTGTAATGAGAAGGGGTGTGGTCTAATGACATCAACACCCTATATCAGGTGTGCATAATTATTAGGCAACTTCCTTTCCTTTGGCAAAATGGGTCAAAAGAAGGACTTGACAGGCTCAGAAAAGTCAAAAATAGTGAGATATCTTGCAGAGGGATGCAGCACTCTTAAAATTGCAAAGCTTCTGAAGCGTGATCATCGAACAATCAAGCGTTGCATTCAAAATAGTCAACAGGGTCGCAAGAAGCGTGTGGAAAAACCAAGGCGCAAAATAACTGCCCATGAACTGAGAAAAGTCAAGCATGCAGCTGCCACGATGCCACTTGCCACCAGTTTGGCCATATTTCAGAGCTGCAACATCACTGGAGTGCCCAAAAGCACAAGGTGTGCAATACTCAGAGACATGGCCAAGGTAAGAAAGGCTGAAAGACGACCACCACTGAACAAGACACACAAGCTGAAACGTCAAGACTGGGCCAAGAAATATCTCAAGACTGATTTTTCTAAGGTTTTATGGACTGATGAAATGAGAGTGAGTCTTGATGGGCCAGATGGATGGGCCCGTGGCTGGATTGGTAAAGGGCAGAGAGCTCCAGTCCGACTCAGACGCCAGCAAGGTGGAGGTGGAGTACTGGTTTGGGCTGGTATCATCAAAGATGACCTTGTGGGGCCTTTTCGGGTTGAGGATGGAGTCAAGCTCAACTCCCAGTCCTACTGCCAGTTCCTGGAAGACACCTTCTTCAAGCAGTGGTACAGGAAGAAGTCTGCATCCTTCAAGAAAAACATGATTTTCATGCAGGACAATGCTCCATCACACGCGTCCAAGTACTCCACAGCGTGGCTGGCAAGAAAGGGTATAAAAGAAGGAAATCTAATGACATGGCCTCCTTGTTCACCTGATCTGAACCCCATTGAGAACCTGTGGTCCACCATCAAATGTGAGATTTACAAGGAGGGAAAACAGTACACCTCTCTGAACAGTGTCTGGGAGGCTGTGGTTGCTGCTGCACGCAATGTTGATGGTGAACAGATCAAAACACTGACAGAATCCATGGATGGCAGGCTTTTGAGTGTCCTTGCAAAGAAAGGTGGCTATATTGGTCACTGATTTGTTTTTGTTTTGTTTTTGAATGTCAGAAATGTATATTTGTGAATGTTGAGATGTTATATTGGTTTCACTGGTAATAATAAATAATTGAAATGGGTATATATTTGTTTTTTGTTAAGTTGCCTAATAATTATGCACAGTAATAGTCACCTGCACACACAGATATCCCCCTAACATAGCTAAAACTAAAAACAAACTAAAAACTACTTCCAAAAATATTCAGCTTTGATATTAATGAGTTTTTTGGGTTCATTGAGAACATGGTTGTTGTTCAATAATAAAATTAATCCTCAAAAATACAACTTGCCTAATAATTCTGCACTCCCTGTATATGTATTCTTATACACACACTTTCCTGTAAGGGATGTTATGGTTACCTTTCAAAACCTAACAACCACTGATAGTCACAGTTTATGGTAAGCAATGCTTCCATACCTTCCTTTTATGCATTGCTTAAGATGAAGCAAGTCACAAATAATGTCACAAATTACATCATCAATGTAATTTCCTATGATGTCAGGGTCGTGGAGCAGGCTACAAGCATCGGAAAAGTGTAAATGAAAAATTGCTGAACTAGTAATCGCTTTGGCCCTGCTCAATATGCTCTGAGTGTAGGTTATGGCCTTCAGACAATGCCATGCATTTTGGTCTTCCACTCAGCACACTTCGTCCAAATACTCACTAGCTATAGCCTTAAAGTGCATCCAGTGGTCCCAGGGCAGCACTTGGCCCTTGTCCAGTTCTTGAAATTACCCTTGCACTGTTCAAAGCCTCATTTATATGATCGATTCCATCGCTATGAAAGTTGGCAGATCCCATAGCCAACTTCAGCAGTGTCCTGGGTAATCAGGCAACTTGATCTGAAAAGACCAGACCGTGCAGTCAGCAACCTTACGTTTACAGATAACGAGATGCCACACCAGTTCCGCTAGTTCTGTGAACTCAAGTGCAACTACACATTTTTTGTGACAAGAATGGCTGCTGTTCCTGGAACCGCAGAAGCCAGATACTACTGTACCTTTGATGATTAACTGTGGGGTAGAACATCAATTTCAAACAACCTGCGTATCTCTCATGATAAACAAATAACCAGTTAGTGTGGTCTTTCTAAGAAAAGATCCAAGACTATATTTCTCCTATGTATAACTAATTAGTGAAATTGTTTTTTAACCTAAGATATCTTCATGTTCTGAATAAGACATACTTTTTTACTATCTTCTGTGCTAATGGACCATACGTGTTTTCAATTTGTCCCGTAACAAGCACAACAGCATAGTATCTGCATTTAAGGAGATACAAAAGCATCAGTAGCTTTAAAGTCCGAGTTCTTGGGGGCCACGCACTGACCATGGCAGGGTTCTTCAGGGTTGGAACACCAAGGTGCACGGAACATTCCTCTGCTGCGCACATTTTTAGTTCAGTCATTTGCAGAGACTGCGTCTATGAACAAATGCAAGGAGTCAATTCAGTTCACCCTTCTGGTTCAAGCTCTTCAGTTCAGGGAGACAGTTAGATGACTGCAGCCTTGAGGGTGATCATGTTGCTAGAATAAAGACTTGAGGGCCTTGATACATGAGCATTTTCAACTAGTCCTTTCGCAGGAAGATGTTCAGAGGTTTGCGGTCCAAGATAGACCTGAAGTCCCTGTCTTCTTTCAGGATGAAGAAGTAGTGCCAATAACAACACCTGCCCTTTTCCAAGTCTGTTACATTTTATGTGTCACCCTTTGATTGCAACAGGAGTACATACTGACAGGCAGATGCTCGTCTGACATTCGCTCTGGTGTGGGCCGCAAACTAGGGTAGGGAGAAGAGAAAAGGAAGAGTGTGGCCTTTTTGAACAGTTTGCAAACCCATCGGACGAGATGAACTGCCAACCTGGGAAGAAGGGCTGGATCCTGCTTTCCACTGGTTAGGTACACAATGCTGGGGGTAAACTAAAGAGGTTTGTTGGCCGCTGTAGCAGGGGAGATGGAGTTAAAGGACTGAAGTCCCTGTTGGGTTGCATGCTGTCCTCCACTTCCTTGTCCCCGAAAGCACTGAGCTATCTGCTTCATCATGAGCCAGGAAGGCTGGCTCTACCTATTTGCCAGTCCCTTGGAATAGCCTATAAATTACCAGAACTGATATAGAAATCGTTTTGCATGAGTCAATAACCCTCAATGACAGCAATGCAGCTCCACTGTCCCACAGCTGGGTCTGCCTATTTTCCAAAGAGGTTAGACCCATCAAAGCGCATATTCATTAGTGATGCCTGTCCAATACCCAAGAACCAGGAAGACTCTTATACTGTCATGTCTATGAAGGACAACACTAGTAACACCCACCCTGCCAATGCAGCCTGTAGTATCTAAGCCTGCATGGAAAACGTACTTGACCAAGAGCTACACTTCTGAATCATCTGAGCTAGAGAGGCCCTGAGGTCCTCCTACACTGCTGGCAAAGAACCAAAGGGCATGTGTATATCAACCCAACAGACAGACTGCATTTATGCATTGTAGTGCCAAGTTAGCAGAAGGAAACGGAACATTGCAAAAGGCATCAATCGTTTGGATTCTCTGTCCGGGGATTGGTTGGAAATGCACTAGTGTTCACCTTACTGGAGTAGGTTTGTACAATTAGCTTCTCTGGAGCAGGGTGCTCAGTGTGAAAATACAGTTCACTTGATGCTGGTCATTATGTCATGGTCATCTGCTGGGTAACAGGCTGGCAAGAACATGATTTCAATCAGGTATGTCCTCAAAGTATCTGTGAGGGTGTCATTAAATGGAAGCAAGGGCTCAGATGTTGCTGTCTCAGGCCTCAAAATATCTGTGAGAATTATAGTTTCAGATTCAATGGAGGATAGCTGCAATTCTAGTGCTTCGGTTGCCCTACATACCACCACTGCAAGTGAAGCACCTTCTTCCACTAGCGACCCATGGGGCGAATCAAGCTCTGTCTCTGGGGAGGTACCAAGCCCACTGGCATTTTGTAAAGCAAGGTATAAGGCCTCATCAGTACAATGAGGGGGAGCAAGCTAATCACCATCCATAATCAGTATCATGAGGTTCATCCTGCTCTAGCTGAGGATTACAATTATACCCAAAAAGAATGTGAAGCTTATGTTAATAGTTGTGATGCAGAAGAGGCATGGGGTTAGAATCAGGCTGCATGACAATTGGCTGTGCTTTTGTAATTTCCTGGCATTACATCGGTGAAGCTTGAAACATCGCCAGTGCTGAGGAAGCAGAAACCAGGGTGGACATCGGGAAAGGAGTGGAAGACTGTTTCAGATTCAGTTAAAGGCCCCGCGATGGAGCCCAAGGAGACAGACGATGCTGGAGAGTGACTCGCTGATAGTAACCCAACTGGAAGCCCCTACACTGCTATGTAGCCGTAAGGTATGCCCAAGGGAGCCAGAAGTGCACTGAAAATTACATTATGGCCTCCCTGAAGGCCTTGATCTGCTGGAGGGACCACGCTGGCCCAGAGAAACGTGAGGTACATTGGGGACAACTGAAGAATCAGTTCTGGTACAAGTGGCCTGGAGGAAATGAGATTTGCATCTTGACACCTTTGAACGTTCTGTTTAGAGTCAGAGTGGTGGGATGGGGTTGAGTTCCTCATCGCCCTCATGTGTTTACGCTTAGACTTGCTTTATGACTTACCCAAAGACTTTAAGCAGGAAGTGGAGCGGTCATGGAAGTGGCCACATGACCAGCAGGAGCGATGTCTACATTAAGATTGTGACTACTTCCTGTGCTCATGAAAACTTCCATACTAGTCCTTGAATCGCCTTCAGGTGCCTTAGGGAGATTTTATTACATGACTAAACAGATGTGTCTGTAGCCCAGGAACTATAGGCACTCCTTGCGCGGGTCTGTGACCAACATCTGTGAAGTCGTGGCACATCTTCATACTGGGTATTGTTGGTGTGGACATCACTCCCTACCAGACTGTGGAAACATTTTGGAGTCATCAATAGACCCACAAAGTTGGGGCTGGAGCTCCAGATCATTGTCGGAAGGTGCAGAAAGAAAGGAACTGACATCAGCATGCAGGGGTGGCGCTTAGAACCGGCTCTGCTCCATGACTTTTAGGGCGGTATAAAGTCAGTACGGAGCCAAGTAGTACCACATGTCAGCATCTACAACCATTACTACAACATTCTCTGGATTGAGTCTGGTGACTGAAGGATACTCTAAGGTGAAGAATTTGAGGGTAGAAGTAACCATCAGAACTACAGATGATCTTTAACCACCTTTTTCACTATTTTTGATAACCTGGCCAAGGCAGAAGCCTGCTGCAGTACTGAGTGCATCGCATCAACTTTCAGAACAAAACACACCCATTTCTGTTTTGCTTTTCCACTATATATATATATATATATATATATATATATATATATATATATATATATATATAGGCATTTTTAAGGTTTAGGAATGGTTTTGGTTCTTTTACCTACTCTGCTTATTTTCATGTTTTTGCAAATAAACAGCTTCGTAAACCCTTCAGGAACATCCTCTTACTTACCAGGGATTGCCTTTGCGTGGTCCACCAGGCTTTTTCCATGGCAAAGGTTGGAGAGCTGTAGTTGAACCTTTCACACCCTGGTTTGGTGCCTGGAGCAAACTCTTGAACCAGCGACAGCAAATCAGAGACAGCTCTCAAACTGTTTCAGAATTACATGCACAGCACAGGAAATAGCTACCTCTTCCAACTGAATTTGTTTTTTCTATTCTAAATCAGGTCTTGTTTCAGCAGTTCCAAAATCTAAGAGTCCAATATTCAAAAGAATAACTCTCCAAAACACGTCTATATCATGCAAATGTATCCAAAACACGAACGAAAACAGAAGTATTGACAAAGATAAATGGGATGCTTTTTGTTAGAGGATGCGTTTGTTAATTGCTGGGCAAATTTGTTGCACAGTTGTCTTAGAAAGAAAACCATGTAATGAAGGTGGGTCTTAGGTGATCACCACATCGAATAAGGGCTCCTAATAATATAATAGTAATATAACTCAACACGCAAGAGCAATCAATCAATAGTACACTTTTTTAATTTGTATAAGGCATCCACACAACAGATACTTATTAATAATAAAAAAACATTAAAATCACCATTTCCTGTAGAAAGTTCAACTTAATTATGTAGATGCCCTGTAGAATATATGCATAAGAAAACATCTGTAGTTTTCTTTTCATGATGCTTGATACTATTGTACTTTGAATTATCCACGAGTTGCGCAATCTAGGAGATTTTCCTGAGTCATTCAGCAGGTCTCATATTCCAATACTGGCAAACTACCTTATGTGCTTCATGTCTTATACCTACAAACAGCGGTTTACGGGTCTGAACCAGTAAAGACTGCCCCACGAATCATAAACGTGGTGTTGGTGGCATGGTATTTAGGCTCAGTATGTAGGTCACAAGTTCCATTACAGATAAGAAACGTCAGCAGTGTACGCACATATTCCATACACACGTTTATTCTTCTAAGAGCAATAAAAGTAGTACCCTAGAGTAAGGTAGCAACAACTATCATATTCAGCGAAAACAAATAGTGTTGTATGTGATAATCATGATCATTCTTCGTACACATATAATACTTAACATTGATGTTATGCAGTCTGAAGATAAGAAAAAGCACGTTGTCTGCGTTTTCTGCTCTCTTGCTGTTCTATAACCATTCTATAACCATTCTCTAGTCTTTTTAGTGGAAAATAATTTGCCTTTTCAGTGATCAAGGAAGCATATAAGGCTTTGTTTTGTTTGGCTCCTAGCAGATTTGTGAAATGAAGCAGCGAGAATCGAATGGGCGATACCATCCAGCTGTGCCTTTCCACATAGTCATCCAGCCATGAAAACATATGTCCACAAATACAAAAAATGATAGAGGGTGCTAAGTGTCATCAGGTAAGCGAATACAGAGGGGGTCTGTCCTTCTCTTTCCAAGAGACATTTACTTCGATGTAAAAAAAATTCAGGCAGTACATGAGGGGGGAGGAGAAAGTTTGCCTGCATTGTGGGGCCGCAGGAGTGAAATTGTGCGGCACCTCTGAATTGCGACCTTCATTAAACACATATCAAAATAAATGCCCCTACCGCTTTCACGGGTTTGAAGCGATCCTGACAAAGACTCATAGTGGGACTACTTTTATGTATTTCTCAAGGCAGAACACTAGCAGAACCAGGCCCACTTAACCCACTGACCGTGAGTTATTTCATTGATAGTCTTCTTGCTGTACCCTACAGGACTAATTCTATGAGCCTTGGAAGGACGAAAAGCTCAACAGTAATTTCTCAGATATGAAACTAAGCCTTTCAATTGAGGAGATCTCTGTAGCATGCCTGCTAACTCCACTATCTTGCTAGAAAGAGGGCTTTGATTCAACTACCTACTGAACGCTTTGTGTCACAAGGATTTTTAACAATGCTGTATGTTACTACCGAAAAACCAGCACACAATGCAAGTCAGAACAGAGATGCCTCAGTACTGATATACACCAGTGCATGAGTTAGAAAGAGGAGTGCTGTAAGAGCACTGCAAATGCCCCAGTTAAGCAATGTGTGCATACTCCAAATCCGTATAAAGAAGGGTGAGAGCACTCCAAGAACCTCTCAATGCTGTTGTACATCTGCATACTGCAGGCCAATACAAGGGTGCTTTGTAAGATCTCTGGATGTTTTGTCACTAAGATGCCCATAAGTAAGAAAACTATGTATGGGTATTTTTTCGGAACCCTGTAGATGTCTTAGGGGGTAAGGGGGAAGGAAGGGATGGCGTACCTCGTTCAGTTCTAGATTCTCCTGTGCAGAATGTTTTTGTAGTTTTAGTTATGTATTATAAAAAATACAAGGCACAAATTTAGCAAATTGCATAGAAAAATTGGTATGTGGGTGATCAGCTGATCACACTTGACATGAGCAAACTTAGCACGATGCTGTTGTAAAAAAAACAGGAAGAGACAGCAGATAAAGAGTAAAGAGATTCTCTCTAAATTACCCACTATATCTGCCGCCCCATTAAAATTATCAATGCCTTACCCAGTTTGTTCCTACCATTTTTCAGTCTAATAAATTGTGGGCTGTTTTCTAAAAGGTGAAATACCAAAATGGAATGGAGGATGAGGCGTGGATTAGTTAATAATGCATCGTATGACACAATTCAGAATAGAGGGAGAAATTCTGCACTGAGAACTGGTGCCAAGCGGAGAGAAGTGGAATGTTGTGGGGGAACCTAAGCTGGGATGGGTGGGGGGGTCGTGGGCAGATAAGGGATGCGAGACATTACAGTGCTTAAGCAAAGGAGGGGAAATCTGAAATACACATTAAATCACTCATTTTTTCCACATGCAAAATACAAGTGCACACGCACTACTACGAAATCTTCAAGTTCCATTCAGGGCCCCTCATTTCCCATTTTCCAACAGCTCGCTCGGTTGAATGAGTCCCTGGATTTTTTTTTTTTTTTGCTCCCCCACTTAAAGCAGTGCTTGATTCTCACTTACTGAGTTTAGAGACAGTTTTCGAATTACTGACTGCCCAAATCGGTAGCACAGTTTGGTCCACTATGCAAAAAGATTTTATGATTTACTGCCGCATTTGTAATTTTTAAGTATTTATTTCCCATGAGTATAACCATTTTAGGTCACAAGTTAACCAAGACCTGTTGGTTTTACTAAAGTTAACTATATAAAACCTACTTACTTACGAGGGTATTCAGCTAGCCCTAGTTAGTCTGAGTGTCATTAACATTTTACTTCCAAACACTACAGCATTATGCAAAGGGTTAGCACATTTCAGTCACTGGCTAACTTTTCTGTGAGTGGAGGCATTATGCTCTTCCACAAGCGCACTCTATCGCAATGTGTGTGTTTTGGTGCCCAAAAAATAGTTGGAGTTTTAGCCAATGACGATTTAAGTTTTATTTATTTGTATCATTGTTGAGGGCACAGCTGCCTCCCAACAATTAAGTTTTACAAAAAGTATGACAAAACAGTCACTGTTAAAACCCAAAGACTGGCAGCTAAAGCCAGATCTACTGGCTTGGCCAATGCATATTTACATTTTCCTCATAATTCTCTGCATTTGCAGGCGGAGAAGCTGTCAAAAGCTTTAGCAAAGAAGGTAAAATATCTGGCCACAAAACTGAAGCTACAGCTACCACAATGGGCTATGAACAATGTAGACACTCGTTTATATGTACATTTAGAAGTAATACCAGAGGTGAGCTACACGCTTTACTGATCAGAGGAGCCTGCACAGTGAATCTTTGCCAGGAAACCACGCAGCTGGCGTTCCCTTCCATCAAGTAGGACTAAAGGTATAAAGCACTTGTGCGCTACTGAGCACAAAACACACGAAAGCGGCGTGAGGCAATGACTAGGAGGGTTACACAAATCATATGCTCCAGCATTAAACCAGAAAGCGGGTGACAAACGTGTTTAAATTAAATAGTAAGAAGTTGAAGCTACGTGTGTACGTTAGGGTGCAGAACCCCTACATGTTTCAAATTGCTTGCTTTCTAATTATGGTGAACAGGTGCCCCGGATTTGTCGGGACAGTCCAGGTAGTTTTAAGCAAATTTGGCTTGTGTCCCGGTGTTTGGAGAGTCGACTGAAAACGGAGGGAGGAATGTTTTTGTGAGTTACATCGGGGGACTAGTTAGCAGCTATTACACGAAAGCAATGTAATTAAAATGTATCTTACTGGGTTTAAAAAAAGGCATTTTATTTATTTTCTTTTATGGTCCTAAATTGATGAGGGCTATCATTCTGGGGCGCTTTGATTGGTATAAACTTGTCGTCCTTCTTTAATTTTTGCGAAATGTCCCGGTTTTTGGGCTTCAGAATCTGGCCACCCTTTTTCTAGTCGTTCAGGAACGTTGAAAAATATAAACGCAGTAAGTGCGGATTCATGCAGTCCAGTTACATTTGCCCCAAACGGCAACAGTTGCTTCAACAGACTTTTGGACTATCTCCATAGACTGTAATTCTATTCGCTGCGAAAAGATAATTTCTCCAACTTTTCAATGGTTTTTGACAAGATTAGGACATCATGTAGTTACAGTACACTGCGGGCAGCAATGCATGACACGTCTATAGCAATATCAACACAACACGCAGTTATGCAATACACGATGCACAATAATGTATGAGCAGTGACAGTGTATCAAGCACAGCGTGTAGAGCAGAATGGGTATAACCAGGGTCACTGGAATTACGTGATTCGGTAGTTTTATTGCATAATTGTGGATTTGCCACATAATCTATCTGCTGCATAATTTGCAGATTTTTAACACAAAAAAGGTTTTCTCACGCAAACATATAAAAAATTACTTGAAATGCTGCAGAATCTGCTGCTTCCCAAAGGTTGACTAGCCACCTCTCTGTAGCTTATTGCTGTATTTGAGTATTAAAGACTTCCTAATAGAACTAAACATTTGCTATAGCAGTGCCAACTCTGGAGAAAATGACAAAATAATGAAGTAATACTGTCACAAAATATGGTGCATTATGCCGCATAATTTGCCTTTTCTCGCTATATAATTTTGTCAACTCTGTCTCATAATTTGGTCCTCTCCTGTCGAATAATTCCAGTGGACCTAGATTCAAACAATGGCACTGCTATTATGAGTCTGCTACTACAGTGCTTTCCACATAGGTGTGGATTAGCCACACTTGCCACATAACACCTGAAATATAATTAGTACTCAGCAAAACACATTTCATTTCTAGAGGAAAGGATATAAAGTAACTACAAAAAAAGTGTCACAGACATGTGCCAAGCTTTTGCAGATGTTTTGCAATCGTTCATGAGTCGCCCCTCAATTACTGTACCCAGGTATTTAGTGATAATAATGAAGTGACATTTACACCAGACTGTATCAGTGTGGGTTGAAAATACAAAAAAGTGCCACATCATGCACCATATTTTGCGTTTTCTACCCACACAGTTTAATCAAAGCTGCCACATATTTTTTGCTTCAATGCCACATAATTCCAGTGGCACAGGCAAAGAGGTGGAGACCATGACGAACGGGAAAACAGTCAGGGTGCAGTCACAGACTTAAAGCGCGATGCAGACGTTTTATGTATGCAATAGCATAGGTTTCGCCAACAGCATTCTGCAATGCGAGCACCGACTAGCGATATGAGCAAAGAACGCACCTCAAACTCCCAGTGCGCCCCCCTCAGGAGCTGCTCCGCCTGCTCAGCGCCGCACCCGGCAGTGAGAACGAACTGATTGATCATCAGCTGCTGCTTGAGCGCCTCCAGGTCCATATCTGCTGCAGGTGAGCGGCCCCCCTCAGAGCTCACACCCCAGACAGTTGCGCCTCCAGCCCCGCAGACACAAACACAGCGCCCACAGCTTCCCATCACACAGCACCGCGCATGCGCGACGGCGCTGCATCACTTGGCACGCACGTCCTCGCATAGGCAGGCAGCCGGTGCGTGATCGTCACGTGACTCGCTAGCGAGCCGTAGATTTGCTCTGGCGTGTAGTACATAAACACTGTCTCACGTTTACTCCCTGAGGGTTAAAGAATTAAATAATTACATAGTGGAGGGGTGGCTTGTGTGCAGTCTGATCACTTTTCGGGCAGGCTGTACGGCTGAGAGCGGGATATTTTCTCGAAAAGGGCTAATGAACTGCTGCGGGTATGCGTCGCCACGGATTCCCATTGGTTTACGTTTGAAGAGCACAAAGGTGAAGTGACCGAGATATCGTAGGAGTAACAGCCGGGTTCCGGTTCCACCGCAGGAGGTGTTGGAAATGTGCCACGCCAAGGAAAAGTTGAAGGGTCCTTATAGGAAAATCAAAATATATCCCAAGACCTCAACAGACGCCTTCGAATAATGCAACTTTTTAGAATGTCTATTTTTGGAGATGTGGGACTGGGAAACGAAAGCTGTTTTTTCTCTCCAGTGGCCTGTTCCAGACCATGGCTCTTTCCAAACAGGGGTTTTGTAGCCCCAAACGATGCTTCCCCCCTAGTCCTTAGACAAACTTCCAGCAAAGCTCCGTTAGATAGATAGCCAGACAGCAGAAGCTCTGCATTGCCCCAATGGTGGCTTTCAACATTTTGAAAAGTAGTAGAACAATTGGGCTACTCGGGTAGTGCGTGTCCGGGCATGTTCAAAATCTAAAAAATACTAAATAACCTAATTAAAACACAATCACAGCTCTGTAATCATGCAGTTCAACCCCCCAACCCACCACAAAAAAAACAATTTAACTAGGTCACAAGAAGATGACAGAACCCTAGTACTATAGGGTGGCAGGTCAGTGAGCCAACAAATTAACAGAAAAGCAGAGCTAAGGGTGTGGCTTGGCTCTGAGAGCCCTTGCACGAGCCAAGCCTTAGAACGTGCGAGTAATGCATAAACCATGTGAAATATGATAAAGTCTCTTCAAAATTAAGAAAACGTGCATTTCTTTAACATTATTAAACCGCATTATAGGTTCATTGACAAGTAAAGACGGCCAAGCATTTGCAAAGCCAATAGGTCTCACCTCTTTGAGAGCTGTTGGCTTTGCCAATGTCTTTTATCCATGTTGTACTGATGAGCATGGCAAAATGGTAGTAGCAAAGAGGAGCGTGGCGGAGAGTGTGGAGTGGCATAGAGGGGAGTGGCGTACAGTTGAGTGGCATAGAAGAGAGTGAAGTGGCAGAGTGACATAGGTAAAGTGGCGTAGAATGAAGCGGCATAGTGTGAAGTGGCATAGAATAAAGTGGGGTGGAGTACAGTGACAGAGAAAAGTGCATTGAGTAGAGCGGTGTAGAATTGAGTGGTGTGGCAAAAGGTGGCATAGAGTAGAGTGGCCTTGTGTGGAGTGGCAAAGTGTAGAGTGCGTGGAATAGAGTGGCGTAGAGTGGAGTAGCGCAGAGTAGGGTAGTACAGTTGTAAGTGTAACTAAAACATTAATAGGGAAGGCAGATAAAATGAAACATAAATAAGAAGTCATATGCCTGTGTTAAAAGTAGGAAAACACATTGCATGTCGAGGAATAATACTGAAACTTTTATAAAATATTAAAAAAAATAGTGTGGTCCATGCTCTATGCATAAGTTAACAAGAAAGGAAAGGAAGCCTAGGAGGACTAAGTAATCAAAATATTACAAATGAGAGTGACAACCAAAACAACTAATGGTATACTATGGACCGGTTGTATGCCCACTGAATTGTAAACAAAACATCTTTCAGCACATCCCATGCTCTTTGTAGGTGAGACCTAAAAGACAAATTGGTGGAAAAATATTTGCCTAAGATCACACATTTTCATTAACAGAGGAATCTGTGGATAATCTCGGTTTTTCTGGTTTCAGATTGTAAAAAATTGCTGTCTATTTGTCTCTCTTTTTGTACCTCAAAAGATAATGCCTTGTTTTTAAGTGTGTGTACAATGGTAGACCTGTTATGGCACGTAGAAGCGAAATAAAAGCTTGTCTATTTTTGGGCTCAAGGTTCCAAGAGGACCTGGAGTTCAGCCAGGGCCCTTATCTGGCTTAAGCCTGGCTCGAGCGTGAAGTGGCTTACCCACCTGTAAATCAGCAAGCTGTCAAAAGTGGACGTCTGGTTGTTGATGCCATTGGGCTCGTCTGCTTTCTTGGAGCACTACTCTTCCTATGCTGATAGGCTAGTGTCTACTGTTGGCTATGTGGTCACTTTGGTATCGAAGTACCGTTTGGTGATGTCACTCGAGTGTGTTAAAGGTTGATTCATGGTCATTACCATACCCAGGTGGCATATTTTGTCCTGTTGCACAGTTGTTCAGTTAGGGTGGCTAGAATGGGTGTGAATTGGCTACAATAGTTAATTATCTCAAGAATGTGCTCCTCAGTCACACTATGGAGAGATGGTGGTGTTGTCCTTGTGGTGCCTCAAACCTGACTTCTTCAGATGTCTGGTGCTCTGCAGGGGATGATGGTGCTCAGCCACATTGGGGACATATATGAGAATGTCATTATTTATTGTTTATTACACCATCTAATCCTGACAGTGTCTCACGGCTGGTATGCTGAAACTTTTCCACAGCTGATGATACTGTAGAGGTGAGAGTCATGTATCCCCTGAACCCTGTATGGGTTGAGAAGTTAGTGCGGTAGCAACTTGATTCCTCCAGAATCAGCTAGTGGTAGCCAGAGTTCATTTCTAACTCTGGAAACCATTTGGCACCATTTAAGTTTGCCCAGATGTCATTACTGTGAGGTGATGTGTCTTTCCCCCTTATTGGCAGCATTTAGCAGTCTCATACCAATAATTATATGAACAGTGTTTGGCTGCTTTGACTTTGTTGCTATGACCTGTCACATGGGCTCTCATTATCCTAAATGAGACTACTGGATTTCTAGGCAGCAGGATCGATAACGGTGTGGGGGACTGAGTCTGACCCACGTGTAAGGAACTCTGTCACCCTAAATCCGGTTGTTGCTCCGGCTAACTAGCGGTGCCTCATTTCTCCCATGGGGAAGAGATGATTGGGCAGCCAAGCGCATGACATCTTTGGAACTTCTCAGGGAAGTCGTGGTCACTCAGATCCAAACCAACTCTCTCATTCACAATATGGTCTCGTATACAAATGACAAAGACAGTATAAGTTTTATATAATGTTTTAGTAAAACAACTGTATTTTAGATATTAAGGCGTGAGCCGCAATAACCAGAACAATACAACATAGTAGGATTGATATAGTAACCAGGAGAGTAAAACATAAGAATAAAGCTATCATAATTCCTAACCGTTTCTACTCTCCCTCTGCTTGTTCTCTTTAGAGCACATCATGTTAAGCTTCTAGCTTGCCTTTCTGTATCACTAGGGAGACGGACACACTCGTACCTGAGCAAAGGCCTGTGATCTGGTTCAGCATCTGCAACGAGGCAGTCAGCGTCTAGTTGTGGTTCCCGGGTCGGAATCTCCCTCTTGCATGTATTGGGACAAGGAAGTGATTTTATAACTAACATGTCATCGTGATCACAAAATGTCCCTACGCAGGAATGGCAAGTCTAAACTCCTACCACGTCTATCGGCAATGTACCAGACTGTATCCTTGACTGAAGCACAGAGTGAATATGTTATGAACTCCAGTGCTGAAGTAGGCAAAACAGTGTGATATGAATAAAAAACAACACCGTAGAACTGGCTATTCTGAAAAATAACAGTACGAAGCATAATAAAAAGCATTTAGAGTAAAGTGCACAGAGGCTCTAAGCTGTTAGCAAATGAATAAAATATATTTAGGGCAAAGTGCACAGAGGCCTAAAGCCTGAAGCTAATGCGCAAAATATACGTAAAACTGACCACACTACACCCTCTCCTTGTCGGTAGCAAGTGGTTCTAATAACATAAAAAACATAACCTAAATTTAAACACAACATTTCGACAAGATGAGAAGACAACAAAGTCATAAATTTAGGAAACATGTGACAATAGAGCGAATTGCAATATAGTGTCAATTTAGTCGGGAAAAAAAAAATCCAATTGTCAGACAGAAGCAATAGAACGTAGAAGCTCCTCCACTTCGAGATATGTCAATATCGGAAGATCCACGCCACAAAGTACCATGGAGCAGGTGTGTTCCAAAGCCCCAAAACCATTCAGGGCGACACCCCGTGTAGTGCCAAGGAAAGAGACAAAACCATCTTCCTCCAGGAAGGGAATCTCATAATCCGCTTCACGAAGCAAACGCAACCGTAGTGCACAAGTCTGGGAATGAGTCCTAATCGGGAACATCAACAGATCAGGATCGACCACTGGAGAGCGCTGCAGTGAGAGACAGAAAGCCAGTGCATGTTCAAACGAGCACCAAAGGCATCGAAACACGGGTTGCACACAATCCAAAACCGGTCTGAATGACAAAGACCAGTCACACTCCAAATGAGCCAGGAGTGTTGCTCCAAAACGCTGCATCATGCGTTCACGATACAGCTGCGCTGAAGGGAGCAGCAAGATAGGATCTCGTCGCGGCGGGACAGCCATTGCGAAAAAATAGTAACAATAGCAAAACTCCAGCCAATAAAGCCAAAGTAATTGGGAAACCCCCAAAAATGCTTCCGAAAATAGAGTGTATAGCCGAAGGTATCAAACCGAATATGGAAGCGAAGGTGTGAACGAAACCAACACCAACGGCTTTGAAAAAATGAGCAATACCAGCAGTGCTGGATGCATTAAATATACGTCCCACAAGTTCACCGAAGTGAGTCGGAAAGTTAGTATTCAAAAGGGACTGTATCTCCGCCGATGACCTTGCCACTTGAAGTGCGTAGGTCTCGCTAGCAGATGTAAGGGCCACATGCTTTTGAAACAATAAAGCTTTCAGCCGACTCAACTTGTCGAAATCAACCTTGGAAGTAGCAATATGAGGCCAGATGTCTGCTACCTCCCTAAATTCAGTAGGGGGAAACAACACATTCCCGCAGCACGTAACGGCCTTGTTGACGACAACGACGTAAACTATTCCGGCACGCATGCCACAGCAGCGTTCGCTGTTAAGAACAATGTAACTGCCGTTAAAAAGCACCTGGAAAGTGTTTTTAATTACCGGGACTGGAACTCCCTTCAGATAACAAGCAAAGTTAGCAATCGAAGCGTTACACGCTCCGTGCAAGGACAGCTGTTTACAAACCATGGAATGGCTAACAGAGGCTTCACATTCGCTACCGCTAAGAAAAACCTCCCTCAAACCATTAACACATCTGTACTGAAAGGGAACCTCCCACACCTCGTGTATGTAACTGTCACCCAATAGTTCATATCTACCCACCGGAATGTGCCTCAAACAAGAAGTAAATTGCAGAGTGGAAATAGGCAAATTAATAACCCCATGAATCAACCACTCAGCTGACGGAATCTCAGCCACCGTGAAAGGCAGTTTCTCCAATTTTTCAATATTTAACATAACATACGTCGCTTCCTTCTTAGCCATCAATTGTTGTTGACGAGTTAAATTAAAGGAGATAAAGATCTCTCTGGCACGAATGTGCTGCCATGGAACGCGACCTGCCTTCAAGGTCTGAAGAGTCCAACCCAGCTGCATGATAGATCGTGTCTGACTCTGCCCATGATATAAAGAAGACATGTCTGATTTTATAATGTCAATAGCAGAAGAGACAATGCTGTCAATCGTGTAAACACGGTCAGAAAGGGTATGCATGCCATTATCAACAACAGACAAAGTCTGCAGCAGATTTTCTTGATCAATCTGTCTTAACCGGGCTGCAGCCTCCTGCTGGGAAAGTTTCCAAAACTCATTATACACTTCGTATAAGAACCTTTTTCTCCAGGGCACCTTGGGACCTGATAAGAAATCTTGCAAATCAGTACCATTAGACAGTAACTTGAGGTGTGACTTAACTGCACCCAGGGTGGAATACTTCAACCATTGTTGACAAAGTTTCCCCACACTGTATGTAGTTATTATATCAGCATGTTCTGGTGAAATGTAACGAGGGTCTGCCCTACTAGTCCTGAACCCCCCTGAAGAGGTAACAAAACGTTGATGACACTGATTAGTGTCTACAGGCCACAACAACCACCCGCCCGGATGTAACGATGAAGCGTTAAGCGTACCATTCTGGACCCAATGCGTAAATTCACTAAAAGTAGCCTTCACATAGTGCTGCCAGTTATTTAATTTAGAAGGGACAGGTATACTAGGCAAAGTCAATTCTCTAATCGACGCCAAGCCCAAACAACTAGTCTGTTGTACTGTGTCATTGAGGAAAATCATTTGCACAGGGATAATGCATGCTCGAAATAATGTATCCCTGCCTTGCATCTGCCAATTCTTCGTACCCCAAACACTTTTCAAGTCAACAGTCTTCAACCAGTATTCATATCCTTTGACCGAAAGTTTAGATACAAACTAATTCGAATAGAGTAATTTAGTATCGGTCAACAAAATTTGCTTATTAGAATACGGTGCCACTTTAAAATAGTAAGACTTAGCATTTCGCTGATCATGCCCAGAAAAATATGCAAATTTATCATTATACGTTTTCGAACTCCCTTGTGGAGGAGTCGAGCAATGTTCCCATTGTACATAATTAAACATGGACTTAGGGCTACTCGCTTTGTGAATAAAGTGGTGTCCATAATAGTTGTAGCAAAACATATCACCATGATTATCTCTAAATTGGTAAGCATCTTCATCGTCATAGACAGTATAATATTGCAAATCTTTTAGCATAGAATCTACCGTCTTCACATCCCAATCATCAGAAACAATGCCTGGAATAACAATATCATTCATTGGTAACTTGAGGACATACGGTATTTGAATCAATTCAGTGGGACCATATATATCAAACATTACTTTATCCCACACAATCCCATCCGGAATTGGTATTGCAGAAATGTTCACATTGGATAAGTCTCTTCGAACCATATGAGACGAAAAATGTGGTCTCAACACAGTCTCCACGTGCTCAATGTCTGATCGATCAGGAAGAAAATGACCATGTATTACTAGAAAAAAGTAACCACAAATCCCAACCATAAAAAAAGAGTCATTACAGCCATAAAAAGCCACAAATAGTTCCAAGGAATAACAAAATATGTACGTTTAAGCCAACTGAGTAGCTTACGTGGACCTCGGATTGAAGACAGCGAAGACGAAGAGCTGGATACAGCCGCATCCGCGTTGTTGAAGCAGCCAGAGGCAGTTCTTGCAAAAGGTGCAACAGCGAACAAAGAAGCAGATGGAGGCTCTCTCCTAGGTACGCTATAAATCACATGATCAGAAACATCAGTAGAACGTACAGCAACTTGATCAAAAGATTCAATATTAATCGTTGACTGTGGAACAATCGCAAGATCATCTTCCACCCTCCCCAAGCTCGGAGAGGAAAGAGTGTCGGTGCAAATCACCTGCAGCGGGACTTCTTCCCCAGTAGTGAGAGGGATGCCGGAACTACTGGGTGTCCCTCTTGGTCTGCTGTGCAGAATCGGCCACATGTTGTAACTTGACATTATCAATGGAAACGAAACGATTTCCTTTGGCCCCTTGCAGCGGCAGTAAAATCACAGTTCTCGTGCCGCTCACCCCTAACACCGGGACAGGTGCTCGATAAGAAGGACCAAATTCTTTCTTTACTGCGACCTTTTCACGCACTAGATCCCCAATCCTGGGTATCCAACCAGTAGGTGTTACTGGCTCATCCTTAATTCCTGAGGAGGCAGCACTTGCAGAAGAGTTATCTTCACGGAATTGTTGTAAATCCTGCAAAACAGTGACACTATCATTTATGTCAAAGGGCGTATCCGCCGCCTCCACACCAGGACCATCTAGATCAGGAACATACATTCGTGTTCCGAACAGGCACTCATATGAAGTACGACCCCCTAGTGACCTTCTAGGCAAGTTATTAAGTGCTCTCTGTACTCCATACAGGTGGGCTAGCCAACTACGACCCGTACCTATAACCCTGGCCGTTAAGGATTGCTTTAAATCACGATTTAAACGCTCCACGACAGAATTTCCCTCGGGATGAAATGGAGACGAGAATTGGAGCTGGACCCCCAACGAGGCCATGGTGTCCCTGAATGCCTTAGAGGCAAAAGCAGGGCCCTGGTCCGAATGAAAAGCCGCAACTGCAAATGTATTGACAAAGATACGCAAATCTTTAATAACAGTCCGAGCGTCAGCCGAGCGCTGTGGCCAGACCCACACAAATCTGGAGCACGAATCTACAGCAACCAATATGTATTTGTATGCACAATCTGGTGTCAGCGGACCACAATGGTCCAAGTACACACACTGTAATGGTCTGTTTGAAATCAGAAGAGGCGTCTGCTGCGGGCGTCTAGCCGGCGATGCTTTCATTTTTTGACAGACGTCACAACAAAGGACATACTGCTTTGTCTCCTTATAGAGACCAGGCCACCAATAACGGGCCTGTAAAAGTGAAACCGTGGCAACCACACCAGCATGCGCAGATGCCACCCCTTCATGTGCTGCAGAAATTAATCGAGGTCTCTCAATCTTATTCGGTAACTCACGTACACCAATGCCAGGAATATTAACAACAGCATTTAGTGCACCACTCAAGCAGTAACTATATTTAGAAGGGAATCCTTTAGGAAATGGCGTGCCATCAGCCGTAGCTTTTATGGCAGCTGAGATCTCTATGTCTGGTTTGGAACTCGAACGAGTTACTGCGGCTACAGTGGCGATAGCCACTGCCGACTTTGCAGCCTCATCAGCCAAAGTATTCCCAGCAACGTGTATTCCAACGCGCTGGTGTCCAAGTGTATGTACAACATGGACTTTAGGAAGCGTTTCTTTCAGACCCGCAACCTTACCCCACAACAATTTATGTTTAATGGTGTTGCCTTTAGAATCCCTGAACCCATTCATTTTCCAATAGTGCAGATATTCATTGAAGGATTGCACACAGTAGTAGGAGTCACAGACCAGCAAGGTCAATATCGCCAGCTCTGCATGCTCCAACGCCAACAAAAGAGCTCAGCCAGCTGTGCCGTGCAATCTCCCAACGTTTTAGTATAAGTATGTCGGGGGCAGAAGACTTCCCCCTCCATAGTCCCGCTCACCACCGCACATGCAGCAGAATACTGTTGTTTAGTCCCAACCGCTGGTTGCGCAGAGCCATCGGTATACATGACCACTTCATATTGGTCAATAGGCAATGTGCCAGCAGGAACTGGGTACTCTATTTCATATTGAAGAAATTCTTGAGTCTGCAGCTTAGGGTCAAATATGTAATCCACATCAGTGGCCGTCAAAGACGTAGCCCATTGTATCCACCGCGGGTGTAAAGCTTTCGAATTAGGAACACTCGCTTTTGTAACAGCCTCTAAGGCCGGAATCGGGGAAACGACAATAATGCGTTGGCCCTGGGCTAGTGGTCTTTCTTTGATCACAGCCATCTGTACTGCAGTGAGAATTTTCTCAGTCTGTGCAAAACGTTGTTCTGCAGCAGAATACAAGTGGGACTTGTATGCTATCGGGACTGTCTCCCCTTCATTAAAGGTGACATACGTAAATCCAACAGCCCCAGTATTCACCCTGATGACCAAATGAGTTTTATTGTCCTGTGTGTGTAAGTGTTTAACCGCTAAGAGATCATCCTGCAACTCTCGCAGTATGTGTGTATGCTCAATCGTCCAAAATCTACTTGAAAAATTCGGGCGAATTAGTTCATATAAAGGTTTTATACGTGTAGCATAATCAGGAATGTAAGTTCTGCCAAAATTCAGAAACCCCAATAATGACTGAAGCTTCCGAACCGTATTAGGAGGCTGCAATAAAGCACATTTCTCCAAAAAATGTGGCGCCAGGCTCTTGCCCTCACTCGATAACTCATATCGCAGGAAAATAACACTGAGGAAGGCAATCTTTGATTTCTTAAAATTAAACTTATAGCCAATATCAGCAAAACCCACAACAGTGCGCGATACGCGTCTGAGATGTTGTAGAATCTCATTGTCCGTCAAATAAATGTCATCAACATATGATAACGCCTCAGGGTCCAACTCGTGCAGAAGTTCAGTCACACGAGCCGAAAACAGTCCTGGGCTATTCTTATACCCCTGAGGTAAACGACAAAACTTTTTCTGAGAGCCAAACGCACTGAAACTGGTATAGTCCCGACTTTCGGGTGCTATATTCTGGCAGAAAAATCCATTCGAGATATCCAAGGTTGTTTTGTATTTTTTACGCACTATATTATTCATAAGCGCAGCGCTATGTGAATTCTGTATGGCATATGTGCGTGTATGACTATTCAAATGTCTGTAATCCACCACTATCCTATAGGAATGGTCCGGTTTAGCAACCGGAAATAAGGGATTATTCATCGGCGAGACACAAGGCTCAATCACACCTTGGTACTCCAATTGTGTAAGAATTTTCCTAACCGATGCCCTTGCTTCAAATTTAATAGGATATTGCGGCTGTGGCTGAGGTTCACCCTTTATCGGAATAACATGATAAGGTGATTGATTATCCCACCCCACATTATTTCTATATAGGGCGGGGGCTTGTGCTAGAGCCCATGATTTACTATAGGACTCTGCTAGTTCTCTCGGAACAAGTGGTGAAAAGGAAGGAGCAATGACCTCCTCCCCAACCGGACAGTCGCGAACAAAGTCAGGTGGCCAATCTTGTTCAGCTAACAGGACATCATATGATTTCACCACATGGTCCCAAAAGATGGCGTGTACAATGCGGTCAATGTCCCCTTCTAATCGTAGAGTCACAAGATATACTTGATCAGGATCAGAGACTCGCATATCCGCCGTCTCGACTTGTATGAAGTCATCAGTTGCTTTCGCCTCCAGATGCTCTAGAAGACTCCGGCGAACTATTGTGACCTCTGCCGCGCTGTCTAACAGCACTAACGCCCATGTCTTGTTCGTCAAGAGAACTCTCTTTTTGAGCGGCATGTCTAACTGAGACTGCTGCCACTTTCTTCTTTTTAAATTGCTGTTTTTGTTGCAGCGGTTTCTCTTCTTGTTTAATAGAAACCTCCACTGAGCGTTGTGAATCCTGTCTCGGTTTCACGTACTCCGTCCTCCGCTCTGACCGCCCACCTCTCTCACTTCTTTTTTCCGAGGAGTCCTGAAAGGAACGAGATTGGCGTGTATCAGTATATTGATATCTATCAGGCGTCTTCAAAGTATCCCTATTCCTGAGATTATACTTATTTTGTGGGGTCTCCGGTTGCGGAGACTGCCCACCATCTTTCTTAGGTGTTTGCTGTTTCTTTTCCCAGCGCTTTTTTGCACCCTCAGGTTGCTGTTGCTTAGAATTATCCTTATTATTTTTACCCTGCAATTGTGGTTTCTGCGGTCGAGCCCCCAGGCTATCACGACCAATACTAGAATATGTTTCTGCTATTATTCTCGGAAGTTCCCGCTCCTGATCTGCGGAACGTCCCGAAGACGCATTCGCACTGCTAGTGCTACAGCCTCCCCCTTGAGATTACTCAAAATAATAGAAGAAACCGCATCAAAATTACCCATCAATTGCATGCCTAAATCCAAGGCAGGGGCTGCCCCATATTCATCCTGAATTTGTTTAAGCACCTCCGGCAAATTAGCCAAAGTCGGTGTACCGTGTGCTGTAGTGTAGAGTGCGGCAAACACCGTGCCCCAAGTATTACAAAGGTCCACCGTAGGAACCATCCCATACGGCAAACACATTGTCAAAATTCTATGCTTATCCTGAGGTCCCGTATGGGGAAATACTGCTTCCAGCGTATTAATTTTTTGCGCCAGCCAAAATGGAGTCTCCTCACGTTTAGCCGGTACTTTGCCCATAACTGAGTGTACAGTGGCCGGATTGATTCCCGGTACCACCGCGTGTGGGTGTGCTGGAGCAGCACGCGCTGCATTAGTATTTAATGTCTGCATCACAAACTGAACTAATCGTCTGTACGTTGCAGTTAATTTCATATATAAACGACGCACTTCAGCCACTGGCACATTTGCCACTCCAGGATACGGTGTATATGTAGCCAATAAAGGCCAGGTCGGACCATCATTACTCAATGGACCTAATCTTACTGGTGTTACTGAGTGTGGGAGGGCGCCATCAAGCCAATTATGCTGTTCTTGATAAGATAAAGATATTTCTAAGTATGCATAAGCCCTGTATTGTCCAGGGACATTCGCAACAGTATATTTGTGAAAAGTATTTGTACCCCCATCAGCTGCTGGAAATACGACCCAAGAATAAAAAAGTTCTGTTCTATAGGCTGCATGGGCGTCCACCACAAAAGTGACCGGACCCCCCTGGACTGTCAGTCCATGTGCTATCAGATGACCCGTGAGCGGAAATCGCATATTAAGCGGTATATTTACTACAACTGCATTCGCCATTAGTATAACAAAAATAGCTTTAGGACAGAGAAGGCACACCAATATCGGGGTTTTTTCCTTTCAAAGTTCAAGCTTGAACAACCAACCACTAAGAAATAGGATGTACCTAACCTGTGGTGGCGGAAACCCTCAGCCCCACGGACGTCTCCGCAAACGGAACCGAGGAGTCAAAATATATACGAGACCGAGAGAGTCAGTCGGACCCAAACATCAGAGCCAGACCAATCGTTGGTGGCGCCATGTCGCGTGGGCTCTCATTATCCTAAATGAGACTACTGGATTTCTAGGCAGCAGGATCGATAGCGGTGTGGGGGACTGAGTCTGACCCACGTGTAAGGAACTCTGTCACCCTAAATCCGGTTGTTGCTCCGGCTAACTAGCAGTGCCTCATTTCTCCCATGGGGAAGAGATGATTGGGCAGCCAAGCGCATGACATCTTTGGAACTTCTCAGGGAAGTCGTGGTCACTCAGATCCAAACCAACTCTCTCATTCACAATATGGTCTCATATACAAATGACAAAGACAGTATAAGTTTTATATAATGTTTTAATAAAACAACTGTATTTTAGATATTAAGGCGTGAGCCACAATAACCAGAACAATACAACATAGTAGGATTGATATAGTAACCAGGAGAGTAAAACATAAGAATAAAGCTATCATAATTCCTAACCGTTTCTACTCTCCCTCTGCTTGTTCTCTTTAGAGCACAGCATGTTAAGCTTCTAGCTTGCCTTTCTGTATCACTAGGGAGACGGACACACTCATACCTGAGCAAAGGCCTGTGATCTGGTTCAGCATCTGCAACGAGGCAGTCAGCGTCTAGTTGTGGTTCCCTGGTCGGAATCTCCCTCTTGCATGTATTGGGACAAGGAAGTGATTTTATAACTAACATGTCATCGTGATCACAAAATGTCCCTACGCAGGAATGGCAAGTCTAAACTCCTACCACGTCTATCGGCAATGTACCAGACTGTATCCTTGACTGAAGCACAGAGTGAATATGTTATGAACTCCAGTGCTGAAGTAGGCAAAACAGTGTGATATAAATAAAAAACAACACCGTAGAACTGGCTATTCTGAAAAATAACAGTACGAAGCCTAATAAAAAGCATTTAGAGTAAAGTGCACAGAGGCTCTAAGCTGTTAGCAAATGAATAAAATATATTTAGGGCAAAGTGCACAGAGGCCTAAAGCCTGAAGCTAATGCGCAAAATATACGTAAAACTGACCACACTACAGACCCAAGGTGTGGATCTGGTGCTTTTTCTATGATGCCACAGTCTCTTTCTCCACTGGTGTCCTTCTGGTGGAACCTACTTCATATGCGCCTGAGTGCTACTGGCTGTGCAGATTCATAAATATGTAGCTTGATGGGCTATGACTTTAGATACCCTGGCCAGGGAATAGCATACAGTATTCATTTACCATCTTGCTAACATCCCAAGTGTTTGTTCTGTGGAAAAAAAGACGAGGCCCAAATCATCTGTTCCACAGTGCAGCAGAGTGCCGGTGCCACTCTGCATCATATATTTTAGCTTTAATCGAAGCTTCTTTCATGATATAAGCTTGCTTCTAAGGTTCCTGCCAGTAGGAGCCCTCCATAGGCATAAATGCATGTAATTATTGGAGTCAGCCTAGGCTTGTGCTTTATGTGAAGGAATTGTTCATCTCTGCCGTTTACAGACGTTTTTGAGTCCATCAATGCCAAGGCAGTCAGACCTTGAATTTGTATTCATATCTGGGCTGTTGTCACTTGTCTTTGGAAAATTTGACCAGCAAAGAAATAAATAGTTTTTCTTCATCACTTTTGTAATTTTCGGAGACACACAGAGGATTGTCTTTGCCCTGGTGCTGTGACCATTTTGTGGCTTCTTGAGAAATTGCCTCAGTTGCTTTTAAAGATGTGGTGGTGATACTTTGGAGATTCAAAAGAGCCCTTCATCCACCTCACCTCGGCGCATCCTGGCAAAGTGGTTGTGTCACCCACACAAGAAGCACGTTTTGCTTTGTGCTAGATATGCTTCCGCTTTGCCCCACAGTATCTATACAACATATTTTCCTTGTGTTCCCAAACCTTTATCTGATGGCACCCCCTACCAAACTAACGGCTTATTAGGATTCACTTGTTTCTATTTTGATGGTTCTAGTCGTTTTTTACCATCATGCAGGACAGAGCCAATTCCATTGTCGCTGCCCTGTAATTGGACAGTTGAGATTGGCAAGATATAAGTTTGTAATTCATTGCCATTTGTCATTCTCGAAAAATGAGAGGCCGGAGGGCCAACAGGTATGCAACAGCCACAGCCGCATCATAGTTTGTCTCATCTCTAGTGCTGGGTACGTTTTGGAATATTTAAAATGTTTCTTTGCCTGCAGGGTTTAGGTGTACAGAACTCTTTACTCTTCTTTCAGTTTCCGATAGTTGTTGTGAACCAGTTGTTAAGATGACCCATCCATACAGCCCAGCGGAACTTCTCTGTCTCTGTTGCAGATATTTCCCTGGATGGCAACAGGAGGCACTCACTGCACCCAAAAGAGCCATTGCAGGATGATTTGTATCCATTCTCGCCATTGTGCACAGGGGCAGAGCTGGGCCCACGCCCAGGGTGCTGCCCATGAGAGGGGCTCAGGAGCCCCATGCCACATTCTCTCTTCGAGAAAGACAAGTGTGCTTAAACACTTTTTAGAAAGGCTGCTGGGTACTGTGCCCTCATTTGGTTTGGGTTTCTTCTCATGGATACCTTTTACCTTCCCCGCCTCCTCTTACCCCTCCAAAGTTTTTAACACACAGATAATTAAAGATGAGCGAGAGAGAGCATAAAATGTGGTTTTGCCCAGGGCCGTATCTAAGCAAATGCAGCTTTGCACAGGGGTCCGAGTGGGAATCAAATGGCTAAATGCCTTTTGCAGCATCCAATAATTTATCAGGAGAGTTCACGTCTGTTATCAAAGGCGCACTTTAAATTATTTTTTGTTGGCGTAGCATACAACGGTACGGAGCGAAGCTTCCAAACAGTTGTAGTGCTCCCACAGGTGGGTCAGAATATAATTACTAACAGTGCCTTTTAATGGGGTAAGCACGTGCTATGTTAAGGAAGCAGCAGACAATTTTCCGGAACACCCAGTGTCGTCGGAAAGAGGCAGTTTGTGCCCATATATTACATGTTAGTTCACTCACTTTTATTTGACGTGTATTTCCAGTACTTGCACCGACACGAGTAATGCGACACAGAGTGCAGAAGTGTCAAGGAGAGCTCTTTCCACAGGTGTTTATTCTTCACTATTACTTTCGGTCGCGCGCCTTAGAGAGCGGGATGTCCTGGCACCGGGTAGAGATAGCAGGAGCTGTCACGTGCAGATGAGAACACAGATTTGTGTCTTGTAAAGACAGGGAGGGCAGGCACGAGGGACATCCGCTGTACTGTTTACTTGTACTGCAGAACCACCAAGCCAAGGCACAGGGCTTGTCCACAGCCTGGTTGCAGTGTAGAGTGGCGCGATATCAATGAAATGGTACTCTGGTTGTGCAGTTAAAACGGGTCCTGTGGGCGCGAGCGTCCTAGTGAGTTAACGACAACAAGCCTGCCGTTACTGTATGTTCCTTTCTACTGAAGCAGTGAGGGGCAACTTACAAGCATAACATCAATAGAACCGGTGGGATAGAAAAAGATCTGGGGTCTCCTAAAAGAGCTTGTCCAAATAACCTAACCAGGAATCCTTTAAAAGAAGTGTGGCATTTGTAATTAAGGTGTGAGTTAAAACGTGAACTAGAAAGCAGATTTTCAAGCTATTTGTGCCAGAAAAGTGCGATTTTATTCAAGATACGCGGTTGTACATCTGGTGTTTCTTGTTCACTTTAGTCTTTCAGAGCCAAATAAAGAAACAAGATGAAGAGAAAAATAATCCATAACAAAATGTTAATGTGAAATACACTATACGTGCATTAACCTGCACCCATTCACCCAATAGCACAGTCTCTAAATAACTGTCCCATCCGTAGTCCTTCCTCTTCTTTGTTGAGAAGATGGAAAATGAAGTCAGACTTATCAAAATGTAGCGCAATATCCACCTCGCCACGTAAAACTGCATCCTTTGTTGCAAACTCTTTATTTTAATTTGTACAATGAAGTGTTACAGCATTAATGTCTACTTTCATGTTCTAAAATTCAATACAATGCGTGGAGGTACTTTAAAAATGGTAAAAATAAGTTTTCGAATGTCCATAAGAAAAATGGGTCCTTGGTTTTGAGTTGCTCAAAAAGTTTATTAAATCAGTTCTAAATATTACACCATAGAAGATCCATTTGAGCTTTACAGTCGATGATCCAAATTTGGCAAACTGCATTATGAAATGATACAAGTTAGCAGTAGCCAATACATGTTTTTCAGAATATCTGCTTCCTTAATGCTGACATATATTTCACATGTCTAATACATCAGCCGACCAATTAGGCAAATTCTTGAGGGTTTGAGTTTAGCCAAAAGTTTCTTATTCCCATGATAGGGATACTAAAACACATTCTACTCTTTAACTTCTTCTTTTGGAGCAACTCAAAACCAAGGATCCAATTTTGTTTATAGATTTTCAAGAACATATCTTCCCGATTTCTACAATACCTCCTCATATTGTATTGCATTTTGGAACACAAAATATATACACACTAGTAGGGTAGGATTACTGGTATGGGAGGTCTTTTTAACCAGGGATTTGGCATGTACCCCCAAAAGAGCTACTTGAGGTCAGGTAAAGTCAAGATTTTACATCATGATAGACAAATGTACTTGTTTAAAGCTCATGGACCACTGGCTACCTTGAACATGTTTTCCTTCAGGTGATTGTGTTAAAGGGAACCACCCAAAAAAAACGTGAATGCTACAGATCCTGTAGAAGAATGAGCTCAAAGGCAGAAAGGGCAGTATCTGATAAATTTACAATCTATTTTATACATCTGGTAATGGTAAGAGGGGAAACGGAAAGGTGAGGTTTCTTTTATGAAACCAGGAGTTGAGCCAGACATTGAGTTCTAAAATTGACTGCTTTCACCTTACATACATTTAACCATGTACAGTTTAACATTGTTGTTTAGTTTGATGGTAATGGAAGTACACATTACTACTTGTTGAAAAAAACGTATACTGATAGGAGTGAATTACATACTATTGATACACAAAGCTTTTACATCAGAACCTTTTTGGAAAAAAACTAACCATCGGATTAAGTTAGCTGACGTTTTCTTCAGAGCTAAAAAGCATTTTCATGCCAATTGTTGAGAGCCTTTACAATCATTTTAATATATCTTAAAGAAATATATTTAATTGAAAATTGATTTAACGTCTATGCTTTTTAACATTATACACCCAATTACTTGGGATCCTACAAAGACTTGCTTTCACCATCCATGACCTGCAAGGATTGTTGGCAAATTATTGGTCCTAAATGCTTTACCATCCTTGAAAAGGAATGAAAGAAAATCCACCACTTCTGTTGTAGAAGCCATAGTAAGTGTTCCCACATAGCAACGAACCCTAGATTTACCAAGCTTTTTGATTAACTTTGGAGTTTCTGGGGCCTAAGATCCCCAACAGTATTTGTATTGATGTTGATGGTCTTTTTTGAATTAATAAACAGTTTTTTATTTTAATGTCCATTACCAACAGTACAACCAGTCGCTCGGTTGTGATATACAACTTGTACAAGATAGTTCTCATTATTTCCCCTCCCATCTCTCCCTTCCGCCTCTTATGGCTGTATAGGCTTTCGTTGTACCCCTCAGCTTTCTAGTTCGTGGTATGTCCACAATTTTCTCCAAACCATCTTGTATTTACAGAGGGAGCCCCTAGCCTCCTATATAGTCTATTTCATTTTGGCACACCAGTCCATGGCATTTGTCCATGCCATCATTGAAGGGTCTACAGGAGATGTCCAATGTTTATCTATATCCTGTTTAGCCACCAACATACCCAACCCTGCCAGTATCTTGTCTCCACGGAGGCCCCCAGATCCTCCTTTATGCCTAATAATGTGGTTCTGAGATGTGCTTCAATATGCATCCCTACTACTTTGGCTGAGTTGGATATGATGTATTTCCAGTAGACCTGGATAACTAAGCATGACCATACCATATGGAAAAAGTTGCCTCTAGGGTCATGGCACCTGCACAGGTTCGTTTTCCCGCCTTCCATAGCCAAGCGGGTGTTGGAGGAGAATTTTAATTGTACTAGGCGGAGCCTCGCCAAGATCGCCAGTGTGCTGGGAGCTGGCTATACATATGTCTTGCCAATTGGCTTCATCCAGGGCCCACCCATCCTTTCCACTTCTCCTGCAGCGGGCCCATCGGGTTTGGAGAATTCGACACAGAGGTCCTAGAAATCCGGGAGATTCCACCCTTCCCAACATGGCCCATGAGCAGGAGAACCTCGAGTGGACTGTATTCGTGGATGTCTTATAGATCACCTTTGTATTCCAAGAGTGCATGTTGAAGTTGTAAATAATGATAGAACTGAGAGTCTGGTCTGAGGAACTCTGTACAGAGGTGCTGAAAGGACCTGATGTGGTCATGGCCCCATACATCTCCCAGGTGGGATATTCCTGTGCAGTCCCACCCTCAGAAGCCCTCCAAGGACGTTACCTGTGTCGACCTGTGGCCCTCCCATAGAGGGGTCTCCATTGTGAGTCTACGATCCCAACCTGTCCACCTCAGTGCTGCCATCCACACACGAAAAACCACTTGAGTCAGTTCTGGAAGGAAAGTTGAAATGAGCCCCCCTGTACTTGATCCCCACTACCCGAATCAGATCAAGAAGGGACAGCTCACCCCAGTATGTTGAATACAGTCATTTATGATGAATATTTGGGTCGCCCAGTAGTAGAGCCATGGTATGCCCTCCCTCGTACCCAGATCGTACGCATTTGCTAAAAGCAACCCTTGGGGGTTTATGTGCCCAAATAAACTGTTGTGCCATGGCCGCCAGGCAGTGGAACTAGGTCTGCAGAATGTGGAGGGGGAAATTCTGGAGAACATAGAATAGCCTCAGGAGGATCATGCCCATGATGGTTAAGGGGTGGTTGTCCCAGCGAGACATATCTTCTTGTGCTTTCTTCACCACAGGAATAAGATTGAGACTCCAGGTAAGGCCCAGTTCCCAAGAGATGTGGATACCAAGATATGAAAATCTTAGACAGTATATGGGGATCCCGGGGTCCCACTGCTCATCCTGGCAGTCGCCCCTTATGGGTACTAGGAGGGACTTGTCCCAGTTTACCTTCAACCCGGATGCTGCCCCAAAAATATTTAGGATTTGAACTAAGCAAGGCCCCATCTCGGCGAGGCAGGAGAAGACCAGAAGTACGTCGTTCACATGTAGTGCTACATGGTCCTCTGTTGCCAAGCCCCAATCAAACTCCCAAACCTGCACGTCCCAACAGATCAATATCCCCTATCACAAGTGCAAAATGGGGAGGGGAACCCGACTGATTGTGTTGTACAGTAAGTATGGTTTATTGTAGTTTTACAGGATGCTTTCTGATGAGCAAATCTGAGATAGTTGTTTGTAGATGTCTCCTCTCGTCTGGGTGTGTTAATCTCGTCTTCTTCCTTCTTTTCTCTCCATAGGCCCCTCGGGAAGCATGTGAGGACAGAAGAAAAATAGGCACTGTAAGTGTTTTCATCCACGCTCTCTTCTCCTTTTCTCCCTCTCTTATTCTCACTATCAGGATTTTTATTCTTTACTTTCTCTTTCCTTTCTTCTTCCTATGTTCCGCTCTTGTCTCTTCCTTTCTCACTGGCTCTCCCTTAGCCCTAGTTTCTGGTCTTTCCTTCCTCCTCCTGTATTCTGTTTTTTTCTTTTAGACCTGTCTGTATCTTCTGCCCATTGTCTTTGCTCTCCTGTACCTCTCTTCTATTTCCCTTCTTCTTTGGCGCTTGACGTTTTCCTTTTCTGTATTTTCTTTATACTTTTTCAAGTCTGATCCTTCCTGTCGCGATTGACACGTTTTCTTTCCTATCCCACTTCTTAGTTTGTGTTTACAGTGTTTTCTCCGCCCCTTCCCCCCTTTTCCATGTTCCTCCCGCCCGTGCCCGTTTTATGTTTTTCCCGTATTCCACCTCCTCCTCCCGCTTCCCGCCCTCCCTACCTGTCCCTAGCTCTGTACCTGGCTTGGCCACGCTTCTCCTGAAGCGTGGCGGGTCCTAGGTGTCTGCTTCCCGGGGCCGGCGATCTCCGTCCCGGATTGGGACTGTGAGGGCTCGTGGTTCCAGTCGGGTTCCTCTCTCCAGAAACTCCTGTTGTTCGTCGATTCTTCTCCTCCCTGGTCCGCTCCGCTAACTTCTTCCTTTCGGGGTCTGCTCCGGACGGCTTCTCCTTGACGCTCAGGGACCTCCCCTTTTATGGCCATCTCGTCCCGCGTATCCCACGCGTGGCCAATAGGAAGAGCGGCCCTCTGCTTTCCATCTCCAAACACTTTCCTCATTGATGAATGTGCCTTATCTAAGGCTGTAAAAGTATGTACATGCTTGCATAAAGCCTTTATCATTCCTTCTCGAAAAAGAAGACCTTTTGTCTCCTCAGATATTTCTTTCCTTGCTAATTCTCCCAATTTTGGGCTTATCCTTAACAATATAGCCAATCCTCTCTCAACAATGAGCCCTGTTTTAGCATTTCCCAAAAAAGCTCTTTGGCTCCATCGCCTCAATAAATGAATATCTAGATCTGTTGCTTTCACATAAGGCTACTCTACCATATCAAAAATTCTGGCTAGTGGCCCCAATACATCTAAGAGTCTATCCTCACACTACTTTAATGATCTTTCCAAACCCTTCCTTGGATCTCTGCCGAGTTTAAACAAGAATGTAATCAAATCCGGATCTAAGTTTGGAGTCATAGAATCTTTTTCCCCAATTACTGGGCGTGAACATTCAGCCCTCATAACATTTCTCTCATTCCTCTCCAAAGGTTTCCTTATTTTTTGCCTTATGTACTCTGCAGCATGACGCATAGGCCACCATTCCGCACTACGCGGATGCCTCACATCAGATGGCTCAAATAGAGCATGACCCAATGTATCCTTCACCTCCTTTCTCTGTTCTATCTCAGTTTTATCTAGAATATTAAACACATCCATTTCATTACTCATATCCAGAATGTATTCATCCAACTCATCTGAATAATCCTTATCATCCCAGCCTGATTTACCAGTCATTTCCTTTGCAGGGTTGTTCTGCCGTTCCATTGTGCCGCTTAGGACACCTGAAACCAACTTCTTTTTCAATTCCGGACATTCCCCTTCATGTTCCTCTTCACATAAATGCTTTCTCTTATTTAAACATTTACCGACTGGCCCTCTCTTCTTTGTTTCTTCCTCATCTGAAAGAGACCAGTATTGATCCTCCTCAACTATCCTACCTTTCTTATTACATTCCTTCAAAACAATTTTAATGTTGTTTTAACTGTCTTCCCAACTTCCTTTGCAATTAATTTCCTTATCTCCTCTTCCTGAGTATCCTTGTCTGATACATCCATTTCTTCTGTCATTTTTAAATTTAAATTCCTTTAATAAAACTTATAAATTATCCTATTTCCTTTATTTCTATCCTCTTTCAAAATTCCCTCTTGTTCACTTTTTTTTGTTGCCAAAATTAAATGTGTTCGTTCCTCCCAACGGCCTTTCCGATATTGTAATTGTAATTGTAATTGTAATCGTATTTATATAGCGCTTACTACCCCTGACGAGGCGTCGAAGCGCTTTTCGATGAGTAGCACGCTACTCCGGTACCCAACAAGAATTAGTGATGGATTAGTATAATTTAATAAGGAGTACAGTTTTAGTATTATTATGAGTTAATTTGAGTTGCGGATATGAGAGTTTGTTAGTTAGATTGACTGGAGTAATGGAGGGGTGGAGGAGGAAAGAAATCCAGAAGTGTTAATTGGGAGTTTATCCTTCATTTGCTCAATCCAAAGGCTTGAGATGAATAAAAGGGGGGCGGAGGGGAAAGAGGATGTGGAAGGGTTAGGGAGAGCATAGTAGCAGGGCGAGATGAATGCAGGAGAATTTAGTAGGGTTGTGTGGGAGGTCACAGAGGTAGAGTGAGGTTTGGTGAGTTAGATGTGGGGGTGGAGGGATGAGCTTAGGCAGAGATATTTAGGAGATGGAAGTGGTCGAAGGGATTTGGGATGAGTCCGAGTGAGAATGGAGGATAGTTTGATAGAGACATGACATAAGAGCGATGAGTAGATAAGTGTGATAAAAAGAGAGCAGAAATTCATAGAAACATGCCAGGCACAGAAACAACATATACACATATATATATATATATATTTATACACACACACACACATGACTATACACACACATCTGCACATACAATACATAATTAGAAACATGGGTAAAAAATACTTAGTCGTCCATCCATCATCCTGGTAAAAAGGCGGGAACTCCCCCACCTACCTCGAGGGTGGACGGGGCGTGGCCCAGCGGGCGGAGCCCACAGGTGCTCCACAAAGGGAGAAACCCTCCACTCTGTGTCTCCAGCAGAGGAAGACAGAAACCGCGCGTCCCAGTCAGACACAGACCACGCTCCAGCACATCATCAGCTCACCTCCAGGAAGGATTCCAGATCCCCTCCACCATGGGATCTCTGAGCGCACAGCCCCGCCCCATCCCTGCAAAGCCCAAGAGCCAGGGTGGGCCGTCCTTTCCAGAAGGTGAGCTTCAACCGCGGCATCTGCCGCGTCCACATTGTACACTAGGGTACGTGATGGGCCACGGGGGCAAAACGTCTTCAGCAACCTTGTGTGCCCCCGGCAATGTCATTGCCACTAGTGCGTCCCCGCGGAGATGTCCTCGCGCCCCTGCGCATCAACGACGCACCACGCGAGTCGGCGGCAAACGCAGTGGGGTCGCCTTGGAAAGCTGTCCATCATTCTGGCAAGAGGTGGGAATTCCCCTACCTATTTCGAGGGTTGACGTGGCGTGGCTCAGCGGGCGGAGCTTACATATGCTTCCAGGCCGTTGCCTAGCAACGAATGCAATATGATGCGCTAGCGTCACCCGTCGATGAAATGCGCTCTATTTCCCTATAAAAACAGACTGAACAGTCTATTGGTTGTACGTACCCGTACGCACTGAATAAGCGTACCGCATGGACTAGTCTGCCGCGAGAGCACAGCACACTCCAGCATGTCATTGCCGCTTGCATGCTGCACCTCCCCAATCTGTTACAAATGAGGTGTAAGTTGCATTGTTTGATTTTTGAGCGTGCACCCGCTCGCGAGCAGGCCTCGCTGTTAAGAACCGTGACAGTTATTTCCCTCACATCAATGAAGATAATCCAATTACCGCTTTTTGTATTTCTTTAAAACTTCTATCCTTACATTTCCCTTGCAACTATACCTATCAAAAACCTGTTACATTCTCAATACCCCACTATAATAAAACAACCTAATTGAATTATAAAGTACTACACCTACCCATGAGTTGGGTATAAAACTATTAAACCTTCTGAAACTATCAATTAACATTCAATTGTATGACAATTCAAATACTTTAAAATATAGATAAATAGTAGTATACTTATCTGCACAGAAGCAGCAAACAAAAGAGGAAGAGGACTTTTGTTATGGAGTTATATGTGCTTTTATGGTTCTTTGTTATTGTGACTTCATTTGATTCTACAAGTCTTTAAAGGAGCTGCACAGAAGTGGTGAATAAAAGGTTAATGCATAATGCTAGCCTCCTGTCTTGACATAAAATCTGTGGGACATAACCCCGTTGACAAGCACTTGAGCCTGCAGGGTAGCATACAGAATCTTAAAATAAGATCCAAACTTGGCCCCTAACCCCAATTCGGTAAGGGTCTCTTCCAGGAACAACCAACTTAAGGTGTCAAAAGTCTTTTCAGAATCTATTAGTAGAAAGCATGCAGCATCCCCCACTGATTTAATCTGACTTAACGCCAAATGTACCATAGGATGCAGTGCCTTGTGCTGACGCAGGGGATAAATTCGCATTGGTTGGAGTGGCCTAAATGGGGTAACACCTGTAGGAACCTGAGGTAGCCACTAGTTTTCCATATAGTTTAACCTCTGTGTTGATCAGAGATATGGGCCTGCAGGAGGCACAGTGGCTCTGTTGGTGTTCTGGTTTGGGTCGGACCACTAGTGTTGCTTGGTCAATATCTTGTGGTAAGTGGCTCCTGGCACTGGCCTCATTAAATAAGTCCAGAAGAGGGGGAAGGATATCTGGTCTCCCGCTGAAATTCCACCAGGTAGCCATCTGAGGCCAGTGTTTGCCCGGCATTCAGATGTGAGCATGCATTCCCCACTTCCTCATGTGTAAATTAGTGATCCCAGGTATTTCTGTGAGTGTTGCTCGGTCGAGGCAGCAGGAGCTGTTATTAGAGGCTGGGTGGTCTCACGGGTGGGACGCACCTGTTCTGCATAAAGCTTTGCATAATAAGCATCAAATACTGTGGCAGTCTCCATGGAACTCTCTACTACCCGGACCGAGCCATCAAGCACATTGGGTATCACCCTCATTGCCCACTAGAGCAAAGTGCAAGAGTTTGCTAGGCTTGCCCCCTCAGTCATACATCCACTGGGTGGTGGCCATTGAGCATTTGCAGGCTTTCTCCATACATATTTGACAAGGGTCACCCTATCAACTGTTAGTTGGCGCAACAAAGGAGCCGACTGTTGGCTCGAGTCCACTCGTTCACGATTCAGGATGGAAGCCTCCAGGTCCTGAACGTATGCCTGCTTCTTGTGGTCCATCCCCCTTGAATAGGAGCATGGAACACCTTTCATGGAGACCTTTAAAGACTCCACATAGCACCCCCAACGAATCTACCAAGCCCTTATTGAGGGTAAGAAATGCTTTCGATTCCACAAGAGGTAGTCAGCGACCCACCCATCATTAAGGGGCCAGGCATTGAGTCTCCCAATTGGACGGTCCTCGGTTGTTGAAATCATAAAAAGAGTTATCAAGGCATGGTCTGATATGCCTCAGGACAGAATAAATCACCCTGTAGTGTGTACCAAGTCTGAAGCCAGTAAGAATAGTTAATGCGGGCCCGTAAGCCATGTGCTGCAGATGTGTGGGTGTATTTTCGTGTCCCAAGGTTCCAACCATGCCATGTGTAGCTTAACCACAACCCTACCACCCACTCTGCTGGTCCCTTCCTTTGTCTTGGAGACGCCTCCATGAGTTTATGCCAATCATAACATGGTCCATTCTTTGGGTAAGTTGTGCTGCAGTGTTTTGCTCTTTCCGCTGAAATACACCAGTCTATATTGTGGCATTAGTCCCCGAAGCTTGGAGTCTGTGGTCTCCCCTACTAGTTAGCAATGCTGCGTATGGCAATGGCTAGGCCTTTATTGCACAGTATTGTCCCATATTTAGGTATAGACTGATCTCCCCATGGCCCAGTAGCATTGCTTGACACCCGTTCCTACATAAAATAATATAGACTCTTCAGAAAACCAGCCACTAGAATTCCTGAAGAATGGCCTTCTAGTCTCCTACTGTATTGTTCAAACTCAGAAGATCTTGTGCCTCTATGATGTTCTGTTCCAGGCAGATGTTTCAGAAAATCCTTTCTATGTTCAAGAAATTCTTGGATTGAGGACCCACCACAGTTTATTTATATATTATATTAATAAACAATATTAATTTGGAGCAAGTTGCAACAATTCACTTGGTGTCGAGGTAAACTTGGTACATCAAAAGGCTCAACTAATAATGCCAGACAATGTATGTGTAGGTTCTTTTCCCATGTACTCCATTTGCTCCCCAACCTAGGCGACGGGCATCTGACTCTATACCCAGGTCTGCTGCTGCACTGAA
This sequence comes from Pleurodeles waltl, assembly GCF_031143425.1. Lineage (NCBI taxonomy): Eukaryota > Metazoa > Chordata > Amphibia > Caudata > Salamandridae > Pleurodeles > Pleurodeles waltl. Next base: position 255,951,826 of record NC_090449.1, on the reverse strand, counting down.
AATTGCTTTTGGGCTCCAAGCTTTCATGTGTTGTAGCCACAAAGTTTATTTCTCTTGCATCATCAATGAAAGAATATTGTCTGCATATGCTGCACCTTTCTGAATGTGCAAAGTTTTCAATGCATAAGTACTTGATAATATAGGGCCTCAAAACACTGGCTTAAAAAATATCAGTAAAAATATAAGAAAGACACCCTATGCAAGCCAGCATTTTCAACTATATCACCTGGGCCCTCAGTACCGATTTTATTTCCCTCTTTATGTTTGGTAGGTTGGGAAGATGACATGATGACTAGGAATCCATCTGAAATGTTGTCATCTCCAAAGTTTTGAGTCACAAAGAGATTACATATTTCTCACGAAACCCAACTTATGTAGTATGTATGTTGTTATGTGCGTATAGGCTAAAATTGACTGTTCTGAAACATCAGAAAGATGACATCGAAGTCCACAATGAGAAGTGTGTTCTTAGCTCCGAGCAATGCCTCTACCTGTTTGATCAGCATAATGAAACATCAGGAAGTTGATGAGAGGCCGAAGGGAAGACAGTTTCTATTGGTGTCCCGAATGAATGAAAGATAATCCTGATGAAAAGTATAAATGGTACTGTTAAGAATGCATTCTTCAGGTCCACTAACCACCTGGCTGTAACATGTTCCTTAACAAATGGATACCTCCCACCTTGAAGCGTTTATACACCATGGCACAGTTGAAAAATCAGAGTTATTACAGGTCTTTATCTTTCAATTTCTTTGGTGCTAAAACAGATTACTGAAGAAACCTGGAGAAATCCAAAGGATTTGTGAAGTTGCCACTTTAGACAGTAGCTCTCAGACATCTTGCTGAACTAGAATTGCATGTTGAGGAGAAATAAAATTGCAGCGGGGGGAGCTTTCTGAATTGGGTCACTGAATAATTGAATGTGAAACCCCCGAACCAAAAAGGGAAAAATGAGGTGAGTATGCAACTTATATTTCCTGTGGAAGAGACCCAAAAGGTACAGAGCAGAGGTCTCCAACCTTTTCATCAATCAGAGCACTCATGCTCAGTAAAAAGCATGCTGAGCTTCTAATATACACATCAGACAAGATTACATTATTGGCCACCTATGGGATTGCAGCACCTCCACCACAGAGGAAAGAAAGAGTTGAATTTAAATAACTTGTGGCTTTGTAGAAGTTGAGAAAGGAACTGTGTACAAGATCCCTGGGCTGCATGGCTGTGTCTGCCTTTCCCAGGCTGACCACAACTGTAATCCCAAACACCCTATGCGTTGATGCTTATGTTTTCTTTAGTCAGAAAAGTGTGTAGTACAGGTATTTTGAAATGTGTTTGACAAAAGATTAACCAAAAAGCATATTGTTAATATTGTTTAAAGGGTCTTTCGAAGCCACATCTGCCAATTTGAGATCCAGACATATAGAAATTCCCTTTCTACATTCTGCAACAAAGGCCAAATTGATATTTCCCAAAATACATATTGCTCTGAACCCATTAATGTAAGGGGAAGGGGTCTAATTGTTCTCTAGCTGCAACAGCTTTATCTGATAAAACAATCATTTTGAGAAGTATCCCACTAGAGCTAGCTAGTATTTTATAATGGCTTATATGTAAGGCTCCACCCAAACCGCGTTTTGGATTGCTGCCTGACTTTGCTGAGAGTGCAAAAATGTATTGGTTGAGCACAGGAGTCACAGTTGCCTTAGTAAAAATGTTAGGTGGAGGACATTCAGCTCTCAACATTTTTTACTCTTTCTTCCCAGAGATTTCCTTAACCTAGCCTCTAGATTGATTCTGCTTAAGGAACAGGATTCCCCTGCCTAGTTCTGGGGTGCGACATGAGGTCGAAGGAGAGATATCCAAATCAATGGTGTGCTGCTGTCCTAGCCAAAACAATGTAAGCAGGGCAGGTTCCTTTCACCACATTGTTTTTTACACTAAAATGTTGTTTCCTACTAATAGTGAAACTGGAAGTTGTCTGGGAGGAACATCTAGAAGGGCAGGAGGGTGCCTCCTAATGTAAACTAGAAATAAATGTTGGGGCTCGCATGGATGGGTGAGGGCATAAAGGTAACTTGCAACTGAAGGGTAACTTGCAGTGGGGCAATTCTTAATTGTTCTGTATTAGCTGCAACCTATAAAGCACATCATATCACACATTTACGTGTGCAAGATGCCAAGCTGGCTAAGATCTGAGCAATTACACAGGTAAGGCTTGGCTGACTAGTGCCTGTTTGCCATTTTGAATCTGAGAGAAGATTGGGATGCAAACCCCCTGCTCCACCTTTCAGCCCCTTTCAACCCATCAGGAGTAGGTGAAGTCTGGGCCTTTTTAAAATTGTTACCAAACTCAGATACCAAGCTTTATTACTCTTCCATTTCTGTCCTCACATTTAAGATGTATTAGTGTTGCACTAAGAAGTATACCACTACCTGTGACACCCTATTCCATTCTTACCCATTTGGCCTAATTTTACTCTTTCAACAGCATCTCTGCCTTGTGCATGTTACTGTATGAGTTACAAGACCTTCACATTATGTACCTCTTTTTGATGTACACACGCCCAGCTCCCCGCTGCCCCTCTGGGTAAGTTTGTGCTATGTAGCTGCCTAGAGTAAATTAAAACACCAGCTAATAACAACTTGTGCACCTATCTCACACATCCTTCTCCATACTTATAGGTGCTGTGCCCCAAAAGAAGAGCGCCTCTCTGGTTGCGAATGCATGACAATAAAACTCTTCCCACATATGATCATAACACTCTTCAACCATGCACCACCTATGGTGTAGCATACTACATGTCTGATAATTCACTTTGGCCATACACAATGAAGTATAAATAACTGTGTAAATGCTGATGCAATTTACCTGGGAGCTTTGTATTGTTAGCTTAGACCCAGTCCACCAAGGAGAACTTTACAAAAGAGTTTTCTTAAAGCTGTGGGTACTCCTTCAACAGAAGCTCAGTGTCCTAGAATGTGGATTTGCTGAGATTCAAGTAGCATGACAGGAGTGAATTGGGATGCCTGTGTGTGAGGTTTTCCATGCTTTAGGCTGATTCCATTATCTGCATGCATATATGGGAACCAGATGTATACCCTTGACATGTTGTGCAGATGCACATGTCATTAGACATGATTTTATGGAACGACAGCAAGTGTTTTGAAAAAGACAGTGCGCTTAAAAGCCAAGTGCAGATTTCCTGCTGTGATTCACTGATGTAAGAATGGCCCCTTGAGCTGATTCAACTACAGTAGCCCCCCCGACTGGCATCAAGTATTTGAGAAATGGATAGATTCCAATCTGAGTTTTGCCTGCATGAAGTTAGGGAAAGTAAGGAACGTGACTGACAAATGAAGGCATTAAGTTGTATTTTTTGTGTAGATAGCAGGTTGCTTGCATCTGTGTGCTTGAATGTTCTGAATGAGGGGGAGGTGAAAAGGAACCTTGATGAAAATTGTCTTACCAAAGAAAACTTTGAGTGTTATTTGATTTTAAAATACAGTGTGAAATGAACATTTTTTTCTTCCACCTTGAGACTGATTTGCTTTTAGTCTTTAAAACAGCAGCTAATATTGTTGAATTAAGTTAGCCATATACTTCCAGATTGCTTGACTTTGATAGTAACATACTTCCTGATTGATTGATCTTAAATACACCCCCATCGCTTGGGTTCTCCTTCCTGGTAAGAAGTGGTTACAGCTCTTCCCCAGTTATTGACTCTTCTTCGAGTCTCTCTTTCCCTTCGGTTCATTAGAGGATCCCCCGAATGATCGTGGTTCCCCCAGATCTCAAGATACATCTGCCAAAAACGAAGGAAAAAAGTTAGTACACTAAGGGCCAGATGTAGCAAAATCCGTTTTTGCGACTTGCAAATTGCGAGTCTGAGCGACTCGCAATTTGCAAGTCGCAAAAACGGATGCAGAATGGTGTCTCAGACACCTTCTACGACTCGCAATGGGGTCGCAAAGACCCACCTCATCAATATTCATGAGGTGGGTCGCATTTTGTGACCCCATAGCGAGTCCCTGCACTCACAGGGATGGTGGCCTGCTGTAGTCAGCAGACCTCCATGTCTGTGACTGCTTAAATAAAGCAGTTTTTTCTTCTTCATTTTGCAGCCCGTTTTCCTTAAAGGAAAACGAGTTGCAAAATGAAAAAAATACCGAAACCATTTGGTTTCTTTTTTTTCAGAATAGGCAGTAGTCCATAGGACCACTGCCTGCTCTGAAAAAAATATTTTTGTCGACATTCACAAAGGGGAAGGGGTCCCATGGGGACCCCTTCCCTTTTGCGAATGAGTTACCACCAGTGTGACACTGGTGGTAACTGCGAGTTGGTTTGCGACTGCATTCGCGGTCACAAAGCAACTATGAATTGCGCTGCGAGTTGCAAATAGGAAGGGAACACCCCTTCCTATCTGCGAGTCGCATTCACAAATTGCGAGTCGGTACCGACTCGCAATTTGTGAATGAGCATCGCAAAAGGCTTTTTGCATGGCGCAAACTGCGATTTTCGCAGTTTGCGTCATGCAAAAAGCTTTCTACATCTGGCCCTAAAAAAGTACATGCACATCATAAGCACACCATACTTCAAACATTGCACATAGGTATTCAAACGAATAGCTTGTTGAAATACGTTTTGGGCAGTAAATTGTTTTGCATTAATTCCACACACAGAAAGGGAAGTTCATTAAACTCAGGAAGTTTCTTCAAATTCGGTGAGACTCAACAACAGTGGCTCGCCTCCAGGAAGACAAAGACAAACGTTTGGCAAATGAGATAGTGGTTAACAACGCTTTAGCTTGAAAGGGTTAACACTTTTGTATATCTCTGCAGTTATAAATCAAGAATGACGTCTTGCGACTCCTGTCAATTTTTTTCACAAATATTGGCAGCAGGGGGCACAAAAATGTGCTTTGGTCTTTTTGAAACTCACAAGTCAGCACTAACTCATGAGTTTAATATACGGAAAAAAACCATATCCAGCTAAGGCACCATGGCCTCAGGGGAGTGCTGTGAAGTGTGAATAAAAATGTGCCTATAAACCCAAAAAATGTGTTCCAGTGCAAGAATCTCAATTTAAGTTGAAGCCACGATCCAGTGGTGGCCTTTTTCTTTAGGGGGAAAAAGGCACCACTTTGTTCTGAAACTCGTGACGTTCATGAAAATCATCAGTTTTCAGCCAAAATAAAAAAAATAAAAAATATGTGAAAAATATGTTCACCAAAAAATGCACATCCTGTGAATGGTCAAAGGACGCATGCAAGGGTGTTTGGCCACAAATGATAGGTTTTGAGCAAGGCCCGGCCATATGCCCTGCCAGCAACCCATCCTGCACATGACCAAAAGGCATGCACAGTGGGGGGTTAGCAGGTTGGGCAGTCTAAGCTCTGCTACGCTTGCAATGGGTATTGAGCAGGGAGGTTGCTGTCTATACTAGATTGGGGGCTGCGTCAGACAGCATGTTGTAAGCATTGGGGGGTTGGGTGCTTGCGGCCCTCCCCTTCCAGCCAAAGACTGTGTGCAGATGGAATTGGAAACTGCCCGGCTGATTGAGTGAAAGGCCAAGCCATAGGTCAGGCCATGCTCCCAACTCCCACTCAGCATGGCCAGAGGGATATGCACTGCTGAGGTTGGACTTCCAAGGTAGGTTAGGTGAAGGGCCTGGTCATAGGGAAATCCAAAGTATTTTAACATTAATGTCTACATTGTTTGTCCCCAATCTAAAGTCCCAACGTTGTTATTATGATTTCTATATTAGAACCCAACCAGTTAAATTTCTCTTGAATTATCCACCTGATGCCTCTATCATTATGGTCTTGAAACGGGAAATGAGATGTCATTTTGGTGGTGGAACGTTTACACCAGTTAATACCGTGTTGTACTGTTATTCCTGTTTTTATTCTCCTTGTCATCCTGTATTCCGATTTACATAGTCACACCATCATCACTATTACACTTAGTTAAAGTTGCGTTACCAAGGTAGCAGGAGCTGTAGGGCCAATTCAGTTGTGTTCTCTGTGAACTTGCACACTCTGCAATCGCCACATAGAAATAGTCCCTTTGGTGGAGGGAGGTGCTAGAGGGTGTTCAGTGTAATTATTGCACCTTGTTGCCTAACACTTGCATGTACTAAAATGTCTCTCAGGTTCCTACTTCTCTTGAAAGTAGAGAGAGATTTTTTCTAAATGTAGGTTTGCTATCTTCATGATGTGCACATTCCTATTAATGATCTTCTTTAATCTGTTGGAATAACTAGAATATGTGCTCACACAGATGAGTCTTTGGATTGGTTCCTTTAGAGTTGTTTCTCATAAGAATGCTGTTATTAATAGTATCTATTTTGTGATAATGTCCAAAGGATATGCCTTTTCTCATATTTTGTTTGTGAATCTCTCCACGTCTCTCGTAGTTTTGAAGCATCTCTCCACATGTCTCTTGTAGTTTTGAAGCGTTGAGCAAATCCTTCATAATCTGAGAAACTGCCCCACCTGTATGTCATCTTTTTTTATTGCTCCCAGACCAAGTTGGAGAAGTGCAGAGGTAAGTTCTTAGCTGTTATTTTTTGTATGGTAGTAGATTTGTCTTTTTATCTACTCATTAGTGACCATTCAATCCAAACGTCCAAGTCAATTGGGTTCCAGAGGTGAATGTGCACCTCCAGTTGCATCATTTAGAGAATAAGATATAGGGGAGTGGGTAGGGGAAGGTTCTTTTGTTTTTGGGGGCATGGTATACTGAAAAACAGACATTTCCAGACAGTGACAAGAGAAATATTTGCCTTTCAATAAAAATGTTTTTTAGCTGCACGTGCTACTCTGCCATTAACACATAATCTTGGACATATCGTTGTAATATGGAAATAATTTACCTTTTACCTCTTTCACTGAACCTTTGGTACAGAACCAGACCTTCACACAGATACACGATCAGGGAGATTTGGATTTGAACCCTTAATCTTCAGTTTCGGAGCCTAAGACCCTTATCACTAGACCACAACTAGCTCTTTACCAAACTGCAAGGAAGCATAATTATGACTTTTGATCTACTTTATAGCTGTCACTTGTGTCACTAGAATCCCCCAAGATCAGTTTTTCCGTTATCATGTGGTGCAGTTAGAGACACTTTTGACACTCATGTACCATCTTCTTGCATAAACAATATTTTTCAAGACTCAGTCTTACTGAATTGCAGGGAAATCCTGGTATTAGGACCAGAAAAGCTACAGTAATCTACTGACAAGCACCTGCCACCTTTGGAATCCAGTCTCCCATTGGCAATATAGAGTTTGTCCCAGGCCTGATGTAGAACTTTGGCGGACAGGTTACCCGTCACAACAGTGACATTTATCCTGTCCGCCGAAATCTATATCCCATAGGCTATAATGGAATTTAGATTTAGGTGCACAAGATATCTGTCACCGTTGTGACGGAATAACCTGTCCACAAGGCTCTAAATCAGGCCCCAAGATGGAAGTTTGCTGCATGCTCGTAACTACACTTCCCAAACAAAAATGGTGATTGGCCACCAGTACATTAACTTCCAGCTCAGAACGTGCAAAACAAATATAAAAGAAGAAACCAGAGCAGCAGCAAGTTGGCTGGCAACTATACTTCTTATTTGGTTTCTTGCATTTATTCACTAGCCTCTCTGCCAAGAAAACACTTTGTGCCTGATTTAGAACTCGGCGGACGGGTTACTCCATCACAACGGTGACGAATATCCCGCCCGCCGAAATCTAAATCCTATAAGACATAATGAGATTTAAATTTCAGAGGACAGGATATCTGTCACCATTGTGATGGTGTAACCCATCTGCCGAGTTCTAAATCAGGCCCTTTGTTACTTTAACAGTCCAGTTTGTGTTCCTTCTCATTTACCCTCAACTACTGCTACCTGTGAAAAGAGTTACCTTCTTGCTGCTCCACTTCTCCTCCTTGACAATTGTTTCTGGAGTTCAGTCTGGCTCAGAGCGTGGGTCAATTGTCCCTGTAACTTGGAGTGGTGAGTATAATATTGTGTCAGTTGTTATATGCGTCTATGTGTATTCAATCTAAAAGTGATATTAATCAAATATATGTCTACATTTGGCTCATAGGTGTTTGTTTTGCCTCCCAGAAGTTGCAACATTTCTTGCTTTCCTATCTCTTTTCCCTACTCCCGCCTTTTCTGCATTATAGTACCTGTTCATCCTACAAGTACTTATATATTTTGGCTCTTGGAAGGCAGAGGACCCGCTGCTGGCATCCTCCATAGCATTAAACGTACCATTGTTTGCCAGGCCCACTAATAAATCCCTCAGCCGACTCTTTCTACTCACTTGAGCAAACTATTAAAACTTACAGAAAGATATGAAAACTTCTAAAGCTAAAATTGCTATTTGAACCTTCTTATTAAACCACCAGCAGAACAGGACCACATCATTATCTGGTGTCTTTATGACTATCGGGTTTGGTACATCACCTTTAACTACAGATAATGACACTTGGATTACCAACACTGTACCAGTGTTTCCCCAGTGTCCACTAAATATTCAGATATGTCACCTCGTGTAAATTTTCTGAAGAACTAAAGTGACCTTTTTCATTTTGGCACAATGCCATTTATCAAGACTCCACTAGTTTCCAATGATTTGGTTATAATTTTTGTGTGAGCTGTCATACCTGACATAATTAGATTGTTCTTGGCTACTCACTTACTAGTTAAAAGGGATTCTTGTTAGCTTAACTTTGATAAATTTTTGGCAGAGTTCTGAGCCGTATTAGAACGACACAAGACTTATTAAGAAGCATATATGGGGCTATTACCTTAAACAAGGATCACAAGAATTAGTGACACATAGCTCATTTTCAGAGACTTGTAGAGCAGTAGAACAAACAGAAATGTGGAGCAAACACTATTAACATTAAGAGATGTACCAAAAGAGACCGTTGATCTGCTTATGGTAACTCTTGTTAGACAACTTAAAATCATCACTTTGATTGGTGCTCGGGGTTCATAACTCCACAGCCACACAAGTGTGGTATGTTTTTGTCTGTAAAAGTGTGGGAATTCTTTATAGTAGGAACTATGTGGCTCCCTGCTGATCCCAGAACATTCATTAACAGAAATGTGGGAAAAATTTGTAATTTCAGCTAAAGTTGTAGGTTTGAAGGGTAATCTGTGGAAGAAAACGTCATGGGGTCAACCCAAGTTACACTACCCTGGAGTTTCCTTGGTGTTTTGTTTTCAGAAGTATCTAGGTACAAAAGGTTTTCCTGGGCAGCAGCCGAGCCTGGCCCACATACCCCATCAACCCACATCGTCATAATGAGTCAATCTTCATGACAAAATTTGATGTCTCCATGTTGCGTTTTGGGACCTTTCCTGTCACTGGTGAGAGACCCACAATAAAAAGTGGGGTACCATTTTTTATCAAAAGAAGTATGGGATTGCAAGTGGTAGGAATGTTGCTGATTTGCACAGATTCCAGAACCTTCCATCACAGAAATATAAGGAAAATGCATGCTTTTATGCAAGGAAAATGCATAATTGTATCTTGTATTTGAGGTTTGCACTACATTGTATCTATGAAAACAACATGGTATCTATGCAAGTCACACCACCCTGGACTGTCCTTGGTGTTTAATTTTCAAAAATGTCTAGGTTTGCTATGTTTCTCTGGGTGGCAGCTGAGCTCCTACCCACATCCCCAAAATGGGTCAGTTTGATAGGCAAATGCAAACACAAAAGGTTATGAGTGGAATGCTTGAATGAATCTCAGCCAATGGCAATCGCTTTGGGCCGCGACCACCTTGTCACCCCAGTTTGGATCTAGCCATATACAAATCAGTTGTGACCCTGCTCACCATGGGAACAGTCCAGCCCGAACTGCCAGGCCAGGACCTCCATGGACCAGAAACAAGCATCCTGGGACAGGTTTCGAGGTATCAACTCTCATCAGCCAGGCTAACTTCAATCCAGTGGCAAAGTGAGCCTGGGACCCACTTCTGGGCATGCCTGGTGCACTTAGGGCAGCGTATGCAAACACAACAAGGTGATAGATGGAATGCTTGAATTAATTTCAGGCACTGGCGAAAGCTCGGGCGCATCCCAATCCATCTATTTTTTTACCCAACATTCCATCCCAGTTTGGACCCAGCCATATGTAAATGAGTCTTTTGAATTTGAAAGACAGACATTTTGATGACATCACATTGCATTTTAGGGTGTTTCTGGTAATCAGCACTAGGCCCAGCCACACAACTGCAGTACTACTTTAATCGACAGAAGTATACAAATAGAATATAGTAGAACATGTTATTTTCAATTGAACTTCTCTTTATTTTTGGTTTTTAAATGTATGCCTGCACGGAACACATTTTGCAAAATGGCCTCTGAATTAAATAACAATATGGGGAACCCCAATTTCAGAATTGTATAATTTACCACTATTCAGTTTATTGGGCATATTTAAAAAATGCATTGGTTTCCTGCATCCCCTTTTTTCAATAATTAAACCTCTGGTCAGCGTTAGCTCGCTCCCCCTGCGCCGCTCCACATGTTGCTGCTGCTGACTTTTGCCCTCTGACCCTGCGTAGCTCGTTGTGTTTGAGGCCCTCCTCCACCCACAGGCACCCACCTGCGCCTTATCCCTGGTGCCTCTTGTCTCCCTCCCTCTGCATCCTCCTGCTGTTTTCTGTGCCCGCTTGCTGCATTTTGCTCTGTTGCCTTATTTTCTGTTATTTTCCTTTTTTTTTGCATTTTTTCCTTTTTTTCCCTCCGTTTTCTGATCCCTGTGCCTCCACTGCCGCTGCTGCCCCTGTGGCCCAGCCCTACTCCCAGCACCAAGTTTCCTGCCCTTTGCGCCTCCCAACTGAGCAACCCCTCCCATCTCCCTACCCTTTCTTAATGGCGGCTGCTGCACGGCGAAAGAAGCAGCTTCACTGACCTCTGGTCAGCTTTAACTCACAGCTCCACCTGTTGCTGCTGCTGCTGCTGCCTTTCGCCCGCTAAGCCTGCCTGAATCGTTGTGTTTGAGGCCCTCCTCCAGCAGCAGGCTCCCGTCTGCGCCGCATCCCTGGTGGCCTAGTGGTTGCCTTCTGTCTCTCTCTCGGCTGCTTTCTGTCTTTTTCTGTGCCCTCTTTCTGCCTTTTTTGCTCTGTTGCCTTTCTTTCTGCTTTTTAAAAAACTTTTTTTGCATTTTTTTCCCATTTTCCTCTCTGTTCTCTGATCCCGCTTCTCCCCTGCCGTCCCTGCGGCCCCTCCCATCTCTGTATTTCCTGCCCTCCTGCTTTCCACCTGAGCGACCCCTCCCATCTCCCTCTCCTTCTTAATGGTAGCTGTTGCGCAGTGAAAGGAGCAACTTCACTGGATTCTGTTCAGCGTTAGCTCATTCCCCCGTGCAGCTCCACCTGTTGCTGCTGCTGCTTTTCGCCTTCTGAGCCTGCCTGGCTTGTTGTGTTTGAGGCCCTCCTTCACCTGCAGGCTCCCGCCTGCCCTTCATCCCTAGTGGTTGCCTTCTGTCTCTCTCTCTCTCTGCTGCCTTCTGCCTTTTTCTGTGCCCTCTTTGTGCCTTTTTGCTTTGTTGCCACTGACTCAATATCGTCTCATATGATGATGACACACAGCTCATTCTCTCCCTCACCGATGAACAATCAGCAGCAAAAAATAACTTTCACAACTGAATGAAGCCAGTCGCCGACTGGATGAGGGACAGCTGCCTCATCCTCAACTCAGACAAGACAGAGATCATTCTGGGCCTGCCACTTCTGCCTGTAATGACTCCTGGTGGCCCTGTAGCCTCAGAATTGCCCCACCTCCGACTGAACACCTCTGCAACTTCTGCATCATTCTCGACTCATCAGTGTTCATGGCCCACCAAACTCAAAGCTGTCTCCTCATCATGCTTCCACACCCTTCACCTGCTCCGGAAGATCTTCAAGTGGATCTCCATAGACGCAAGAAGAACAGTCATCCAGGCACTCGTCAGCAGTAAACTCAACTACGGCAACACACTCTATGCCAGAATGAAGAAACCAGAGAATACAGAACGCTGCAGTCAGACTTATTCTGGACATCCCTTGTCACAGCCACATCTCTGCCCACCTAAACTGGCTCCCCGTCAACAAACATGTCACCTGCAAACTCCTGACCCATGCATACAAGACCCTCCACAAAGTCCGTCCTGCATACCTCAACCACTGCCTCTCCTTATACACCCTCTCCAGGCAACTCCGCTCAGCACAACTGGCTCTCACTACCATCCCCAGGATCCGGAAGAGCACGCTGGAGCAAGATCCTTCTCCTTCCTCCCCACACAGACCTGGAACACAATGCCGCTCCACCTCAGGCAGTCCCCATCACTGGCTCAGTTCCGGAAGAACCTCAAGACATGGCTCTTTGACTGACCTGCGTTCCCCATCTAGCACCTTGAGCCCCCCGGTGATAAACCGCACTGAATAAATATTGATTGATTTTACATAATTGAATTACATAAGCTGCAGCTCAGTTGACTCTGGCTATGACATGTTTTTGGATAGCCAACAAACACAATATATCCCTGTGGCAGAAGGGTCTGACGGATGTGATGATATTTTATATTTTGTAAACCAGGCACAGTCTAAAAAAATACATATGAAAACCTGCTTATTTTCATTATTTGTTTATTTCAATGATTAGTTTATTTAGGAAAACCACGAGCAATGTCCATGAACGACCCCTTGTTGAATGCAGAATTTTGTTTATTTTTCAGAAATGTATAGCTCGCTGGAGTTCCCCCATAAGTTTTACATCTCTGTCCTTTACAAATAGAAAGGAGGTAGAAACCACAAAAATAGGAAAAATTGATTTTCATTTAGAAAAATACAAAATCCGTTGTAGTTATGTTTTTTTAACAACTCTGCCTGTTCTTGAAAGCTGGGACAATGGTGATGTCACCTAGCAAACCATTTTTTGGTGCCATTTTCAGAAAAAAAGTATGCCACCTTACACAGCACTCTTTTCCCAGTTTTCCAAAAAAAAAAACAATATGTTGCTATATTTGGCAGCTTTCTTGGTTCCCACCAGAATGTGAACCCAGAAACCTTAAGTACCTTTATAATTCCCAACATGTGTGAACAAAGGATACACGTTTGGCCTTGTTACACCTCTGTTGAGAAATATAGTTATGAAGGCTTAAGCATGAAGTGACCCCCAGTATACAACAAGGATTGGCAAAGCCAATATGTCTCAATTTTCTAAGACGAGCGCCAAGCTACTGGCTTTGTCAATGCTGATTTGTGAAGCATTTCTTAAAAAGAGAAAATAAAGTCAAAATACTGGAGGAAAAGAAAACAGTCTTAAGGTACTTCCACTGTACCCGAATGCAATATTTTCTGTCATTATAATTAGCATGATTTATTTTCCAAATACGTTCCACTCAAGAAACTCTGAAAGGAATGTAAAGAAAATAAGTGTCGAAATTCAAAGGGAAATGCTTGCCAAGGCTTGATTTACTTTCCACACAACTTTCTCTCTCTGCACCAGTTTGGAAGAAGTTAACCCTAAGTTTTAATAATTGTTATAGTTTCCACGCTTACCCTACAAAAATAATTGTTTGTTGGTGTATAAAAGGCATGGGGTTATTTTTTAAATTAGAGTGCTTCTTTGATTGAATTCAGGGGGGGGAGGGCTGGGTTCTCTATACCAGGATTCAAATCTACACAGCAGGTTATATAAAGATGCAATATTATCGAGATCACTTCTTACATATCAAACATTCAGACATGTGTTCTTCAGAGTATGTGCGACCTAGAACGATCTCTTTCAGAAGCTTTTTGTTCACTTTTATTTGGCAAATCATTGCCATCAGGTTCATTAGTGCCACGCCTGCTCATGCACCATGGTTTCATGGCAGGAATGGACCCTGTTTTTAAAGAAAACTGCATTGAATCTGACCTAGGCTGGCACAGACATCTTTCCATCAGCAGTTCACAGCTGTAAAATTACACCACTCTCAATGTGGAAATGTCGAACTTGCATCAGTTGCCATCACATAGGTAAAATGTTGTACACTTGTTTATAGTCTCCTCAAAGTGGGCAGAGCAAAGAATGCAGGAGTCTGAAAATCAATTACCTCTGTGCATCATTGGGTTTTTCTGGCGAGTAGGATAAGGATGCTTGCTCTACTGTGCAGGGCTTTGTTTCACTGTGCTTTCCACGTGAGCACCTTACACAAGAGTCTAGAAGTGATACACTTTATCATACCTGTCTTACAAAAGAGTTCCACTGTGGAGCAGGTGCCTACACAAATAGATGGACCTTAGCGCAAGTAGCCTTGTCTATACGAGGTTTCTAACAGGAGAGCTCAGTTGGCTCAGCACCTGCTTCAGAGAGCTTGTGCCTTTCTTTTTTTATTGTCTTCATTTGCCTTATACACTTCCAGACTGACCTCTAAGCTCTTCTTCTGCCGATGTAAGCCGCCCTTGAGGAGACCATGGATTCTCAGCCATGGAAGGGGTATACCGACTCACGGGTGCAAACTACCTGCCACCATGCCTTGACCCCGAGTGCCTAAAATCATTGGACCATTCCAAGGATCCCTCCTGGAAAAAGGCATTATTTTTAACTGTTTGGAGTTACTGTCTTCTCCTGCTAACCACATCATTAAGTAGGCCCACAGTTTTTCTACTGTTCTTGCATGGGAACGATTAAAGTCCATCTTCCAAACATAGATCGCTGACTTTAGCCATTCAGCCTTGGAGTGGGCATCTGGGGAAATCCACTGTTTACATATTTCTCTTCTGCCCAATAAGATAAGATAGAACAGCAGTTGACTATCATAAACATGAAGGTCTCCCACTTCTCATGACCATCCAAAAATGATTAACTCTGTACTTACCTCTATACGAGTGCAGAATACAGACTTAGCACCTTACTGACCTCTCCCCAGAACTCCTGAATATTGGGACAAAGAGCGAACATATGGGGGTCACTGGCTTTCAGTAGACCACATTTCTTGCAGCACGTATTTTCTGCACCCCTCTGTTTTGATAGTTCTTTAGGTGACCAGAAGGCCCTGTGGAGATTAAAATGGTGATTTCTTCTAAAATTCACGTTTTACCTGGCTATACAATACAGGGAGTGCAGAATTATTAGGCAAGTTGTATTTTTGAGGATTAATTTTATTATTGAACAACAACCATGTTCTCAATGAACTCAAAAAACTCATTAATATCAAAACTGAATATTTTTGGAAGTAGTTTTTAGTTTGTTTTTAGTTTTAGCTATGTTAGGGGGATATCTGTGTGTGCAGGTGACTATCACTGTGCATAATTATTAGGCAACTTAACAAAAAAAAATATATACCCATTTCAATTATTTATCATTACCAGTGAAACCAATATAACATCTCAACATTCACAAATATACATTTCTGACATTCAAAAACAAAACAAAAACAAATCAGTGACCAATATAGCCACCTTTCTTTGCAAGGACACTCAAAAGCCTGCATCCATGGATTCTGTCAGTGTTTTGATCTGTTCACCATCAACATTGCGTGCAGCAGCAACCACAGCCTCCCAGACACTGTTCAGAGAGGTGTACTGTTTTCCCTCCTTGTAAATCTCACATTTGATGATGGACCACAGGTTCTCAATGGGGTTCAGATCAGGTGAACAAGGAGGCCATGTCATTAGATTTCCTTCTTTTATACCCTTTCTTGCCAGCCACGCTGTGGAGTACTTGGACGCGTGTGATGGAGCATTGTCCTGCATGAAAATCATGTTTTTCTTGAAGGATGCAGACTTCTTCCTGTACCACTGCTTGAAGAAGGTGTCTTCCAGGAACTGGCAGTAGTACTGGGAGTTGAGCTTGACTCCATCCTCAACCCGAAAAGGCCCCACAAGCTCATCTTTGATGATACCAGCCCAAACCAGTACTCCACCTCCACCTTGCTGGCGTCTGAGTCGGACTGGAGCTCTCTGCCCTTTACCAATCCAGCCACGGGCCCATCCATCTGGCCCATCAAGACTCACTCTCATTTCATCAGTCCATAAAACCTTAGAAAAATCAGTCTTGAGATATTTCTTGGCCCAGTCTTGACGTTTCAGCTTGTGTGTCTTGTTCAGTGGTGGTCGTCTTTCAGCCTTTCTTACCTTGGCCATGTCTCTGAGTATTGCACACCTTGTGCTTTTGGGCACTCCAGTGATGTTGCAGCTCTGAAATATGGCCAAACTGGTGGCAAGTGGCATCGTGGCAGCTGCACGCTTGACTTTTCTCAGTTCATGGGCAGTTATTTTGCGCCTTGGTTTTTCCACACGCTTCTTGCGACCCTGTTGACTATTTTGAATGAAACGCTTGATTGTTCGATGATCACGCTTCAGAAGCTTTGCAATTTTAAGAGTGCTGCATCCCTCTGCAAGATATCTCACTATTTTTGACTTTTCTGAGCCTGTCAAGTCCTTCTTTTGACCCATTTTGCCAAAGGAAAGGAAGTTGCCTAATAATTATGCACACCTGATATAGGGTGTTGATGTCATTAGACCACACCCCTTCTCATTACAGAGATGCACATCACCTAATATGCTTAATTGGTAGTAGGCTTTCGAGCCTATACAGCTTGGAGTAAGACAACATGCATAAAGAGGATGATGTGGTCAAAATACTCATTTGCCTAATAATTCTGCACTCCCTGTAATTGGAAGGATACCTGCCATAATTGGTTGATCCTTGCATTCGGCAAAGTATCCTCCCACAAGACAACGGGTAGGTCAAAGTCTCCATCTGATATCTCCAGGTCTAGCTCATACCAGACTGCCACTTTCTTCTTCTAATGAGGCCCTTTGATCAACAACTCCTTCAACTCGTTTGTATCATTCTCTTCTTCTCCTAGGGACCAGGACCAACTTTGCAGTTGATAAAACTTAAACTTGGATACCGCACCCGTAGTCCTGGTCTGAAACTCTTCCCCCGAGCAGTTTCCCATTTTGGAGGATCTGGTCCCACTCTGTAAAGCCTGCCTCTCGTAGGGTTACAGCTAGCTTGTCTTTAAGACATTCCGGAGTACTGGGTAAATCCCAAAGTGGGGCATATTTACTATAGTACAAAAGTTTTGTTTCTCAGCTGATCTCAACCCACAATGGGCAGCCACTTGTAGAACTTGCAGCCTCACTTTAAAAAAAAAAAATAGCTCACTGAATTTATACATAAATTTCGACCTTCCACCTCATTTAGAAGAGTTTCCCTTAACTGGTCTCCTCCAGTCCCACTCCTATCAGATAACAAAGCCCTTACGTTTTTTAATTGGAAAGCCTAGGCATATAGCTGAAAATCCAGAAGTACAATGCCCCTTTTGTCATGTTTCCTCCTCAGCTTCTTTCTTGCAATTCTAGGACCCTTAGATGCCCAAATAAATGTGTCTACTTTTCCATGTGGTTTTTACATCCAGGTACTCTTGAAGTGAAAAAAGGTAAATTTCGGGAGAATGGACATTTTTTAATCAAATTAGTTCTTAGAAACCATTTTAAAGGTAGGTGAGACCAGCTTAGTAACAATCTATTTGTTGCTTTCTTAGCCCCGTTGAAAATTATTTAAATTATTTTCTCCAAGGAACAAAGATCTTAATACCTAAATATTTGAATTCTCTTTTTATCAAACTGCGTTCTCTCTCCATATTTCACACCATAATTTCTGTTTTAGATGGATTTACCTCATAGCTTGACACCTTCGTAAACACTGCTATCACATGATCTAAACTATCTAAGGCAGAAGTTAAATCACTTGTATAGACTATCACATCATCAGTGTACAATGATATTTTTTTTCCCAACACCCATAAGTCAAAGATTTAATTGTCTGCTCTTTCTTAATCTTTTTTGCTAAAGGTTCAAAATACAGATTGACTAATAAAGGAGAGAGGGGGCAACCCTGTCTGGTCCCTCTAGTTATCTTGAGCCTTGCTGTTAAATTTCCACTAAGCAGAATTCTAGCTCGGGTAGCCTTATAGATTTCCTGTATTACCCTACAAAATGTATCTCACAGATTATAATAGCCTACAAGGGTATTCAGGTATTGCCAATTTATCCTGCAGAACGCTTTAGTGGCATCTGACGTTATTATGGCAAGAGGGGCCACATTTGCTGCCACCAAATCGATGGTCCCTATTAACTCATGAGCTGAACCATTCATAAATCTCCCTTTTAAAAACCTTTTTGGTCCTCTGCTATCAGACCTCCAACAACTCTACACAGCATGTTAGCCAAAATGTTTGCAAAAAACTTGCAATTATTATTTAAAAGAGAAATCGGCCTATATGACTCATACATTAAGGGCTTATTTTTCTGGTTTTAAAATCAGCGTAATCACAGCCTCTTCCCAAGATTTGTTTTTGGAGGGGCGCTTTCTTGAAAAATTCCAACAAAAAGCTTAATCAAAGCCAGACTTATTACATCCTTTATCGTCTGGTAAAACTCATTTGGCAACACATTGGCTCTGCCGCCTTCCCTTTCTTGCTCTTACTAATCGTCTGCAATATCTCCACCTCATCTAGACTCTCTTCTTCTTCTGAAAGTTTTGACACCACCAGACACTCCAACCATTCTTTAACCTGAGCATTTGTTGTCTTCGAATCCTCTGTATACAGAGTGCCAAAATAGTCTAGGAAGGCCTGTTGCACCTCCTTCGTCTCCCCTAATATTTTCCCAGTGCTCCTACATGTTGCTGGTCCCAGAGTTTTCTTTCCAAGAAAACAATTTCCTGCTCCAAACTCCACAACTACTTTCCTACGTACCCTGTTTTTCTGGGCTAAAAGGCTGATCAAAACACCCCTTATAAAGGCCTTGAAAGAGTCCCATACTATATATAAAGCAGTGTAGTTAATATTGATATAAAAAAATTAAACGGCCCTTGCTCTTAAAATCTTAATCACTTCCTGATCTTTTAATAATGAGCTGTCTAATGTCCACCTTCTTATACTATCAGCAGCTTTTATCCTCAACTGCAAAACTACTGCTGCATGATCAGACAGATGGGGCTCCCAGGTGTTGGACATTTTGTATATCTGCTTTGAAAGATAGGTCTACCAAGAAATAATCTATCCTTGACCGAAATTTATACTTCTTGTTGTGGAATGTATATCCCCTTTCTACCCCTCTCCTCTCGCTCTCCGAATGTCAGACACGGCCAGTTTCATTAAGGATGGAGAACATGGTGGCTGGCTAGCCTCTGACCCCGGCAGGCACCAGGCTGCGGTGGCTCTGCAACAGATAAGCGCAGCAGAGGGAGGTGCCAAGAAAAGGGTGTGAGGTTCAATGCGATATGGAGGAGGAGAAAACACACCTGAGATTTTGGCCGATCATTTTTGGGGAAGCAGTGAGGCACGCCAGCTCAGTGGCTTGACGGCTCGTCAGGAACACTGAAGTACTGGGTGGCTGTAGGCTGACCTTAATGGAACTCAGAGGCAGCGAGCATGAGTAAGGCAAAGAGAGCAGGGGAGCCGTGGGAAGCCGTGTAGGGAAAGCACTGGAGAAGGTTGGCCCAGGAAGTGAGGAAAGCTTGTAGGCTCACTTCCAGGGTCATGCTGAGAGGAAGGAGCGGCTGCTGCAGAGACAGCACAGGCAAGTCTTTCTTGGAGTTCTTTGGCAAGTCAGCGGCAGCTACAGAATCAGAGAGGAGACAGCGGACGGACGATCCTTCGTGTGGTGAGAGGGAAGAGGCAACTGAAGCGATTGAGGCTGGAAAGCAAACCTGTGGCACCAAAGGTAGGAGAGTGGTAAGAGACCAGCAGATGAGGGGGAAAATTGAGAGGCCAAATAGATACTCACTGAGGAGTACGGCAAGGGTAGGCGGGTAATCTGTTAGACTCTGGGGCCAAGTCCCCTCAGGCATAGATAAATTACTGGCAGACCCGGTAAAATTACAAGTGAAGGCCCTGAGGGGAGGAAAGGAATTCAGTACAACACGGGCGAAGGTACCCCCAATATATAAAGGTTCACCTGATCAGGACGCACCACGGAAGGATCCCAAGGCAGTCATGATTCCCCATAGGAAACAACTAAAGATTACCCCTCCCTTAGGTCCTTCTTTAAAGTTTGTGAATAACTACCCAAGCCCAGTGTAAATCTATTACAATCTGGCTTAACTTTAGTGTACCCCAAGAAGGGCCCGGCTTCAAGAGCAATTTCCTTAACCCCTATAAAGAATATGAGTGAATTAAAAGGGAAAGATCAGGAGAACGGTAAACCTAAAAGGTTGAAGGCTCAATTACATCTGGGGCCAAATTGGTACCAGTGTCTAGCCAAGGTGGATGAGTCCGTTGCCAGCGTGTGTCCAAGGATTTTAGCCCCTGGAACTTATAGTGTCTTAGTTGGCCCAGGTGATAAAAGTAGAGAAGGAAATCGGGCTAATCCAACAGTTGCTATAGAGGGGAATAGCAAATTCTTTACAATCTGCAGCCAATGTTGAAAACCTCATACCACAGGCTATCTCACTGGAATAGATATTGAAGTCCCTTACAAAAGAGGTTAGAAGTTCTTTTTCCACTTCCCAAGCAAACCAAAAGGAGATTCAGGGAGTATGTAAGAGGCTTGCTGAAAAATTGGATGCTCTATCAAAGAGAATCCAAGCTCTGGAGGATTCAGTAGTGGAGCTAAAGGAATCCACCTCCCGGGACAGGAAAGAAATGGATAGATTGAAGACAAAAGTTAAGGAGAGACAGGACAAACTAGAATCTCTGAAGAATAATGCAAAAAGAAATAACATCAGACTACTGAATGTACCGGAAGTGAGGGGGAAGATATAAAGGCACTAGTAGTGTAGCTGTTGGTATGCAACAGTGTGTGGGAGGGCTCGGAGGAGATTCTGGCTACGGACATTCAAAGGGTACCTCTGGACCCCTTTCGGGGGATTGCGAATAAAAGCAATCCCCGCAGGATTTTGGTGAACTTCCTCACTTACCATCAAAGAGAAGATTTTGAATAGGGCCTTCAAGATAGGCTCTCTAAATGGAAAATATTTCTCTTTTGAAAGTAGATCGGATATCCCTCATGCTAACTGAAATATGCAGTGGGAATTAGGAAAAATAGGATGGAGGAGTTTTTAAAAAAGGGGGGGGAGGGTCAGCTCAGTTGAGATTCCCGGCATTCTTGATGGTGATGTTTAACAATAAAATGTACAACTTGAAAGACTATGAAGAAGCGGGTGAACTGCTTGAGAGTGTTCAGATCTAGTCATGTCTGATAGCAGGATGGGTGAATGTTTTCTCCTCTCTTTCACTTTTTCCTTTCCTTTTCTACAATACATAATGTTCACATGCTGCCTCTGCTTTTTCTTTTCTTTTTTAGTATAGTTACATCACCTCGGTACCCTTGTTTGCGTACCAAATGGTTATTATAGCCAAACAGAGCCTGGGAGAGGGTAGGGGGTATGTTTTGGGGAGGAGAGCTCAGGAGGGAGAGCATTGAGTGGAAAAACAATATGAAAAGATGTCCTCTAAAGCTACAGGATTTCCAGGAAGGTATATTGGCTAGCCCTAGACCCAGCAGTAGAACCAGAAATGGTGGTGGACGTTAAAGAAATACAAATCTAATCTTGGAACTTTAATGGGCTGTAAGTGAGGTCTAGGAGGGAGAAAATTTTTCAATATTTGAGAGACGCTCCAGCCCAAATAATTGTTCTCAAGAATCATACCTTTCCAAATTCGAAGGTTTAGATATCTTCAGACCACAGAGATGGGTGCAGCAGATCGCATGTACGAACCAAACTGGCTACACGAAAGGAGTGATTATTCGTATTAAAAGACAGTCAAGGACTTCTATATTGGATTATAAGGCCCTCAGAAAGGGTAGGTGTGTTAAAGGGAGGGTTAAAATATATGAAAGAACTTACATGCTGGTGGTTTACGATGGTCCAACTGTAGACGATATTGAACCCTTGCAAAATGTATGCCTTGAGTTGATAGATAGCCCCCAGCCAAAAATAATGTTAGGCGATTTTAATATTGTGATGTATAACATTTTGGACAGGTCAAACAGTAATAGCTCATGAGCTTGCTCGAAGTCTCAGGTATATATCAGGCGCTTGTGCCTTTCAGTTGAATACAAAACATGCAACCGTGTTGGATTTCCTTTTTTTAAATCTACTAACTCAATTTGAAGTGCGGGCTGCACAGTGAGCAATGCTATTGTTAAATAATACAACATCGAACACCTTCTGTAGGGTACAGAAGAAAACAAACATTGTGCAGTAAACAATTGTAAATTACCCTACATCTCCATGTAAGTGCAACTCAACTAACCCAAATACAATTCTATTCAGCATCAGATTCTTATTATAAATACACGGCTGACGGGAGAGAGAGATCTGTTTGCCCAAGAAGTGCTATGCCGTTTTATTTAACACGTGAGCTGTCTATGTGAGACCAATTAGTGTAGCAGCTATCGAAAAACAAGTCTCAACCCCCGTTTTTAATACATAGCGATATCGCAATTGATGAAGCAGAAAATGAAGGTTTTGATTTATTAACGCTTAAACGTAGTGCTGAAATAATCATGTGTGACATTAACCGAATTAATAAAGATTGTACGGGGGCAAAATGTGCCCTCAGAGTAGTTTGCCATCATTTATACGCGAGCTTTATATAACGTGGTGAATTAGAATTGCACTAATCCGACATAATCATAAACGTGTGCTACGATTTGCTTGTTTGAAATGTTTTAGCTTAGCATTACTTTAGCGGAGGCTTTGGCCTAGTTGCCTGGTCTCACGGTTTAGATGCTCGTATTTTTCCACTGTGCTATTAAACGTGTATTTTTGCTTGAAGCTGTACTTTTCCACAGAAACTGTTCACATGCTTATCTTAAAGTTAGTGCCAGCCTGGCATATTTTCTCTTTAATTCAAGGTCGACTTGCAGGTGCGGACAATGGAGGCTCTGAGAGTAAGCTAATTGGGAGACAATGTTGCAACTTGCGTACCCATCTCCAAGGATAATGTATGCTTAAGTAAAAGCTTGAGAACTGTCGTTTTTGATTGGTCAATTTGAAGCTAACCTATGAACCCTCCAATGGAGACCCTACTGGACTTGAACTGTTGTCTATAAAAACCAGGTGCACGAGGAGAAAGTAGCCATTACCAGCTCGATACCCGCCATTTTGCAGACTTCGTAGCTATTATGGCCCACTTTGCTGCGACGCCATTTTGAGAGACTTTGATTCTTTCTCTAATCGAGAGAAAGAGACTTTAAATGATTCTTGCCCTAGAGACTGTAACTTTGATTTGATCCCTTTGCATGAAGTAATAGTTTACCTTGCCGCCGTGAGGCAATTGCCCCGTTCACCCCTGCCCCTTTGTCCCGTCCCATGCTGATCAAGAAACGGTACCCATGATGACCGAAGAACGGTACCTGTGAGACGAAGACTTCCTTGTATGCTGATCGTAATTGGTAAATATGAAAGGAAATTGTAAAATTGCATTGTGTTTCTTTTAGGTAACCAACTGCTGATTTTGATAAGGGCCCTAGCTAGGAGTTTTCTAAATTAATGTTGCTAAATTGTTTTTGCATGAAGTCCCACATGCTGATGCTAATTCGAGGTTAGATGAGGATTCCATATGTCGCACGATGCAATTTGAGATCTTGTTATGCTGACTAAATGTATGCCATTAGTTCATTACAGATTATCGTATTAGTGATTTGCATTGCCATTATCGAATGCCTTGTGATTCAAATGCTTCATAGATTGCACTTGTTTCGACGTTATGGACAGCTATTAATGTTCATATATGTTTATCATTTGGTGTTGAGACTCATTTATATTGTGCTAGCTTTGTTAATATAGGGAAATAAATTCACTAACTTCGCAATAAACTGGTGTGGTTATTCCTGACTGAAAGGTCAGGGTTCGCCGAAATGTATTCTGGATTAATTGTAAAGTGTTATGTTGTTCAAGGTGTTGCTTATGTTCGTTATTGATTATTGATTTTGATGAAATCAATCGATTAAGAGTACAGAGAGTTCCCACTTAGTCAAAAGATTCATCGGCCTAAAGAGCGTCCAAAAGCAAGTAAATTATTACTACGGACCGCTCTATCACAATCAATGCACTGACTTTTCTGTCTGCAGTCTATTAGATAGGGTGACCACCCGTCCGTAAATTTCACGGACTGTCCGTAATTTCGCCCTGCTGTCCGTTGTCTGTGATGAAAGCCTTAACGGACGGCATTTGTCCGTTATTTTAGCCTTTCACCTAAAGGGCAACGGAGGCAGGGCGAAATTTCGGGAAGATCAGTTTCCCCAGCCGGACTGAAAGGCTGGGAGTCTCCTGTGCTCTGAGGGAGGGCCAGACAGATAAGAATCAGACCTTCTTGACAGGGGGTATCCTTCCCTAAAGACATGCAAATGTGCCCAACTGGTAAATCTGCAAATACAAAGGAGCTTGAAAACCTTCATTGACTTTACTAAAAGGAGTCACTTGAAGTTTTCTGGTGGCAAAGATATTTCTTTTAGAGAGGTATTGTAATGGTGCTCCAAGGTGAGCTGTGGAGTGTGTGGTTATAATGGAGTGTTATAATTTTTTTTAGTACTAAATATAAACTGTATATTATTCAAAACTGTATTTGAGAAGCACTTTTTTTTATCTAACCAAAATGTATTTGCGCATTTTGCAGCAGCCTTTATTATGATGTAATTGTATTTTTCACAGTTCTTTCAGGTATCGCAGTACCTCATAGTACTAACAAACATTGGCAAAGCCAATAGGTCTCATCTACAAAAGAGTTATTGGCTTTGCTAATGTGTTTTAGCCATTAGCCATGTTATACACCAGAGTAGCTGCTGTTCAACATGGCTTAAAGTTAGTGGCATAATTGCGTGGAGTGGAGTGGAGTAGAGTGGCATAGGAACAGTGGCGTAGAGCCCAGTGGTGCAAAGTACAGTGCAGTGGGGTACAGTGCAGTTGTTTAGAGTGCGTTAGCGTAGAGTGCAGTCGTTTAGAGTGCAGTGGCATGGAGTGGCGTGGGACAGAGTAGAGTGGCATAGAGTGCAGTGGAGTAGAGTGGCATACAATGGAGTAGCAGAGAGAGCAGTAGTGTAGAGTGGTGCAGTGGCATAGATTGCAGAATAGACTCATGTTGCAGGGAGTGCAGTGGCGTAGTGTAGAGTGGTGCAGAGTAGAGCAAAGTGCTGTAGAGTGGAGTGATGCAGAGTAGAGTGGCATAGAGTGCAGTAGTACATTGTTGTATAGTACAGTGGTGGAGAGTTCAACGCTGCAGAGTAGAGTGTCAGTGCAGTGATGTAGAGTGGCACAGAGAGCAGTGGCGTAGAGTACAGTGGTACAGAGTAGAGTGCAGTGGCATACAGTGCAGTTGTTTAGAGTGCATTGGTGCGGAGTGCAGTGGCATAGAGTGGCACAGGGTAGAGTTACATAGAGTGCAGTGGAGTAGTGTGGCATACAATAGAGTGACAGGGTGCAGTACTGCAGAGTGGTGCAGTGTCAGAGTGCAGAGTAGACTCATGTGGCACAGAGTGCAGTGGTGTAGAGTGGTGCAGAGTGGAGTATTGTAGAGTGGTGTAGAATAGAGTATAGTGCCTAGAGTGCAGTGGCATAGACTAGAAGTGGTGTAGAGTGCAGAGTTGCAGAGTAGAGTGTCAGTGCAGTGGTTTAGAGTGGTACAGAGAACAGTGGCATAGAGTACAGTGGTGCAGAGTAAAGGGCAGTGGCATACAGTGCAGCTGTTTAGAGTGCACTGGTGTAGAGTGCAGTTGCATAGAGTGGCATTGGGCAGAGTAGAGTGGCAGAGAATGCAGTGGAACAGAGTATATTGGTGCAGAGTGCAGTAGTACAGAGCAGAGTGGTGTAGAGTATAGTGGCGGCCAGTGCAGTGTTGCAGAGTGTCAGCTTGCAGTGGTGTAGAGTGAATTGAACTAGAGTGCAGTGGTCAGAGTGGTATAGAGTACAGTGGCGTAGAATAGATTGTTTCACAGTAGAGTGCCGTGGCATAGAGTAGAGCGGTGCAGGGTAGAGTGCAGTGGCATAGAATGCAGTGGCACAGAGTGCAGTGGCACAAAGTAGATTATTTCACAGTAGAGTGAGGTGGCCTAGAGTGGAGAGGTACAGGGTAGAATGGAGTTGCATAAAGTGGCATAGAGTAAAGAAGTGTAGAGTGCCGTGGCATAGAGTGCAGAGATGCAGAGTAGATTATAGTGATGTACAGTGTATTGATGTAGGGTGCAGGGGCATTGAGTTGAGTGTTACAGAGTAAAGTGCATCAGCATAGAGTGTATTAGCTAAGAGTGCAGTGGCGTACAGTGCAGTGTTGCAGAGTGGCAGAGAGTGGAGTTGTGCGGATTAGATTGGTGTTGCCTAGACTGGAGTGGTATGGCGTGCAGACGAGCAGAGCGCAGTGGTGTAGAGAGGCGTAAAGTGCAGTGGCATAGAGTAGAGTGGTACAGTGTAGAGAGGCATAGTGTGAAGTAGCATAAAGTTCAGTGGCATAATGTGGAGTGGTTCCGAATGGAGAAGAGTGCAGTGGCATGGAGTGGAATAAAGTAGAGTGATACAGAGTAGGGTGCAGTGGCGTGTAGTGGTGCAGAGCAGAGTGGAGTGCAGTATGGATGGTATGCCAACACACTGCCATTACAGACAACACATGTTTGATTGAAATGACCATTACATTTGCACAGATATACGGTTTTTCAAGTCAAACTATACTATGCACAGACGATGATGTGTGGAAATTGCATCACCTAATGCAATGATTTGTTTTAATCATGTAAAGGTATTTGTTTCCAGCACAGTTCAGAATTAACAAAAATGTGCTTGATTTGTACTTCTAATTCTGATATATTCTGAGGTTTATTTAAATGTTGTCATGTGATAGAAAAAACTATTTCCTAACCCCAGTATCCAGCAAGATTGTCGTATAAATCCTCTCACTTTGAAGTCAGAGAAAGGAAAGTAAACACTAAGGTGGTCATTCTAACCCTGGCGGTAAAAACCGCCAGGGCGAATGACCGCGGTAGCACCGCCAACAGGCTGGCGGTGCACCGCTGGGCATTCTGACCGCGGCGGTTCAGCCGCGGCCAGAAACGGAAAGTCGGCGGTGTACCGCCGACTTTCCGCTGCCCTTGAGAATCCTCCATGGCGGCGGAGCGCGCTCCGCCGCCATGGGGATTCTGACACCCCCTACCGCCATCCTGTTCCTGGCGGGTCTCCCGCCAGGAACAGGATGGCGGTAGGGGGTGCCGCGGGGCCCCTGGGGGCCCCTGCAGTGCCCATGCCAATGGCATGGGCACTGCAGGGGCCCCCGTAAGAGGGCCCCACCTTGTATTTCAGTGTCTGCTTTGCAGACACTGAAATACGCGACGGGTGCCACTGCACCCGTCGCACCTTCCCACTCCGCCGGCTCAATCCTGAGCCGGCGTCCTTGTGGGAAGGCTGTTTCCCACTGGGCTGGCGGGCGGCCTTTTGGCGGTCGCCCGCCAGCCCAGTGGGAAACCCAGAATGACCGCTGCGGTCTTTCGACCGCGGTACGGTCTTCTGGCGGTTCCCGCTTGGCGGGCGGCTCCCGCCGCCCGCCAACATCAGAATCACCCCCTAAGTTCCCACCGAAGACAGAGCCTGACATTTGACTTTGTTCTTTGAATGCACAGCAAATATGACAAGATAAGAACAAGATTTACAGGCCTGTTTACAGAAAGGGAGCACTCTGCAGGATACTGTAAATAAGGTTTTGGCAAGGGAAGGGACGAATTCAAGCTGCATAGCCTAAAATAAATAAAGCCAGCAAATTGAAAGCAACAAATTGTGAGTTACAAAACACAAGGCCAATGGCAAGCAATGGGCAGAATGCATTCACAAGGAAGCACTATGAATTTACTTAAAGTGACAGCTGTGGGATACTTTGTGGGGAAAGTCTGGTATTTTAGTCCATATCTTGCAGAGGTTTGGCCACATCAATCACCCAGGTAGTATGACTAGAAGACCTGGATTGGTTTCCATGTTGCAGGATAAGTCTGTACACCCATTCTATCAATTTGCCACCATTTCCTATGATACAGAGCTTATGGCACACCTCTTGTAGGGTTAGTACTAGGTGGCAGACATGAAATAGGGCATTTAATGATTATTTAAGGTGGTTGTAAGTAAGGAGTTGACCGGGGTGAAGATGGTAGTCTGCCACAAGGGTTTGGAAATTTAGTGGCTCACTGTTCAAAAACAAAGTCCCCAATTTTAAGACACCTGCAACATGTCACTGATGGAGTTGCTCTGAGCACAGCCATCCTGTGCGAGTGGGAAGGCTTAGCAAAGGTAGTGCAGGAGCATA
Organism: Pleurodeles waltl; assembly: GCF_031143425.1. NCBI lineage: Eukaryota > Metazoa > Chordata > Amphibia > Caudata > Salamandridae > Pleurodeles > Pleurodeles waltl. The sequence goes on along the minus strand of NC_090449.1, from coordinate 255,923,544 downwards.
GGGTTTCTTTATGTCAGTGAGTTTACAGGTTCTGGCAAGGCAAAAGAAAGCCGTGCATGGTAACCCCGCATGGTGATCCGTAGAATGGTCAGTAGGAAACAATGAGCAGTGAATTAAGCCTTTCTTAAAAGTCTTTATTGGTAAACCCCATCTCATGCAGGGAGGTGTGCAGAAAGCCAGCGAGACACCCATTGGACCTGTTCAGCTGAATAATAGCATTCTAAGTCCAGAAGACCTAATCCACCCGCAGTCACAGTTAGCTTTAGAGTGGAAAGAGCTCCCGATGGCGCCGCAGTGACCAAATCAGATGTGTGGCCTGTCTGAAGAAGGATGACCAGGGGAAGGTTTGCAAAATAATACTATCATTGGGGTAGCACACCATCTTCACTAGTGCCACATGGCCTCTACAGAAAGCAGAAGAGAAGACCAAAAAGCAAACTGGGCTTGGAGGGACCGTTCGCTCTGCCGAGATTTTCATCCTGGAAATCAGTGTAAGAATGGTAGATATTAATCATTAGGTATCAAAAGGTAACTGGTTCCCAGTTCAATCTGAGATCCAATTGTATATAAGGGCAAAAACAGTGCCATATATGAAAGAAACACTAATAAAAAAATTAAAATTGTAAATTTTGTTTGTGCAATTTACATACCAAATATTTTGAAGATTCTATGTGTACTTGACACTTAGGGATAACCCAGATCTCTAGTTTGGCTTTTGCTCAATTTCAAAACCATATAAAGCCATGGACAAAGCGGGCAATTGCCTTGCACAACCTTGCATGGGGTCTGGCCCCTGCTCACCCTTCAAAAGCACTAACAGTGGACCATTGCACCAGAAGAGTTTGCCAAGGTGGATGGGTGTTGCTTGTTCAACCACTTGACAGTGCCCCTTCTGTTTCGCTCCTGTGTGCAGAGACAACTCCCCAGGTACCCAATACCTTCCAATAGTCTTGGTGGACCCATCTTGTCGGATTTTAGGAATTTTCTCACCTTGTTCTTCTCTTCTTTATTTATCCAGTTTTTAGCAACAACCCTTTGAATTACTTGCCGTGGATCTCCCATTTGCTCTCGATTTCATTCTCCTCTTTTATTATCTTCGATTGGTAGTCTGGGCTCCCATTTCTGAGATAAATATAGAGTCCCAGGCATACACTCTAGTGCAGTGAGACTACAGACAAGTTATGGGTACATCACATCCTGACATTAGATGTGAGACTGTAGCCCACACCATCTGCCCTGCCTCTTTAAAAAAAAATAAGGTTGAAAGTCCATGGGCGGTTGGGGTAAGCCAGATGTTTTTGTTCAATTTGTTTAAACTAGCATAAGGTTAATTACCTTAATGTTTCCCTAACTGTTTGGGGTTTTAAAATGTTCAGAAACATAATCAAAATGTTGCTGTTACTTTCTCTTCAGGAAAGATCGGGTAGATTTGGGTAGGGGTGATGGCCTTGCCGCAGCACTGAAGGGCATTAATTTACTACTGAACAAGGACGTAACGTGACACCTGAATGTAGCATACCAGGAGGCAATCACAAAAAGACCACAGTGAATAAATAGTGCTATGTTAAAAAAGAGTGAATAAATGCACTGACAACATAGTGAGGCATGGCCTCTCTTGCATGTGTCTGTAAAACTGACGTTTGTTCTTGAATTTTTGTCCTGAATTTTGACCCTTTGTCCTGAATTTTTGTCCTGAATTTTGACCTTTTGTCCTGAATTTTTTACAGTCCTGTCCAGAATTTGCCTCAATGCCAGGTGGTCACCCTACAGTCTATCAGCGCAGGGCAGCGCCTTTACACAAATGACACCATTTAACACTACACAGCTCTCTCCTTCAAGCAGGCAGCAAAACAAAAACCAAGCAAAATAAAGGATGGAGAGGGCACAAACAACCGGAGGGAAGCTACAACGAGGAAGCAACCTACAACAGGACAAAAAGTTACAAGAAAAAAGAGTTGATTTGAATGAACGACTCCTTGTGTAAAGCACTCCAATACATTGGTGTGGAGTTTGCGCCATCTAAAAACACCAACAAAAACAAAAGTCAATGGCTTTCATGAAGCAGGACAGGACAAAGGCATCTGGCATTTGGATAATTTATTGCACTAGGTGGGAGGCCAACAAAGCAATTGGAGAGAGGGATGACACAGAGGGTAGAAGCAAGCAGATGGTCGCAGGGAGCACATGGTAGAGCCAGCAACAAAACATGCTCTTTGTAGAGCGGCTCGACAAAAATAAGAAGTTCGAAAAATTGCGAGCAGTGTAAGTACACAGTGCTTGGGCCATACTCTAACGGAGGATCACATACTGGAAGCGGGAAGTGCTGATGGCAGAGCTGACCAGCAGTAAGCAAGCAATTAAGAGTGGCTTTCAAGCCCACCAATGGTAAGTAGTGGGCGGCACTCAAGCCCACTAAGAGTTAACAACATCTCTGAAAGAGACAGCACGTGAGCTGTCTATGTGAGACCTAAAAAAGGACTCAGTACTGTTTGAAGAAACATTTCAACAGCTAGGGGATAAAAACTATCCAATATTTTGTAGGATCCACCAACTTTTACAGTTAATTTATTCCAGCCTTTTCACCTTAGAGAATACCATTTACACTACATACACAGAAAGGAGTCCCTTGCAAATAGGGTCCTGAGAAAGCTTTTATAGCCCTTGAAAGATGCATTTGCAATAACTGCATTCAAATACAATCGCTCTACGCTGAATTACTTTTTCTTGTGGAGCTGACTCTTTAGCCGCAGCTATAGGTGCTATCACTGGTCTGCGATCTCCAGATGTGGAAGCTTTGCTGCGTGTTGCCTTCTATTCAAGAAAGTAACCCACGTCCGAACTGCATTATACAATTTATGACCAAGAACTATTAGATAACAAGGATGCCTTTAAATACTGCTGACATTATTTAGGAAGTACAGTGCATTATTTAGGAGGATAAAAATAGGTTTCCTGAAACCAATGAAGCGTGAAAACCATAGACATTTCAGATGGATGCCTTTATTTTCTCATTTTCGCATCATCTGCAGAATCGACATGAAGAGGCTAATTGTCTTCCTCCTAATTCCAAGGCTAATACAAACACTGATGCACCTTAGATTGCACCATTTACACATCTCAATCATGCTACACCTGAGTCCTTTGTGCAGCAAGTTAAGCAAGCGATGTAGGCTACTGACAGCAACGAATGGATCCAGGAAGAGATCCGACGCATGAGAGATGGTTTACAAACTGTACATGCCAAGAGCAAAACTACAACTTCTATGGTGTTACCATGATTCACCGTTGCATATCATACAGGAATAAAAGATGCATTGGACGATAACTGCACGTTTCCATTTGCCTATGTAAACAATCCAGGCAACCCATCTATAATCAATAATGCATGCCCCAACTGTAAACACTGATATATATTGTGACTCAGATGCTATGGTTTGTATGAAAAACCTTCTACATATAAACTCTGCTCTTAGAGTCACAGTGCAAGTGGGAGTTTTATATGGTAATATGGGAATGCCCGATAATCGAATAGGTGCTGGCTGAGTGTTCAGCATACTTGGACCGTAGTGGTGAGAAGGCTGATCAACTCTGACCCTAAATTGAGAAATAATGGGAATTGTAAAGGAAAGGGGTCCTATAGACTCCTGCACACTGCTGGAGCTGGGCCTTCTCTTAGCCAAACAAGATGGTGCCCGCTATTCGAGGTCTGACAAGGCAGCACAAGTGTGCGAATAGTTGTGAGGGCTGAATCGTTGATCCCGCCTGAAGACGCGGTTTAAAGAGCAGACGGTGTTCCAAGGAATGCAGTAAACTCGCAGAGCCCTGGAGCGATCACTTCCAAGCTCTTTTGTTATCATGATTAGTCATTTAATGCACAGTCACGGACCATGCATAATCTACAGTTACCCTGTTGGAGCATTTTCATTTGACATTTTGGCGTTGTCAAATCCGACGTGCACAGTTAAGGCTGTTCTTTGTTGTGGACAGAATAACTAATACAATGGTTTATTTTAAAAATTGCGCTATTATTTATTTTTGCTAAAGCTGCATCATTAATCATGTACTATGCACATTTCGAACTGTATGTTTTATAGTGTTAGTTTTCATTTCATTTAATCTTTATTCGATCAAAAACGAAGTTGATCATAAAAGATAGGCACATTATAAGATTACACATGTAAAAACAATATATAAATGAGATATATAAAAAAGGCATGCCACAAGTGCAGTACCTTACATAAAAACTAATTCACCAAAAATATAAAATCACATTGTGGAATTTATGCAGAGGGCTATGAACCTTAAGACATATAGGGGCAGATTTAAGGAAAGTGGTGCTGCACCGAGTGTAGCACCACTTTCCTTGCGCCCCCCTACCGCCACCAGGTGTGCGCCGTATCTAAGATAGAGTGCACCATGGCGCAGGGTAGGGTGCAATAGTGTCATTTTTATTGATGCTATTGATGTACACTGCAGGAGTAGCGCCAAAATATTGGCGCTACTCCTGCAGAGTACGTAGGGGCCCATTGTCATCAATGGTGTGCCCTCTTTTAACGCCTGCTCTGAGCAGGCGTTAAAAGTGCCAAAAAAAATGATGCAAGGAAATCTCTTAGATTACCTTGTGTTATTTCTTCAGCACACCTAATGGGGGAATGCCCCTTTTGCATACATTATGCCTGGTGCAAGCATAATGCAGAGCAAAAAGTTGCAAAGTGGCACAATGCATGCATTGCACTACCTTGTAAATATGGAGCAGGGATTTTAGCCATCTAACGAAACATTAGTGTAAAAAAAAATGACACTAAAATGTCGGTAGATAACACTTGCGGTTCTCAGCTAATTGCCTCAACGAGAGGCCATTAGTTAAAACAGCATATTTTTCCTCCAACAACATAAGTATCATAGTCTTTCAGTTGCTGTAAGTAGAGCAGGGCAGCTTTGCACTTAGCAAACCTCTATCTGCGCAGCAAAGGCAATAAAAATCTCCGGGTAAAGGGAAGATAAACATTGCAAAAGAATACAAACTGCAATAGAGACTGGTTGATTGTTCATCACATAGGCAGATACATATATCAGCAGAAGAATCTTGCCCAAGTGGAAAACATAACAGCCAACGTATTGATCCCAATCTAAAACGAATTAACAAAGTGCATTCATTCACATTCTACGCGAAAAGTAAATAAGAGGCAGTCCCCGCAGTCGTCTGATTAATACAATATTCCTTTACAACAGGCTTCACCATCTCAGCTGCCTCCCTAGATGCCTGCCTAAGTTTAAAAAACAGAATACTGTACCCGGGTTTTATCTTTTTTTAGTCATGGTATCTGAGTTCTCGAACAATTAAGCACAGCCTAGAGCCTCGCTAGGGGCCGCATCATGGGAGGAGTCGACAACAGAAAACTGCTCATTACAGACCTCAGGTGTAATATGGACGGTCACTTTGTCAACAGGCAGCCCATACTGCTTTCCAGAATGCCTGAGAATCTTTGTTCTGGCAAGAGGTCTCAATAGCCTCCCACTTCTCATCCTTGACAGACAACTTCCTATTTCTCACAGCCAAAGCATATACCTTTCTGCTTGCAGAAATTAAGCTCTGATCTCTAGGGATTTGTTCTAAGGCCCTCCACAGACTGTGATTAGCTGCCCTGCAATCCTTATCAAACCATGACTTGCCAAGGAGTTAGGCCCTCTCCACTGGTCTACTCAGCCTACCTTTCATGCGAAGCAAATATCCTTCAAAGCAGTCTAGGATTACATGAGGATCTTGGGCAGCTGACACACAAGGGTGCACCAGGTCCATACAGCTGCTGGTTACTTTATTCATAACTTGCTTCATGTCAGGGTTGACCAGACCAACCTGTGCCCGGTGTCCTTGGTAATTAACTCCTGACAACTCCCTATGTTTACATACCAGTGCTTTAGAGAGGGGCTGTAATGTGTAAAAGTAGGGGGTTATGGTCGCTATAAACTGTGTTGAGCACCTTACCCCCCCTTGATCAAGGTTTGCAAACTGCGTGAGGTGAAAACATAATCAATAGTGGTCCCATAACCCCTCCCTGTGGAGGTAGGTAGTGCAGATGTAACAGAGATTGGGACTGCATTATCGAGATCATAGATCGCCAAAAACAAGTAACATTAAGCTCTACATCTGACCTAATAAGATCAAAAAATAGGGGGGAGAGAGGACCCAACTTAGCATTGAAGTTGCCTGCCAGGGGGGAGATTGAAAGGCCTGCTGGCCTGTGACTCCTTGTCTGCTAAAGAACCAGTCAGAGAGAACAGGTCTTAAACATTTTAATTGCCCTTAGATGAGAAATCATTGTTATAAAAATTCACCAGATAAACCCTTAATTTATTTTCTCAGCAACGGTCAAAGACCTGTACCACCTCCATGCTAGTTTTAATTGGAGAAATTTTACAACCGATGTCAACCTTAAACTAGGTCGCCAAACCCCCTTTGACGCAACCAGCAGGAGAAGGATGGCAGGGAGATTGAAACACATAAACCCTTCGAAAGCTATATAATGGATAGCCCATGTTTTCTGCATTAAAACAATATTGTAGGCTTTGATGCAGGATTGCCAGCCCTCAATTTAGATTTTTTTAAGCCAAGCCAGCAACGTTCCAGCTAAGGAAATTAATATTGGAATTTCTGTCACCTAAAGTGGCATTACACACCTCCACCTTTACAACATCACAGGGTGACACTAAAGGTTCAACAGCAGGGCCTGCATATGACAAGCTGGAGATCACCACTGCTGGAAGGGTGGTCAAGCAAGCAGAAGGGCTGCGGGGCACGCAGAATGAATTCCCATGACCCGAAACACCAGGAGCACACCCGCTGTCCCTTCCTAGATGTCAATTGTTCACATCCAAATCTGCCAGAGCCACAAATCTGTTTTTCAGGGGTAGAAGGGAGTGCAAATGTGAGTGCATCCTACCAAGCATATGACATTGGCTAACTGGGACTAAATTCCTATAGAAAAAGCCCAAGGGCAGAATCTTAATTGAGTTAGATTTTACCATGCCTGCTCTAGCTAATGACAAGACATTTCCTGCAACCACTGGGTTGCAAACATTAAAAATTATTGAATCTCACGGAAATTGTATCCCAATTCAATCAATGCCCCCCACCCGCCACACAAAGAGAATGTCATTATGAAAGTCCCATCGTCCGCTGACATTGCTGTTCAACCAGTGTATTACTCTGTTATTAAGGGCCCCTGTTGGATCCCGTGGGCCAGCTAGCACACTAGGAACACTGGCTAAAACAATTACATAATGGTCTGAGGATGCGGAAGCTCGATCACAGGGAGAGACTCAGACATTTAAAAATGTATTTCCCCTGGCCAGGCGGCCACATCTAAGGTAGGTCGAGGGCCTTCTTCCTGAGATGGTAAAGCAGAGGCTATTCGAGAGTGTAGCATCATCTGTCGATATGAATAACGACGCAGAGACAGCGATATTGATAAGCAGCTCACGCTTCTTTTTTTCCTGTCTTTCAACTATACTTTATTAACTTCCTCCCCGCTCCAGTGCTTTTCTATCTTTTATAACCTCCCACTATGTCACCCCGCCTCCACCATTAAAACTCCATGGGGAGGGGTGTGACTATATTCTCCCGCTATGCAGGGGCCCCTTGGTAGGCTCGCCTGGTTATCGGCAAACACTACATTCCTCCCTAAAACAGGATGAGGGTAAAAGAAAATGAAAATAAATATGGGAAAAACAGAAACAGTATATGTTTGGCGCATAGAGAAGACTACAGAGTAAACAGCGTCTGGCTCAGTCTGTCATGAAGTCAGCGTATCCTGGATGGATATGGGTAGGACCTTAGATGGTATCGCCCAGCTCCCGACCCCCCAGGCAGAGCCGGGTGGGCTTCACTCTCGATCAACCCATCCCTCTTGGGTCACGCACCATCCTCGACTGCTGAGGATGCATGCTCTGATGGCATCGCCCACCCTGATGTCACACTGTCCCTAAGTCTGTGCCTGCCCAGGATTGAGGATTCCCGTGAGAGAGCAGCATCCTCAGATTCGCTTGGGAGACTATCGCTCAGAAGGCCATCTCCTCCACAGCTGGAAGAGGAAAAAGGAGAGAATCTCTTAAACTGGGACACATTCCTCGTAACCTGATCTTCCCCTATCCTCGCTGTTATCATGGTACCTTTAACGGCGGTCAGTGTCCATGGCTCAGCTTCGAAGGGATGCCGGAATTTACCTCCTGGGTGGCGGTCCCTGACAAGCACAGTGTCTCCCACACGGATTGAGCTATTCCGGGCCCTTCACTTCCAGGATGCACAGTCATTGTTGCGGGACCTCCGTTCCATAGACCGGTTCGGGGGAGTCGACTGGCCGGTTCACAGAGGGTGGTGGGGGATGGCGTCAGTTACCACTCACCCTAAACACAGCTGGCTTGGGGCGACTTCGGTGGAGGCGTAACTCTGTACTCCTGAAGAAAGGTGCATAAGGCGCTCTCAACATTCTGTGATTCTGCTGTGGCAATGTGGATTGTCTTTGATAGTGTCTTCACAAATCTCTCAGCTTCCCCATTCACCTGGGGCCACCTCGGTGTGATCCGACAGATCTTGGTGTTCCTGGACACCAAGAAATCGGACCACTCACGGCTGTTGAAGTGGGTCCATTGTCTGTGCGGATCTCACCAAAGAGGCCATGGGTGGCCATCATTTTCTCGACTTTTGGGATGACCACGGATGCTGGTGTAGTTGGCATGAGCTCCACTTTGGGGCACCGGGAGTAGTCATCCACCACTATTAGCATGTAGGACCCATCATGCAGGCTTCCAAAGTCGGCGCTGACCTTCTGCCATGGGACGGTGGGGCCATCTTCAGTGATAACTGGCATTGAGGGGTCTGGCGTGCCACTCACCTGACAGGCGATGCACCCCTTCACCAGATCCTCCACTTGTTGATCCAGTTCGGGGAACCGGACCTTGCTCTGGAATCGGTTCTTAAACTTTGCAATGCCCTGGTGGGCACCATGTGCTAATAGGACAGCCCGTGGCCTCAGGCAAGCAGGCAACACAGGGTGGGGACCTTACAGCAGGCATCCTTCCTCACTTACTGCAAGCTCGTAGCGCACGAGAAACAGGGCCTGTATGGTGGCTTTGGCCTCTGTGGTGTGGAATGTTGCAGAGTGTTGTAAATGGCACCAGTTGCCAGATCGAATGGCTTTCACGGCCATCTGTAGGCAGTCATCTTGACTAGTGGCTTCCACTACCTCAGCAAGAGGTATGGGTAACGGTCTGGCCCGGTCCATCACCAGCCTGACGTATTCTTCTGTTTCAAGAGCATCTTCAGTTTGCTGGAGGGTGACGGGGCGTGCATGGCAAGATAGGAAATCCGCAGGATTGCAGGTGCCCGGCTGATATTCCATGTTGAAATTTAATTCTTGTAGCTGCAGTATCCACTTTTCGATCCATGGTGGAGACTTGGATGACAATCCTTTGAAGAGAGGAAGGAGTCGTTTGTGGTCTGTCACTACTGTGAATGTCTTGCCATACAGATAGATGTGAAAGTGCCAACACCCTCAGTGGATGGCAATGGCCTCCTGTGCTATCTGGGAGTAGTGCTGCTCCATAGGCGTCAGCGTCCTGCTACTGAACGCAATGGGAGCTCATTCTCCACAGTCCTGTTTCTGGTCTAGTACTGCACCCAGGCCAGTGGGTCTGGCATCGACGGCTAGCTGGGATTCAAGATGCCAGGGTGGTGTCAGCTGAGAGAGCATTCTTTGTGTTCTTGAATGCAGATTCTTGCCCCCTGCCCCACACCCAGGGATGGTCGGTTTTGTTCAGGTTCCACAGGGGACCGGTCATGTCTGATAAGTTCCTCATGAAGCACCCACAGTATGTGACCATACCCAGGAAACTCCGGACCCCCGAGACGGAGATCAGGGCGGGAGTCTCTTGAATATCTCTCACTTTAGCAGGGCTTGGGCCGATGCCTTGTTCTGAAAATTTGTACCCAAAGAAGCACATGTCCCTCTTCAGGAATTCCCACTTCTCATTGTGTAAGGTCAGCCCCTGTTCGCGAAAAAGTCATGAACACGACTCATAGGTGTGCCATGTGGTTCTCCAATGTGGGGGCATGCACTAAAATGTCATCGCTCATGTTTAGGACCCCTAGGAGCCCCTGCAGTATCCCTTTGATTGTGTGCTGGAACACCTCAGCTGAGTTGGAGATGCTGAAGTTCAGGCGGGTGTACCTCCAGAAGCCCGTGTGTGTGGAGAAGGTGGTTATGGGGCGGGAGTCGGGGTGCAGTAGAAGCTGGTGACAGCCAGATCGGAGGTCTATCTTGCAAAACCCTTAGAGTTCCCCAATGATATCATCTGTTAGGTGTCTCTCCTGCTTGATGGCGTGATTGGGCAGACGCATGTCCACACAGATGCGAACTGCGCCTGGCTGCTTGGGTTTCTTCGCGACGACTATTGGGAATACTCAGGGAGTAGGCCCTAACACTCTCTTGATGATCCCTGCTTGCTCCCGGAGTTGTAGTTCCCGCTCTACCTTCGGCCGAAGATGAAATGCCACCTGTCTGTGCCTGAGGGCGACTGGGCTCACAGACTCGTTGATGAGCAGTTTGGGGGGGGGATTGCTTTTAGGTGCCCTATGCCACTGAAGAGCACTTCAAGCTCTTTGGTAAGATCTCCTAGACCACTGGCATGTATGCTGAATGTAAAGTGCACCACTCCCAGTTTTTGTGCTGCTTGAAACTGAGCAGGAATCCTGACCTTTCTTGCGACACATAGATCTTGGCCGTGAGCTTTGTGTCTTCGTGTGCAATGTCTGCCATGAAGACACCCACGATCCCTAGTGGTTGGGTGTTTCCAAAACCTGCACTTTTGTGGGTTTGAGCGGCAGAGAGTCTAGTAGGCTGTGGTACACTTCGGTGGCCATGAGATTGATTGAGGCTCTGGTGTCAATCAAAACTGGAATGGGATGTCCAGTGAGCACTACTTGGCATGGGGGCAGTTGTCAGCTGTTGATTGCTCCCTTGTTCACTGCCCCCACTACATGGACTGTCTCAGGGTCATCGTTCATGTCACTGTCTGACAAGGTGGTGGGCAGGGCTGTTACTGCCTTGATTGTCTTCTTTGGCATGGTTGGGGCAACCCTGGGTGAGGAGCGGCAGACTTTTGATAAATGGTTCAGCTTGCCACATGCACTGCAGGTTATCCCTTTGGCCGGGCAGCTGCCGGAGTGTGGCAGGGTGAACCCACACCACCTGCAGATTTTGTCTTTCGGTGTAGACTGGGTGCGTTCGGTCTTGGTTCTGGTGGTTTCCGTGAGTACCGCGTTGACAGGTTCTGATTTTATCTGGCGGTTGGTGTCTACTCCATGTGCGCAGCCCGTGCTTTAGATAGTTCCTTTGAGCAGCCTAGGGTGAGGATGTCCCTCATGCACATATTTAGTCCCTGTAGAATGCGTTTACGGGGTTTCGATGACACGCACCCTTGGATAAACTGAGTACTGACTTTCTCCTCTTCGTCCGGCAGAGTGCAGGTGCTGGCCAAATCCCTTAGGCGTGCATAGAAGACAAGCACTGATTTGTCGGCCCTTTGGTGTGCTTGTCGCAGCAGGAACCGCTCGTAATCTGGGTTACTGTAGGGCTCGAAATTTGCGGTGATTGCGCCCTTCAGTGTGTGATATGTGTGAGGGGGTTGCTTCTGCCGCTGACCTGGAGATTTTGTGGATGTCTGCCCCTCCTAGATGTAGCAGTAATGGTAGTTTCCTCTCATGTTTCACTTCCAAGGCCTCGAAGTAGGTCTTGAGGCAATCAACCCACGTTTTCCAGAGTGCGGCCTGTGTGGGGGGATTACCAGTTACTGTGATTGGTTCCAGTGCCAGGATGCCAGCCATGTTGGGGCAGAGGCCTGCGAGCCGTTGGTCACCAGAAGGTGACGGTCTGCATTGGGCAGCTGGAGCCTCTGTGTCTGGGCGCTGGCAGGCTGTATGCCAACCTGCTCCCTTCTATTCATGTGTGTGATGGTGTCCTGGACTTGGCACATACTCCTTGGGCGCTGTGTGCTGCATTGGCTTGTTGGTGCAAAAGGGCCAGAAAATTGGAGCTCCCCAAGGGAGAAGCAATGCAAGAGTAAAAAGGTCCCAATAACTTTGAAAGACGCTTGTCCCGGGCAGCAGGCACGGCGGTGGGCACGCTGTGTGCTGTTGCAGAGGGCAGGTAGCAGCTGTGGGCTTCGTGGCTGCATAGCAGTGAGGCCCTGGCATGTGGAGGAGCCGCATGCATGTGCAAAGTGCAGCAGGAGTGAGAGCCGGTCATCTTTGGGCCGGGCGCATCTTCCGGCAGAGTCCGCGCGTGCCCTGATAAGAGCCATGGGTGATGTGCAGCCCCGGGTGCGACAACAGCCCTCCATGGCTTCGTGGCCGTGCACGGTGATGGTGATGTACCGTGACTTGATGCGACGCCAGTGCCGGTTCGCTTGAGGGTGAAGAGATTGAAAAGAGCCCCCTTGTCGCCAGTGTAGCATCAGCTAACGGTATGAATAACGATGCAGAGACATCGGGATCGTTAAGCAGCTGGCACTTCTTTTTTATCTTGTCTCTACTTTATTAACTTCCACTCCTGCACTTTTATAGTCTCCCTCTACGTCATCCCGCCTCCACCATTAAACCTCCATGTGAAGGGGTATGACCATATTCTCCCCCTGTCCATGGCCGCTTGGTACTCTCGCATGGTCATCGGCAAACACTACACTGAGGTAGTAGACACGAGCTGTGTTTCACCTCTGCTCCTATTATTGCCATTAAATTCCAATTGCTGCATATTTTGTGGTGCAAGGCTAGACGGAGAGTTTGATCCAGGGTCTGGGAGTCCCTGCGGTTTCAGAGAACAAACAGGTTCTGTCCCTCACCTCCCAATTCTGCACAATTTGCTCAAAATAGCTTCAATGGCGGCAAGTCGATCAAGAATAGGGCTCAGTTTGGCATCCAGAAGTCGCTTAGGTTGTACTCAAGCTGTCCCAAAGATGAACAAGAGGGGGAGGTGCAATACCAGAGTCAGCCACCCTTCGTGCCGTAGAGTTAGCTTTAGCGTCCTCTTGATTTGTTGTTTGAGCCTTTTTCCTGTGTTTTGCTAATGGCGCTGGGTCTGGTTCTGATAGAGAAACATTTATCGCGGACCCTACAGACAGCATAGGCTGGTCCTCTGAACCAGTACTAACAAAGTCATTTGCATTTTCCCTCCCCAGCATATTTAAGATGGGGAAAGCACCAGAGCATCATTCGGCATGGGAGGCTCAACACTACATAGAGAAGGGCAACAAATTGGCACGGGCAAAGAGAGTAACTGCAGGTCCTCGGTCATGAGAGAGAGGCGACGCTCTGCCATTTTAATTTCTTTAGAGACCAAATTCACAGCCCGTGACAGAAAACTGTCTACCGTAGTACACAAATGCAGCTGGGTACCCATGGATGACTCAGGGGCAACTTTCCTCTTACCCATATTGACCTCCAAATGAGTTTTCAAAAGTAGAAAACACTGAGACAAAATAGACGTGTAGTAACATTAGTCACACAGTACCTGTTCAGGGGCAGGCATTTTGATCTTTCAAGCAGTGTGAGGCATGGGACCACAGAGCCAAGAGTGTTGGCCCAGCCCGGCCTCTATCGGTGTATGACAGGCCAACAAGGGCCCTGTCTTGGACTGGTTTTCACCCAGGCACGCGCCTGGGCGTGTCCCGCACTGCGGGAGTTGGCAGGCACTTTAAGAACACGTTGTGTGCAACCAGCCACTCCTTGGTCACAGGGTGAGCTGGGGGATGTAGTCCCAGCAGGACCATGGAAAACAATGCAGCTGAGCAGCCGGTGGGTTGAATGTCCCACGCCACTGGAGTTTGCAGGTGCTTTTAGAGCATGCTGTGTGCAACCGGCCCCTCCTTGGTCACAATGTGAGCTGGGGAGCGTAATCCCACCCCAGCAGGGCTGCAGAAAACAATGCATGTGAGCAGCCAGTGGTTTAAATGTACAGTGCTAGTTAAAACTGCTATAACTCAAAACTCATCTCCTGTATCAATAGGACTTTTTAAAATGGCACAGCACTGGCTAATTAATGCCTTGGTATTGTAGCTTATCTATAGTTCTTTTCAGATCCCTTTTCACATCTGTCTTCTTAGGGTATTGAACTTATGATTCAAATATGTGGAACAACTTCTCTATCCCAACCAACCCTCAACTAAAATATCATAAGAATGTCTTAAAATAGCTGAAAATGTCATGGAGATTATTCTTTCAGTGCTCTGTCCAATTTTAATTTGAACCTTGTAAAACAAATCCACTATACTCAAGTGCCCATCTGAAGTTTTAAACTTGAATGGAATTTATAGTCTCCTCCGTCCACCCATTGCCTTATCAAAATAACCTAACTTTTGTGGGACATCCTGTTTTGTGGTGATAACTACCTTCTTTTAGGAGCACAGCTTCTGTCCTGATCACTTTCACTTCACTTTTCATTTTCCCTTTCTCCTGCTGATGGGCATGTCTCCTTTCTGGTCCCTGTGATAAAGGGGCACTCTTGTGCTGATCGGATGTCCTTTCTCTAAAGTCTAGTGGCAAGTGAAAGTAATGTTATGCAGAGGATTGCCCCTTCTCACAATCTTTAATAGCCTACATTAGAAATGGGGTTTCTGGTTGACTAGGTTACGCACCTAAGCCAGGGGGAACCCACCACTGTAGTCAGGGTAAGAGAGCTACACACCCAAGATAACCCCTGCGCACCACCTTGGTAGCTTGGCCACAACAGTCAGGCTTATCCCATAGGCAATGTGTAAAGCGATTGTGCAACACACACAATAAATACACCACAAAAGAGACTCCATACAAGGTTATCTAAAAATATAAAATATATTGTTCATAAACCATAGACCTAAGCCTCATAAACCAGTGATTACCCTGCCAACTAGGCTACGGTTACAACATTACAGTGAATGCAAAAAGAGAAAGGTGTCTATGTTGCACGTCATGGAACACATCATTATTGCACATACTCTGCAATCCCTGTAAGAGTATTTGTTATCCTGTCAGTGTAAGAACAAATAGGACATACATCATTACATCAGGGCCCATAAAATGCAACAGGTGATAAAATTACGGGAATAACCACAAATCCCTAGCATTACATGAATCGCAATATGAGTGCACGTAAGTCATCACAGCTCATTATAAGTTATCGTAGGCGCATACATCGCCAAGGATACCCTTAGGACCTAGGGTGCAGTACCCCTGCACTCATGTTACGTGTTATATGGTAGCTTTTTTATGAGATCAGAGGTTACCAGGGCATTCCCACCCCAAAAGTGAGGCACTGGAATTCCTGCAGACTTCTTGTGGGATCCGTTGTAATTTGTAGGCTGATTCCTAAATGCGGCCAGCACACTCTATCCCCATTCTACTATTGCTGCAAAGAAATGCGGGCTTGCCCACTAGGGAAATTACAGTACTTTTGAATGAGCCCTCTGTCTGTGGGGCCACGCCTGGCATGAAGCCCAGTACTCTGAATCACCAGGGAGCACCTGGGAGATATGTGTCACGCCAAAAGCTCCCGTACCGCACAGGGTGCGCGAGTTCCACAGAGTAAGGCCTCCCCTGTCCCGGAGGGCTTCAGACGACTGTGGGTGCCCTCACTCAGCGGAGCGTGATGTCATGGGCTCTGTCAGAGGTGCAGGAAATACACCAGCCATGCAGGACGTGCCCCCGATGAGCAGGTGAGGTGGTAGTAGGCTGCGTTTACGAGCAAGCTCGGACATCCTGAATTCAGCACTATGCTGCCGATTCTCGGGCGTTCTCTGTATGGAGCAACCTCCCCATCGAGCTAAGAGCACACTTAGTTGCAATTCTCCTCCTCTTGAAGAGTGACGGCCTTACTGGGAACCAGCACTCCTCGCGTGCCTCAGACCAAGCGCTCTATACGCCCTGGGCACCAGGAGAAGAACACACATGCTGCTCTTGGGCACAATGCAGTGTGGTCCTGTGATCTTTAAAGGTCCAGCTGAAAACAGTGAGAGGGCCAGCCCACCTGTCCCTGCAGAGCACGTGGGAGCACAAGAGCAGAGAGGCAGGCAGCAGGCCAGCACACTGGTCTCTTTAGCAAAGTGGCAATCTCACTGGCAGCCAAGCAGGCCAGCAGTTCATCACAGCAAAGCAAAGTCTAAGTGGTGGTTGTCCTGGCAGCACAGCAATCTTTTGGTGCAGTATGCAGAACCAGCAGCATTTGGCTACAAGTCCACGCAGTGTCTAAAAACATGGGGTACAACCCCTGTACTTTTGATCTAGGGGGCCCTTCAAAAGAAGTGTAGTAGTACACAACACTCCCTTTCAACTCCAGCCCTGGCTCCAGACATCAATAGGGGGTAAACAAGCCCTTTGTGTGAGGACAGGACGCAGCCTATACAAATGTAAGTGTGCCCCACCTCCTTCTCTTCCAGCCCAGGAAAACCATTCAGTATGCAGATGTAATACTGTTACGATTGCTGTCTGGAAAATATGCACAAAGTCCATCTGTCACTCTACCCTAGACATTGATTGGAGTCAGGCTGCAAAGCACAAGGGTCAAAAGCACGGTGAAATGCCCACTTTCTAAAAGTGACATGGCCACAATAGTAATTAAAATCCACCTTCACCAATAAGTAGGATTTCTCACTACCATTCCAAACATGCCCATGCTACTCCACACAGATCAGAAATTACCACTCATACATATATAAGGGAATTCCCAATGTAAACGTATGAGAGGAGCAGCACTCACAGCAGTGAAAAATTAAATAGGCTGTTAGTCACTGCTAGGACATATAACACATACAAATATATGTCCTAACTTTCACATACACAGCACCCTGCTCATAGGGCTATCTATGGCCTACCTTAGGGGTGATTTAGGTGTAGTAAAAAGGGAGTTCAGGCCTTGGCAAGTAGTTTAACTTGAAAAGTCAGTGTACCAGTAAACTGCACACGCAGGCCCTGCTGTGGCAGGCCTGAGGCAAGTTTGAAAGGCTACTTCTGTGGGTGGCGCAATCAATTCTGCAGGCCCACAAGTAGCATTTAATTTAGGGGCCCTGGGTATTTGGTGTACCACTTTACATGGGACACACCAGTAAATTAAATAAGCAAAACAGGTGTAAACCAATTACACCAAGTTTTAGGGGAGAGTGCACATGCACTTTCAGTGCCAAGTGTGCCAACCAGTGAAGTGATCTACAGTCACTGGGCCATTAGAGTGCTCCTCACTAAGGCATCATACCCCTTTTATATGGTGTTCTTATTTCACATTATGCCAGTTGCGCCTGCACAAATGCCTAGGCAATGCTTGGAATATCAAAGAAACGTATGCCCTTAGCAGGCATTGGTGTAGTTCACTTATTTTATGCACATAAGGATCCAACCTTTGTAGCTTAAACGTATTCCATGTAGGAGGTGAGAGGATGTCTACAGTTCTTTCAACCATTCTGGAATCAAACCAATGAGGTGCTAGAGGGCATGAACAGACAGTGAAGGAAATCCTTTCATCAAGGTTATTGAGTGCTGTTGATTGATGCTACCTTGTAGGGACACTTTATAAAAACCTGTAGGGAGAAGATGTACGAGTTTAGGTAATAACTCCTAACCAATTGTATGTGTTGTGCATTGGCAATAGTTTATAATACCAGTTTGATGCCTTTGGGTTGAGGTGTTCCCTGTATTAATGTAAACCCTAAGTTTCAAGGATGCTCCATAGGGTTTTGTGATAGTCAGTGCTGTTGTCTCCCTCTCCCCTGCCTGTCCTCCTACACTGCTCCTATATCCCCCATCCCTGTGGAAATTAAGTCCAAGTGTGTGTATGTGTCGATTCTGATATCGCATACACAGAATGGAGAAAGAAGATCCTTTTCCATTCCTCCCTGGACAACACCAGTTGCAGCAGTTCAGCCTGCAACTGAGAAGAGCAGCATTGGCTGAACTCCAATTGGCATATTTAATTTACTTATAAATTCCTAGTGAAGTGCACTATCTATGTCCAGGGACTGTAAATTATATGCTACTTGTGGGCCTGCAGCATTGTTTGTGCCACCCATTTAAGTAGCCTTCTAATCATGGCTCAGACAATGATAACCCCTCTTTGCTGGTAAAGTTGGATTTAACAGTACCTTTTTAGAAAGTGGGCATTTCTCTAGTCTTACAGCTCTGTGTGTCTGAAGCCTGTCTCCAGTACATCTGGGGTGGATGACAGCTACACTTTGTGCATCCCCTCTAGACAGCCACAAACACAGGAAGGTTAGGTGTGTCTGAACAATCATCTGCATTCTGATGGCTCTTTCTGGACAGAAAGGGAGGGGAGAGCTAACACATCTGAATAGGCAATGCCTCTCCCCAAACAAAGGACTAGACCTGCATCAGTTGAACCCAAAGTTAATCCAAGGGCATGGTGGCTTGCCTCCGGTTTTCTGACGTATCAGGGACACATAAGACTTCCAATTATCCTGCTACAGCCTGTGGACTCTGCCAAATGTGAGTCCTACCTCGCCAAGTGGTGCCATACCAGTCCTGGGCCCTTGGAAGTGGGTTCTTCTGGCTGCTTCTGCAAAAAAACGCTTATCAACTGATCAGTTGAGCTGGTTGAAACCGAGGCATTGTCTTCGCCACCAACATGTCACTACTCCATCGCTGCTGCTGCAAGGGTCAAGGACACAGCATCACCTTCGACAACAGCACGCCACTGCTGCAAGAATCGGAGCACTACTTTGCCAACTGTGCAGCTTATCATCCCCTCTGTGTGGCCCAGAATCGATGAATCACCTTCCTCCTCCAGATCAATGCTGATGCATCGCTTCACTGCTTCCTTCAGCGTGAACCAAACACCGACGCATGGACATCATTGGGTCGATCTGAACCAATGCATCTCAAGGACCAAGGTACTCTGGCTCAGCAGGCCCTACGTGGGTCTTGTAGCCAGCCTGTGTTCCAACACGGTCAGCTTGAACTTTTGACTTTGGCCAGGTGTAGTGTGACCAGATAGCCCCAGTTGGTGTTTTCTGCTTCTTAGTACTACAGTTTCATTTATTCTCTAACAATTCATCCCTCAACTTCTATTTATTGGATTCTTGTCATTTTGGTCTTGCTTTGTTCATTAAATTAAGTTCTATTTTTCTAACCTGGTGTGATCTATTTTTAGTGTGGTGTTTTCACTGTTTTACTGTTTCAAGTACTACACACATACTTTACACATTATGTTAAGCCGGGCTGCTCTGTTGCAAACAGAGGGTGAGCTCAGGTTAACTTTTAGTGCATATCTGACTAATCCTGACTATGATTGTGGTTCCTGTTTTGACTGGGTGAATACCTCTGCCAACCAGAAGCCCAATTTTTAACAATGAGACAATATAATTTGTGATAACCCCACCAGCCTGTGACATTCTCAGAGATAATTTGCTGTTCCCAGGCATGACCATGTTATTTTATTATATTTTCTTGTTAGTTGGGAAATTCTCTATGCCACTGCACTCTATGCCACTCGACTCTACTCTACTCTGCATCACTCCACTCTACGCCACTCCAGTATGC
Source organism: Pleurodeles waltl (assembly GCF_031143425.1). Lineage (NCBI taxonomy): Eukaryota > Metazoa > Chordata > Amphibia > Caudata > Salamandridae > Pleurodeles > Pleurodeles waltl. The sequence continues at coordinate 255,903,974 of NC_090449.1, read as the reverse complement.
ACCATTCTACGCTACTCCACTCTGCGCCATGCCACTCTGCACCACTGCACTCTACCATTCACCACTCTAATCTACGCCACTGCATTCTACGATACTATGTTGTATGCTACTGAATTCAATGTTACTGCATTCTATGCCACCATATTCTGAAACAATCTAACCCAAACACATAATGCACTCTACATCAGTCGACTCTACTATATGCCACTCCAGTGTATGCTACTCTACAAAGCTCCACACTATGCCACTCCAATACATTACACTCTTTGGTACTCCACTCTTCAGCACTCTACTCCACTCTGTGATACGCCACATGACTCTCCTCTACACCATTGACTTTTAGCCATGCTGAACTGCAGCCACACTGGTGTACAACATGGCTTAAACACATTGGTAAAACCAATAACTCTTTCATGGGGGGGAGGGGGTGGAACCTCTTATTTTTCTAATTATTGGTATTGTAAAAATTGACTGGTGTGGTCTCGTTTACATGTAAGCTGCCAGAGCAACTAAATATACCCTTATTGAAGAGCAAGCTAATCCTGCATTTTGAAGGTGCAATAGATAGCGGACCATGATTTGTACTGATGCTTCTAGTGGCTGCTAACACAGAGTAGTGCAGAAGGTGAGAATCCTCTTCCATTTGGTCGCTTAACAAGCCTTAGTTTTAAGCTTGTGGGCCTCTTTCAAAGTGCTCAAGCATTTTTCTGTAATTGGTAGATACCCAAAATGTAAGGGGCCTATACACAAACTGTATTTTGTAGTACATGTAGTAGCACTAGAATACATGGGAGGCCTCCGGCTCTACATGTCCTGTCTTTTCTAAACGAAGATCAGTGTCCCAACTGTGGAGATCTCTGCACTTAAGCCTACATTTTAGCAGTAAATGTGGAAGGGACAGGGGAGTTGCTGGACTACTTACTACTAAATGGAAGGGGTTTAGCGAAGGCTAAAAAGGGGCTGAAGAAGGGACACTCACTCACAAAAAGTAAGCCAACTGCTATTCATAAATTGCACTTCTAAAAGTACTGCAGCCTGTAAGGTCCCAAAACAGCTGTAAATGTAGTACAGTCGAGACCTGGTATACATCCAGCACCACACATGGCCAACCACAGGAATTGCAACATAACATCCTTCCATGCAAAATAATGGAGGCAAGGACTTAAAATAAAATCCCATAAATATAACGTTAGACAATTAATTACCTATATGTGTAAACATTTTCCTGAATATTTTTTTTAAATTTTTTAATAAACTTTTTAACACAAAAATAAATTCCATTTGATGTTTTGATAAACGATAAAATAAGCCAAAATAATTCTATACATGTTTATACATATTGAATAAAAATAAACATTTACTGTGGGATTTTTTTTAATGCACATTTAAGTAAATAATTATACAATAATAAAATACATTTAATTGTATCAGTTTTAATACACTTAAGTTAACAGTGGTGTAACATTGTTTTATTTGTTTAAAAAAATTATACATTTATTTTTTGTTAATAGTGAACATTCAAATATTTGAATATTTATTTTTAAAGTTAAATACACTTTTTTTTATTTTTCCCAATACTTTACCATAGGGAGACCTCCGCCTACATATGAAACGTTACTCGTAGCAACTTTATACTCATAAATTTGGCTCCATCTGGGCTCTACATGGGGTATTGACATGTAAATGTGCACTATGGATTAACTTTACACTTGGAAACGCTGAATAGCCAAAAGTAGTAAAGTTGCTACAAATTTTAAGAGTTAATTTAGTTATGAGTAAATGTGCACAGGTGAATTTACATTTATGCATAGGCTCCTAAAACGTCAGGTGACAGTTCACAGGATTCAGCACCATGGAATTAGGATGTAGCTGATTATTGTGTTGGATTGGTAGGTCTGTGTAGAGTGGATCTTGCTTGTATGGATGCACGGACCTCTGTAGGATTATTGAGTACCATGGCTGGTTCGTCCAGGTGAGTGTAATAAGAATGAGTCTAGTTGATACTAGTTGATACTAGTTGCATTTTCCTCATTACATTCAGTGGTAGTGGTGGAAAAGTGTATGCAGAATACCTGACCAGTTCACCTTTAATGCATTGCCCATGAACTGGAGTGCCTGCGACAAGCTGTGGCATTTTGCAGTTGCATACGTCAAGAACAGGTCGGCTATCAAGCTTCTCTGTTGGTGAAGTACTTAAGTGTTGATATCCCACTAGTGTGTTTGTTGATGCGTTCTGTTGAGCAGATTGTTTTCTCCTGGAATGTGTCTCATCTGAAGAAATACCTGATGTGCAAAGGACCCAATGCCAGACTGAGTTAGCTTTGACAACAAAGGTGAGTGTGCGCTTCCTTGCCTGTGAGTCTAATACATTGTGGTCATGTTGTTTGTCTGAATGAGTAAAGCATTGTTGTGAATCAGTATGTAAAACGTTCCGTTTTGCACAATCTGAGCATTTGCTAACAAAAAATGTTATAAATTCTAGTTGATCGACGTGAGACATGTACTGTTGTTAAGACCATTGTCCTTGAACTGTTAGGAGGCCCAAATGTGCTGTCTACTTTGTAATAGAGGCATCAGTGGTGGTGACTTTGAGTTGAATGTTGTAAAATGACCTGCCCAGAAATAAATTCTTCTTGTTCCACAATTGCAGGTTGTGCTGAACTTAGAGCTCCACTAACAGTAGAGCCTTCCATGACCAGTTGCTTGTGACCATTGTCGGCTCAGATGCCCCTGTACCGGGCACATACGCAGTTGCATATTTTGACTGTTGCAGTGCAAGATGCCATCATTCCTAACAATTTCATGAATGTCCTCACTTTTAGAGGATGCAAAGTCTAGTAAATGGGTAGTAGTCTGCCTTCACTCTCTCTTTGGGGTAGGCTCTCCTTTTCAACCTATTCAGTATTGCTGCCAAACAAAGTTGGGTTTGTGGTAGGGAGCAGTGATTTTCTTTTTAATTTATTTAATATTTATATTGAAAAATAAACCATCACAGAACACATACGTGCACCTTCAGGGAAGTATTTCATTACATTCCAGGAATTCACAGTATTACCACGTTGTACATTTTGACCCCTTTTCATGCCCTGTAACAGTATATTTCTCCATCAAAACTGCATACTGCATGATATTTTACACTACCTCATTACCCTACCCCCTGTATGATTTACAGGATGGCAATATCTTATCCATTTTCTCTGACAGGCCCGCCCATATGCATATTTGTTTTCACCAGCATACACCAGTCTGAATACTTTTTCAGCTTTAATTCCGAGGCATCTAGTGCGCCTCATTGTGGAACAATATTCAGTATTGCTCTCATAAACGTTAATCGGAAGAGGATTTTAAGATATCTGCTTATTTTGTGTCGTTCTCCAAATGTCTAGGATGTATTGTTTGGGGTCTGGCGGTATGTCAATTGACACAATTCTACCCCTCTCCAGAAGGGCCTCAGCTTGAGGCAATCCCATATTGCATGTAAATAGCTGCCTGGTTTTCCACATCCTCTAAGTCAGATTTGTACGAGCTCTCCTGATCTTGTCCATTTGTTCTAATGAGGTAGGCCCTATGCAAAAGTTTTAGCTGGACCAGTCTGAATCCTGCTTTTTTGCGGCCTCTCTTGTATCCTTCCCATGTCCTTTTTCCATTGGTCTCTTAAATTAACCAGTGGGTCCCTTTGATTGTCCGCAATCTTTTTTTAAAAATATATATGAAGGATATTGGTGTCTGTGGGGCAGGAACAAGAGATATCCTGTCTTCCATTGGGGCTGAGTACACTATTGTTGGATTCATTGGTATATGTACGACCAGAGCATGTCTGAGTTGCATGTATCGAAATACCTTATTGTCGGCCAGGTCATAGTCTCTCTGCAACTGCTACCAAAAGAGCATTACATACATCCCCCCTATGTCCCCTATTTTACTCATTTTTAATATATCCCATTTGAGGAATCCCGCAAACCCCTCTATCTCCTTCAGGATGTCACTATCCCAGAATGGTGTTTCTTTTATAACAAGCCACTCCATTAAGGATGTCAAGTACAAGACAGCCAGATATTCCCTTTGCCCCATTGCATGTCTGTCAACTCTGATGGATGGTTCATCTAAGGAAGCAAAGACTCAATCATTAATAACAGTCATCTGTCAGGTCCATGAGTACATCTGTCTGAGGTGCTCACCCAATACACAGAAGTGTCTGTACTTAAGTTTCTAGTTTTCTAAAAAAAAAAAAAAAAAAAAGGAAACTGCTGGGACCCTGTAGGGCGTGTTCTGGAGGGTGTATATGAATTTAGGCAGCACTATTATTTTTAACATTGCCTCACTTCCTAGTAGGGACAGAGGCAAGCTCCACTAGTGAATAACATCTACCCTTGATCTATTTAGAACCTCATCTGGAATCTGTAAAATAAATAGTTCCCTGTCCCTTGTGATTATAGCTACCGAAGTACATGAATCCTTGCAGTTCCATCTTGAAGATGCACTGCATTGAGGTAGCCCATGGCTGACCCAAGAGAGGATATAGGAATGATTTTCTCCAATTCATATGGAAGCCTGTGTAGCTTCCAATGAGTGTATATGTAGTAATTGTCACATTGGCTCTTCCACTTCAGCCATATATTGTAGGACATCTGCATTTTCCGGATTCTCTTGTTCCATGATCCATCCCATTTCAAACCCATCCCAGGGACGTCTGTCAGCATGCCAAGGGTTCCAATGCAAGTCAAATATCAGCAGGGACAGCAGACTCCCTTGTCTCATTCCTTTACATAGAACAAAAGACTCCAATAGTGTCTCATTAACGTCGACCCTAGTCAGGTGCTCTCTGTGTAGGGGGTGTAGCCATTTCATGAAGTTAGGGCTGAAACCCATGGATTCCAACACTACAATAAATTATTCCCACTTCAGGGTGCCAAATGACTTAGTGGCGTCAAGTGACAATAGTACATTTGGCTCCTAAACATTCTTATATATTCTACGCATTCAAACAGACGCAGTAATTTAAGTCACATACTTCTGTTTCGCATAAAGCCTGACTGATCTGGGTGTACAAGTGTAAATTTGGCCTTTCTGATTCAAGTAGCCAATGGTTTGGCCAGTAACTTGGTCTCATTGTTTAATAATGAGATGACGTATACAACTCACATTTAACTTTTTTGAATAGCGCCACAATTGTTGCTGTGTATTCGTCTCTCAGGAGGATATCCTCTTTCCTTGCCTTCGAAACATGTGAAAGTGAGGTGATATTAGTTTACTTGCCATGCCCTCAAGTATTCCAAAACCAATTGATCCCCCAGGGCCTTCCCAGACTGGAGATCTCTGATCGCCTATCTTATTTCTCCGTCTTCTATTTCTGCCTCCAACCACCTCGGTCTATGTTGAATAATTTGGGGGAAGCAATATCCCTCAGGAATGCTCAGAACCCCTCATCCAGTGCTATAATTGTACTCCTAAATACATTTCCAAAGTAATCACCAAAAGCTGCTGCAATGTTAGAGTCTCCTATTATTTTGGCCCTGTTTTCCTCCGATACAACGCCAGGACATATCTATTCCCCTTGTATTGCCTGTCAAGTCAGGCCAGCAACTTGCCTGCCTTATTCCCTATGTCAAAGTCTTCTGTGCATAATTAGTCATTGATTGAGAGCCTGAACAGTTGCTGTGTTGTGGTACTCCAGTTGATTGTTTCAATCAATGCGCTGTTTGTCTACGTCATTGCCGGAGAGTTTCTCCAGTGTTTTTCTATTTGTTCCATCTCTCTACGGTCGAAGTTTCTTTTGGTGACTTCAAGAGAGACTAATTAGCCCCTAAGGACTGCCATATAGCCTTCCCATACATTCACTTGAGACTCAACAGAGGCATTATTTTCTGTAAATTAGAACTCCATTTTTTCCTTGACCTTATCTTTCAGTAGCCAAGGATCTAGCCTCCATTCACCCAGTCTTTTCTTCTCTTCACCCATAGTGAGGAATGAAGAGATACCTCTGGCGAGAAAATTGGCACCTCTACATCTGCCCGATGTGTGTCTATGTTTATGAAGTAGTCTATATGTGAATGGCTGTGATGGACTGCTGAGTAAACCAATTATTGTCTTTCATGTGGATTCTTGGACAGCCAAATGCCTGTTAATTCAAAAGCCTGCAAGAATGTTTCAAGTTGGGTGCCTGTCACTCTCTGGCTGCTGTGTGATCTGTCCAGGTGCCCTCATAATGCAAGGTTCAACCCTCCATTACTAAGGTCCCATCCTGAAATTTATCAGTGATTGTCCTATGTCTGCCAGCGTTACTGTTTGAAGCCTCGGCGGCAAGTACACACAGAGGTGCTTTAGAATTATCCCATGTCCCCTCTACTGCAATGTATCTTCCCTTTGGGTCTACCTAGTTCTTTTTGTCAAAGAAAGGGGTTGCCTTTCATATCAGGATCGCTACAACCCCCTTGAGTTGAACTCAAACCCCGAGTGGAGCAGCACCCTATTAGCATTCTACAATGGTTCGCTTGTAGGTGTGTCTCCTGCAGCATAATTATGTCTGGGCCTTGTTGTTGAATGTATCTGTGCACCACACTTGATTTTATTGCCCAACTCATTTACATTTCAGGGCAATATATTTTAGTGTGCATTCTTCAACGCCATGGTTGGAAGCTCTTTCTATCAAGCCATGAATTTATCTTTAGGCTTCAGCACAGCTGATGGTGAGACGGCGTGAATCTGAGGGATGAGTTAGAGATTCTACAGGGTGAATATTGGGCTTCCCCTCAAAGGACATGAGAAGTGGAACACAAGTAGACTACAGCATTTCGAGTATGGGGAGAAGAGTGGAGCGCTTTTGGGGTGGAAAAGAAAGACAGAGTTGGCCAGGAACCAAATAGACATTCTAGTGGAAGCGGGAAGGATATTGAAGGCAGGGATAGACCTTAGAGCAGAATTGTTAAAAAATGAGAGCAGGTACCATGAAGACATTGATCCAGACACTCAGGAAATTAAATACTGGTTGTCAAACAAGGCACTATCCGGGCTATCTCAGGAACATAGAGACTATCTTCAGGCTGAGATCTATCAATGAGGATGATATCAGACACCAAGTGGCCAATATGAAGAATGGAAGGCAGTGGGCTCTGAAGGAACTTGTGTAGAAGTGTATAAACACTTGATTGAGAGCATTGTCCCAGTTTGTAAGTCCTTATTTAACAAGATCTACTTAGATAATAAAGAGGTCCTTCCATCTTAGTTCGAGGCAACTGTGTCTTTATTTTGAAACCAGCTAAAGAGCTCATAAAGGCTGAGTCATATAGACCGATCTTGTTACTGAACTGCAACTACAAAAAAGATTTCAGGAATTCTTGCTCAGAGATTATCAAAAGTTATTCACACAGGGTCCAGTACGGACCCAAAAGGTTTTATCCCAGGTAGACACCTCCATAAGTTAACCCGTCTGCTTGAAAGGACTATTGATTTAGTGAAAACTTTAGACTCCCCATTGACTATCGTTACAGTGGATGTAGAGAAAGCATTTGATCGAGTTAACTGAACCTATCTTTGGGAGGTGTTGGAGGCGTTTGGGCTACCTCAATCCTAGGGAAGCCTATACAAATGCAATATAAGGCACCCACAGCTAGGGTTTGGGTAAATGGGGAGCTCCTTTCCCTTTTTTGCTCATGAGGAGCACTAGAGAAGGCTTCCCGCTTTTACCATTACTTTTCAACCTTTATATAGTGCCTTAGGCGCAGGCAATTAGTTGAGATCGGTCTATGTTCCCCTTTAAATATCAACGCTTCTCCATCAGGGTTGCTCTGTACACAGACAATTTAATTTTGTATACAGCTAACCCAGACCATTCAATTCCTAAACTTGAACAGCATTTTGAAAGATTTGGGGAGTTATCTGGATATCTGATCAATAAGAATAAGGCAGGGGTGATACCTGGCGGTATCGCTGGGTACATGTAGGGCAGTCATAAACTTATGCAAAAGAATACGAGCCGATACGACCATGCCTACAGAGCGGTTGAAGCTTCAATGGGAAGAGGATTTGGGAACCCACATACCAGATAGCACCTGGAAAATCATATTGGAAAGAATCCCCAAGGTCTCGAGAAATTACAGATTTAAATTTGTGAACTTTTTCATATTGCATACAGCATGCATGACACCGGGACAGGTTAACCGACATTTCAGTACAACAGGGGCAAAGTGCCCAAGGTATGGAATACTGGGGGCGGAATTTAAACGCATGTTCTGGGATTGCCCACAGCTGGGGACATATTGGGAAGAGGCGACTCATAAGGTAGCTGAAATTATAGATAAAGAAGCCCCTTGCACACCAGATCATTGTCTACTGGGATGGTTCCCTCACACACCTAAAACAAAAGCAACTAGCAGATTCCAGGACCTGGTCTGAATTCTGACCAAGAGAGAGATTACCATGAACTGTAAAAACCCTAAGAGAGGGCTGAGGCTACTGGATATAGCAAGGGCCTGGGAGGCCATGGTGGATTTTATGAAAGTATTGACCCAGGGCACCCCGACCCTTCCCTGGACACTTCTCAGAACTAATGCCTTCCTTAAGATGTTATTGCTTAGGCTCGGGTGGGGCACTAACTTTCCCCACCTACAGAAATATTAGCCTCAGATGACACACCAATACACCACATCCCATACAAATCGGATCTGACTCATTGGGGAGGTGGGGGGGAGAGAGGTAGAAAGGGGTTCTTTAGATGGTAATTGTTTATAGCGTTGTTTTTGCTGGGGTCATCATTGAAAATATGCAGACTAACAGCTGTATATTGAAATATCACTGTACTGTTGAATACAACACAACCTGCCAATAAAAAGTGTTTAAAAAAAAGAAAAAAAAAAAAGAATAAGACAGAGATGATGGCATGGCCAAGCGTGTGTCTGAGTTTCCATGTAAAAGATCAGATTACATATCTAGGGGGCCAAATTACACACAGCGTGGAAGAGCTCCCTGGAAAGAACCTAGCCAAAGTCTGCAAGGAAACAGATAGGCTACTGAGAAGGTGGGAAAACTTGCAGCTAGGTATTTATGGAAGGGTCAATACCATAAAGATGATGTTTCTCCCGAAAGTGACTTTCCTATTTGATACTTTACCTTTGCTGTTCCCGGATACGGAGATTGGGAGGTTTGCAAGGCAGGATATCTATTTTGATATGGGCATCAAAGGGCACCAGGATTGCTTGGAAATAGCTAAGGAGACAACTGAAACAGGGGGTCTAGCCCTACCAGACTTCTAAAAATATTGTTATGCTTTCCAGGTAAAAAAATGTCTGCGTGTTAGTGAGGACCGTAGGTGCTACTCACTTGGGTATGTTGTACACTGCCATGCTAATAAATCTAGGGGCAGAAATATTCCTGTACAAGTTTGATGACCCCAAATTCTTTAAACAAATCTGCCTGAAGGTTTTCCAGTCAGCGCTTAGGATCTGGGTTTCCTTTAGGAAAATGATGGGACTACACTACTACTCAGATCTGCCCAGTATTTGGGATTTCCTTAGAACCCCGGAATGACTAAAAGATAGTCTTAGCGGAGGGCGAATTTGAAAAACTGAGATTTCAGGGTCTGGGAAGCCCTGATTGCCTGGCAAGAGTTCTTGGCGCAGACAGGTGGGGAAGTTGCAAAGTTTAAGTTCTTCCAGCTGTATTCATGGTGGACAGCACAGGGCATGGCACTGGGGGACACTGAGAACATGAAGCTCTTCTAGGGGAGAACAAAAACATCAAAAAGAAGTATCCCTGTTTTCTTGGGATATGGTTGCAGCAAAGGACGAGAAAAGCACGGAGCCCTGTCAGATTTGGAAGGACTTGCTGAAGCTTGCATGCCAGGACTTATGGCAAGTATCTTTTAACTTTCTTTACACGACAGTGAAGCCAGCATTGTTAAAGTGAAACCATTTTTCACGCTCTATGGGGCCTATTGAACCCCCCTAAGGAAGGCTAAACTTGAATGAGGAACGTCAGGGTGTAAGCGATGCAGAGTGGCAAAAACAGATGATAAACACGTTTGTTGAGGGCCAAGATTTAGCTGTCTTTTGGAACAAGGTCAGTGGGGCATTGAGTGAAATCTTGGGTGCAGAAGTGAAGGTAAGCCATTACCTAATACCATTAGGGATTGACACAGTGACAAATGCAAGGAATACTTTGCAGAAGGGCCTGCTGTTCCTCTTAATGTTGACAGCAAGATTAGACATTTTAAAGAAGTGGATATAACATGATCTCCCACTAAGGTGCGATTGGGTTACCGCAGCCAGCCATGTCCGTGAAAGCAACATAGCTTGTGATAAGAGTCCAATGATTATCCCACAACTTCCCTTCGAGTAGTACAGGTACCAATAGAAAAACAACATTTAGCAAAGTTACAGCCAGTATTTTGGGGAATAGCGTTGAGGTTTGCATTTGTGCCCTGTGGCCTAAACCAATGTGTAAACTTGGTGAAGATTTTCTCCTGCCGATCCCAACTGTCACCCTCCCCACCACCCTGCTGATCTGAATCTGCCTGCCTCCCCAATTCTCAAGAGGCCTGTTTCCCACCTATTGCCAATTCATTGTGTGCACCTAGCCTACAAAATACTACAAGTAATGCTGATGACCCGTGTCATGAATAAATGCTTCCCACCTTCAGCCTCTGAGTTACCTCTAGTTTTGATAAAAATCATATTGCATCTATATGTCCAGGCTTTCATGATGGTGACCACTGCAAGCTATGTGTTAGTTTCGGAACCACTCACCTTCCCAATAAACGGTTTGCAAGTATCTTCTGTGGACTGGAAGTTCCACATTTTATTGTCAGCCATTACTCTCAGTTTTGCCAGGAATAACATAATGTAATAATATAATATCATATATTTGATTCCACAGTCTCTCAGTTCACTTTTTACTGGCTTTAAAACTGCATCGTTGTTTCTGGACCACCAGAGTAAGGTCAGGAAAGATCAACATTGTGACATTCTCAAAGTGGAGTTGGCACATTTTCTAGCCATCTGAAGGACTACATTCATGTCACTGTGATTGAAGATTCAGGAAATGATTGTATTTGGGGGGTGGCGGGGAGGGGCAGGTTTCAGTGGAGGTATTGGTGCCCTATGGGCTCTTTCCATAGGGAAAATGTTGAAGAGTCATTTCGGCTTTCTTGTTTAGGATCCAGTTATCAACAAAATGTTCCACGCTTTGGTGCTCTGCCCTCTCAGATGCACCTAGGAGTCTGATATTGTTTGTTTTGGACTTCTCTGTGTCATCTAGTTTTGCCTGGTTCACTTCATTTTCTTTCTGAAGTTTGTTAACTTCTCTATGAAGAGTTTTAATCTTACCATGAAGCACTGATATAACAAGTTTGTTTTTCGTTACCATTTTACGAACTATGCACCTGTTCGAACAGCATAGCTTGACCTAAATATTCAAGCCCACTTCACCCTCCAAGGTAGTCCCAGTGGAACCCCTGTTATATTCTTGGTGCCCTAATGGCCCATACTCACTGGACTCAATGCACCACTATCCCACTGTGAAGAGCGCTAGGACACACTCAGTTTGTCCATCTCCACTTATCCATTTAGGGCACTGTCTCCAGCAGCTTCAGCTTATTCAATGCGAGATTTCAACTCCCTCAATTATGGTTGACTATGTTAATCCTTTACTACATAGCATTCCCTTCTCCACGGCCTCCGAGCACCCTAGGGAGTGATGGGTGCCTGAGGGCCCTTTGCATGGCTCCCGCTGTGTATGACGATGTGCAGCCCTACAGCTGCGGTGATACCAGAAGAGACAGTGGACCCACCTCCTACCTTAGGCACTGCTGAATTGTTACCGCCATGGCGGAAAGGGGTGGGGGCGAAAGCCTCTGCACCACAGCTGGGCCCGACAACCCACCGCTTTTCTGCCTCTCTATTTTGGGGGCTGTCGGAGGAACAGGCTGTGCAAGGCTCCACCAGAGACTGACTTTGAAGTTTGCTGTTTATGCGGGGTCCTTGTCTTCTTTCCCCATGCCCTGTTCAGGCGTTCTGCTCCAAGCATTTGCCTCCCAGATGGGGACACAACAGGTCCCATTTCAGGTGGATCACTGGAGCTGCCAGTTTAGGCCGCCCAAACTAGTGTTGTCCTTGCACCTACCACGGTCTCTTGGGGCCCCACAATCAGACCCCCTTCAATGAATGGTGCCACCAAGGCGACTTCACAGACTGGTCTCTTCTCCTCATGGAAGTCTTCAGAGCCGCAGGGCTGTGCTGCATTCACAGGCCCTCAAGGACACAACCCAGTCATTACTCCAATTAGCGGCCGAATGTCAGAGTTAGATAACCCTGCCGACTCTGCCACCTCTGTGATGTTTACTTTTATTCATGGTCTATTTTCTCAGATGATATATATTAGCGGCCATCTTCTTTAGCAGTTAGCCACGCCCTCTGAAGTGTGAATTCTTGGCACTGATACTAAAACCTAATTTGTGAAGTAGGGACAAACCTCTTTGAGTAGATCAAGGCAGTTCTATCAGCTTCTTCTGTTTACTAGCTAGTCAACAAGATGTGAAAAAACATGAATGGCACTGTGGCGAAGATGTGCTGCTACCACAGCCAAACATTTTGTTAACATCCGTGAGGCTGTTGTTACCCCTAAAAGTTCACACTTTGCACTGGTAATATTTCCAACTTACCACAAACCTGAAGTATTGATAATGAGCCTGATGGATGAAGATGTGGAAACAGGTGCACTGGAGATCGAGGGTTGTCACGAAGCCCCATACACAAAGCATCAGAAAGACTTCCTGCAGTATTGTCATATTGAAATGCTCCTTTTTGATGTAACAAATAGGCGGACACAGGTCCAGTATCAGTGTACTTTTTTGGGACTGAGACAATGTAGCATGTAAACGCCTTCCCTCATTGGTGTGGAGGAACAGGTTTCATTGTTCCTTTTTTTGTACACTTGTACTCGTCTGGAATCAGCCTTTGATTGTCTTCGCTGATGGTGGGATGCTGGGTGTTGTGGTATAGAATTTTAAACAATAGCCCTGGACGATGGAAGATAGTACCCACTTGTCCGAGGTTATTTTCTCCCACTCCGGACAGTATAACCTTAGTCTTCTTCTGACAGGTGTTAATATGTCAGGTTAGTGCAAGGGAGGTTATTACTTTGGTATGAGGTGCCCCTACCTTAGACACTTCTGGCCTTGCCATGGCTATTAGCCCTATATCCTTCTGTAGAGAACTGCTTAGTCAACTGATTATCTTGTGAAGTTTGCTGTGATTAATACCATGGCTATTGGGAAGGTGCAGGTGATTGAACCCTCCTTTTTTCTCATTGTCTGTGAAACTTATGGATTATTGCTGAGCCCCCATCACCTTGGCTGTATTGATGTCCTTTTTTGTTTCTTGAAGCATTGACATGCGGGCTAAAAAGATGTTCCCCACCGAAGGGTACATTAAAGATGTGCTGCTGTGCCACTGGCTTGAACCCTGATAAGACTTAAAATGGAGGTATTTATCTCTTGAAGCAGTGTCGGCTGTACCATGTACATCTGATTTTCATATTGGAAATACTATTGTCTTCCTGCACTATTTCTTTTCCACACTTTCTGTAGGCCTCTTGCAGATGCTTAATAAGCTGTCCCATTTAGTCACAATGATATCTGTCATACCTAGACAGTAAGTTAACCAAGTAAGTTATGTACCACTGCAAACTTGCGTTGGCAGCCACCCATTTCCTAGCTGCATCTATCCATTTACTTTCTTGATCTGGTGGGGGGTGGGGGGGGGGAAGTGTCTCCTGTCCCTTGTGTCAAGGTCCTTTTCCATGAAGTGTGTACAACCAGAGTCTTGTGGACCAAGCTTTCTAATGTAAATTGGGTCTTCTAATGTCTTCTATTTCTTTTTCGATCCTAGGCATTACCACTGTGCTTTTTGCTGGGTCTTTAAAAATGTTTCAGTAGAACACTTAAGCATGCTTTTCAGCATGGGTAGAAATTGAACTGACTTCTCTGCCTTTGTCAGTGTTACAATGAGTAGATATTCCTCCTCATACACTACATGGTGCACAATAGGCTTTGTATGAGCTAGTATCATCAGGGGTGATGGTTTTCCTGGATAAGCTCTGAAAGAGTACCACAGGAACTTACTGCAGCTTTTTCGACAAAATGCAAAGGATGGGTTCTCCATATTCCCCCATTTCTCAAAACCCAACATATAATTTTTATGTGAACTATCCAACGGTGTTCTGTTCGATGACCTAATGCTCATGGCAGAGGTGGGAATCAACATTTGCAGATTCAGTGCAGACTCAGCCAGGGTGGTCAAAACCTTTCCACTGGGGAGCAGACTGAAAGGCATCATGGATGTTGCAGACTTGTCAAAAGATTCGACCTTCAAAAGGTTTTATTTTAAGCAGGTGGTGAGAGTGGCTTCACTTGAACAAGCTTTGAATATGTATATTCCTCACCTTCGACCCTCACATAGAATTTATAATTTCCTAGCTACTGTGAAAAACGTTTTAATTCTCTTAAAGACACGAGAGTGTGGGTTATCCCACCCAGCAGTAAAATGATATTGTTTAATTTTCTGTTAAACGTTTAGAAAGTCTGCGAAGTATAAACAAACCCCACTTTCAAAGATGCTTATGGCCCAATATAGATGTCCTTTAAACCTGCACTACTTATTCTAACCTCTAGTGAAGGCAGTCTATATTCTGGAGAGAACAGAATTAATCACAAAGGGTTTTGTAGCCATATAAGGCAAAACAAGTGATTCTATTAATGACAATCCTTTTAAAGCAAGGACATTTTGAACATACACCTCACCCCCTTTGTCAGAACTGGTGCCTCAGAAACCCACTGAGACTATTTTCCACAGCGTTTCAATAGGTCCTTCCATCCACTTAAAAAGCTTCTGCTATTTTTCATTTGTTAAACATGGTGGCTGGTTGTTACGTACTATCAGCTGATTATTTAACACCAGCCATACCTCTGTGTGCATCTGATTTTGACTCTGATGTAAGATAGCGTTTCTGATGTGGGATGAAATAAGGCATCTCAAAGAAACCTGTACCTTTTCGTGAAACAAATGAGTAGTTCAAAGTGTAGCAGGTGGCTGCGTCTTGGCCTATGAGATTTTAAGTACCACTTAAGAGCATGTGCAGCAAGCAGTCGCTGGATGCTTTATGGAGAAGACAAGATCAGCTGAGGTAGTCTAAGAAAGGTAGCATAGTACAACTTTCAAAGCATGAACTCAGATTGTTTCATTTTCACCCAACAACGATGAAGTGCTTATTTCAAAAAGAAAGATGGCCACTGTGAAATCCAAGTCTCATTCCCATCTTTTAATAGATACGCTCAAAACTACATAGTCTAACTAAACAACACTGTGATGGCTGGGTCTACAAAAACAGTAGAAAATCCTATTTAGGTGACTGATTTAGCCCTTCAAACACAAACTTGGACTTAAAAGAGTAAAACTGACAATGTCATTTACTGTAGGCTCCAAATCAGATCACTCAATTCCCACTTCTTTTACCATCGGAAATATATCAAAATACACCACCTATGGAAACAAATTTCTTGAGAGCCTTACGCCCTCCTTCAGCAAAAAAGTCACAATTTCTGGCCCAATCATTCATTTTCCCATTTGTTTTTCTCCACCGTAGGGGCAAACTTCCTCAGGGATCCTGCAATGATAAAGTTTCTAATTTTGAATGCAACAGATTTTTCTCTGTCAAGGAGTTGGAGAACAATTGTATTTCCAAATCTTTGTAGAGAGGTGGAGTGTCTTCAAATCATCTGCAACTGCTTGACCTCAGCAGATTTGTTCCAGTAAAGTAAAACAAAGTGGTCATTACAGCAATATTCTGGAGTTCAGATGGGGGTCCGCATATCTATGATAGACTCTGCACCTAGGGTGTTTTTCAAACTTATGACAGCAATAACTGGCCACCTACGAAAACATGGAATAATCTTTTCCCTTACCTAGGTAACAGGTTAAAAAAAAAGGAATAATTTCAACCAAAGCTGTGGATCAATCAGCCAGCCCTTGGAACTCCCTCTTGAGAGTTACTCTACAAATAAAGTCTATATTGACTCCAACTCAGAAATGTGAGCTTGATAGAAGCCCCCCCGGATAAATCCCTGGAAAGGTATTCCCATCTACAGAATCACTTTTGGGATAAAGAAGCTGTATTGGTTTGTTAGTGTGAAAGGCTTCTGGGCATCATGGCATTATGTCCACTGGAAGCTGCAGGAGATTAACCAAAGGGCGTCTATAATCCCCTTGGTCAAGGACACAGTTCCTGAAATGACTGAAAACGATTCCAGAAAAATGAAAATACTAACTTGTATTGAGTGCTGTAGAAGAAGCCCCATTCCTAATACTAGGATCTGAAGTATCCTAAACATAGGATTCATCACAATACAGATAAGGGGCAACTTTAGTTCCTATAGATCTGCACAATCTCTGTTCCACTGGGGATTCCTCGAATCATATAATTTATGGGACTTAAGTCAATCTTCCATTCTATAAAGGCTTTCCCTAATCAGACAAGAAACTGCAAAACATTATTCAAACTCTGCACCAAGAAGCATGGGGTACTAATTCCAAAGTCCTTTCCCATCAACCCATGGAACTCTGATTATGGGCTGTCCAAAAGAATAGCAATGAATAACGGACCCACCAAGCAAAAACAAAAAAAAGAAATCAGGGGAGTACAATTAATTGGTGAACAGACTGACCGCCTCAAGTTCAATAACAGATCAGATTTTGTGATGTAGGTGTCCAAAAAAACTCTAAAAAACTCTAATACACATAGTAAGCAAAATTCAGACTTTGTCTACTGGAGAGCCTTCAGCAGTATTCTAAAGAATGTATGCCTCTCACTTACCCAAAGTTCTCTCCAATTTATTTTTAAAGCAGGAAATCTATTAACATACCCTTTTAGCAAAATTGTACTTCTGATGGTGAAAGCATTTTGTTTGATCTGGATGTAAAGCAAGCTCTATTTTACCTTGATACAGCAAAGAGTTTAAGAAAAACTGAAGCATTAATCCCAGCAAGGAAGTGTCAGACAAGTATACTGCTCACTTGATAGTTGTTTGCATCTTCTAAAGTTACTCCACTCAGAAAAGAGCTCTTCGATGCTGTTACATAAACAACAGTACCAGTGACTGAGTAGACATCCCCTTGATGGGCCTGAAGGTGCTCAAGCAGTAGAATGGTGAGAAGGACGAAAATAGGGTAGAAGGAACAAGGGGCGGGCTGTATGAATACAAACAGACCAGGATGGGTCACGGGCAGGGGGCAGGAAAGAGCCGAATGAAACAGATGCCACAAAAGTAAGGGCTGTGAATGGAACACCTTGTTGTGATGCAACATACCATCAATAATGCAAAGTGCTATAGGAAAGTTCTATATTGTATCTAATGATCCATGCATACATATGCTGTGATAATGTGAACTGGGGACATTTTCATTTTAACTGTTCTGCAATATTGAAATCAAAATGAAAATAAAGTTCTTAAAATACACTGACTTACTAGAGACATGTCTGTAAAACAATAAAATGCATTACCCACATAATTTTTGCAAATAGTATTACTACAAGGCTTGCTCTCGGACTTACACCAGTGTGGTCACATCACGCTTAGGAATACATTTGGTGAGGCTATCTGGATGTAGATTCATTTCTGTGAAGAGAGATTCTTGAGAATCTTCCCTTTGGTAGGACAGAAAGGACTGGAACGCAAGAACAAGTAAAAGGGGCAGGGGGAGATACGGCTTAGTGGCAGGAGCAATGGCTTTGGAACTTGGTGGCCCAGGTACTAGTTCTGGCTTTGGTGATTGGCTCAGCATCATGTGGTTCTAGGCAAATCACCTAATCTCCTAGGTATGGAAAATGTATTTGTGTAAACCTCACTTGAGGTACGCATTCTTGTAGACTGTCTCCTATCCCCTTCACATGTGTAGTATGGTGCGCCATTGCTTCCTAGATAGATTTGTTTATATTAATACCAATGCATTCACACAGATACCTAAGTACCTACTGTATTCGTATTCCTTCAGCCCATGTCCCTCTCGCCCATCTTCTTCATACAATTGCGTCACTATGGGTGCAAAAGCCCAGTGAAGTGAATGAACCACGCTGTGTCTCTGGGGCGAGCTGAAAAGTGGGTAGAACCCCCAGTTCAGGCTTCTCCAGCTTAGCTCTTCAAGCATATAAAGTGCATTGACAACATTTAATCCGCTTGATTGCGCCTACTTGATGGAGGTGCTCAGAAGCAGAAGTCTAGGCTATACTTTCTGAAACTGGGTCAGGATACTTTATACCTTGCCCACAGCGAGAATTAGATTGGACGGTTTGGTGTCTGGAGAATGGAACATTTAATGGGGTGCCAAATAAGGTTGCCCATTATTCCCGCTTTCTTCAGTCTGGCTGTAGAACTGGTGTCGATATTGGTGAGAGGTTAAGAAGGATTGGGGGATCAAGTGGGCCAATCAACACACAAAGTGCCTGTGTATGCAAATTACATGCTTGTAGTCCTTGAATTTTTACCCGTGCATGGTGAGTTTGGTGTTGTATCAGATGTTAAGATCAATAGATAGAAGGCAATACTGTTCCCCTTGGTGGCGCTTGTAGTAACAGCCTCACATGATCTTCTCGATTTAGGCCTACAATGGGAGACAGCTAAGTTTCAATATCTTGGAATGCAGATTGCTTATGAAGAAAACAAGCAATCCTTGAACAATGTGGGGAGGGTTATTCTTGGCCTCAAAGCATCAATTAGATTTTGGTGCAACCTTCCGGTATGTACAGTGGGCAAGGTAGCATTACTAAATATGGTATTACACCCCCCGTGTTTATACACCCTTCAAAAATAGGCATTCGCTCCTAAAATCAATATTTAAATAGCTAAATAGTATGTCAATCTCTTTAGGATGAGTGTAAAGGGAAGTAGGATGTAACTAGACACTTTGAAAAGGGATAGAGGAGAGGAAGGCCTCAGGTTGGCCTACCTGGAAAAAACATTTTCAAGATCCCTACTTAGGAGGTGGCTTGCTTCAGCCATTCCAGGCAATAGACCAAATCATCATATGGACGCCAGAAAACATTTAGGAAACTGAATTGCAAGTTCTCCTTACGAACACTGCACGGAAAATGGCCTGTGCACAGTTGCAGAAGATTGATAGTAATGCACAGTTTAAATTAATTACTTTTTAACTTTCTCTACCACACATCCCTTACCCCACAGAGAGTGTACAGAATACAGGACAATAAATCTTCTGCATGACTGAAGTTTAGGAAAAGTAAACCGTCTTGTGTCCATGTCTCGTAGCCATGTTATTTAATAGCCGATTTCTGGAACAGCACAGTTAAGATACTTAGGGGGGTGACAATCTAAAAACTGGACCTCACAATAAAACAATGTATCCTTAGTATCATACCAACACAAAAGGGGAACAATTCACCACTAACTTTCCCCCTTATGTTTATTACTAGGAAAGTGACGAATTGCCTCACATTGGCTTTCTCCCAGGACTTCACTGGCACCCAACAAGTGAGAGGGATCTGATTAAATGGGCCTGTGCCAAGGAACTGCATTTGAAGGAGGTAAGAACTGACGTGAAAGGTACAGAGGAGCTAGATATGTGTGTGGAAATGATAAACAAACTTACTCATACCGTACTAGAAACTGACAAATAGTACACAAATGTAAATTGGGTCATGCAGATTATTTATAGTGCATGAAACTTTATTGATGACTATGACCAAAACCCCTAGAAATGAATATTCAGTTGAGACTAAGTGCCTACACTATGGAGAGAAGTGTCTCATGGTTTTTCGGAGGGTTTATATACTCTCGGTTGACTGCTGAACTGAGGAAAGCACGGAATATGTGACCTTTAATGGAACAAAAACACTGCGATGTTTATATCGGGACTTTTCTGCAATTTTATATCCGTTTTAGACATTTCCTTCAAAATTTGACAGCACAGCTAGTAATGAATAGTTTGATATAAACTCAATAAAAATAAGCGTTAATAAAAGTGCTCTGGTAGGGGAGTAATACTTTTTTCAGTCAGTTTGTTGAGGTGAAAGATAGACCATCTGTGGTGGCAAAGGTTTACAATAAAAAGGGCGAGTCTTATTTAAATATCAACTTCTTGTTTATTAGGAAAATACATATCAATCATTTCTGTACTTAATGCTCAGCATAGCTACTCTAGTTCTGGCCCTTCCAACATACACAATGTCTGCTCTGCACATATTCGTACCAGCAAGTCCCTACCACATGATCAATTAAGGCGGGGACTGACATATCATGTTTGGTGCAGGAGCTTTCCAAGACTTCTCACTTCCCCCACCAAGGGCTCCATCTGATGGATGTCGTATGAATGCCCTCTGCTTTCAAAGGGCAGCATGGACTTTTCATCCAAGACAAATCTGCTTAGGACCACAATATTCATGTAAGGCTCACCCACAGCAGTGCTCAGAAACTACCTCTGTAGAGTGTGTAAGCCTCACAGGGACAAGGCATGAACCCAGGTCTCTCATATACCTTCATAGTGCATTACAATTGAGATGAATTATCACAACCATTAAGTCTTGGTTAACAGCCCAATGTGCTATAGTTTACCCACGGAACCAGCAGCACAGGGCAGGACTACAGAATTTTGCGTCTACTAATACTGAATATCGACCACAGAACCAGAGGGCTGGTAGCTACAAGCACTTCTACCAAATTAAAGGGTCAGTATCTCAGGGCACAAGACTTGCGCCATAGTGCAATCATTATATGGCACTATCAACTAAGGCTTTTAAAGATTGAAATATGATTTCCCAAAGATGTGATTTTAACAGCAGAGTACCGGTTACATAAATATTTTATAAATACCTAAAATATAGTCAGTGTGTGGAAAGTAGCACTTTTAAGTCAGGAAATCAAAAAGTGCTTTTAACTAAAAGCATAGCACCAAAGTAAATTAATTTCTAAAATTAGTTCTAACAATATAAATAATTAAAAATCAACAATACAAAAAGTCTCAGCAGATTAAGAAAGGGGACAAAATGGTGGTAGAACGCAGCACTACAAAAATCGACCGAGAAAGAGAGAGAAAGGGGGTGGAGAGAAAGAGATTTTGTTTTATTTTTAAAAAAATAGGACACCTGCTATGGGAAAATAGTTGATGGAGCTGCTTTCCTACTCGACAGGCAACACCTGCTCTAGGAATCTACTTGATGAAGCGTCCTTTCTAGTCTGTATGCTACGCTGCTTGACAGGGGACGAAGGGCTTTTTCAACACAGATTCTGATTGGCAGATGCTACATGACATCACTCTTGGAAGTACTGCTCATACGTGTAGGGTAACATTCTGAGGTGCACTTCGATACCTTAGTGAGCTGTTTACAAAGTAGCAGTCCCAACAATATTCTGTTTGTTGGTGTTACAAGAATAATCAATTCATACTTCTTTTCAAGCAGAGAAGCTGTGTCAAACGTTACAGTCCGTAAATTCGTTTTGGCATAACAATGTGGGATTTGCCCACTTGTCAAGGGCCCTACAGATTGTTGGTAATTCCTTGTCTGGGAAGAACAGTTGTAGTCCCAGTCTTCTAATCTTGTTTCTCAGTTTTCTGCTTCCAGGGGTAGATCAGCTCTCCAACAAACAGCTTCTTGCACAGGGAGGCCCAAGAGTCCTTGGGGTAGCAACAGTAGGTTGGCAGCCTGTATGTATGCACCACACGGCCATATGACAAAGGGTTAAACTGAAAAGGAAATTATGACAAACAGTTAAAATGGGTCACATAGGATCTGATGTGTCTTTCATCTGGGACCACATACACTTTTAAGGATAATGTTCTTAGTCATTCTAATGATAAGAGCGGGGGCTCTGTATAAATAGCAACAGAATGTTTTTGTTATGTTTTCAGTCTACATTGTACATATGCTTAGAAATATTCCTAATCAGCACCAATAATTTCATGCAGTTTTGTCTCCTAATGGATCATTATCAAAGTAAAAAAAAAAAAACGAAATAAAAGTGGGCAATAACTGGAACAGTTTAGAGGTGAAATGTACACATGCCAGTCAGATATTTGTAATCCAAAATGAGCAAACATGAGTTGGAACAAAAGATTAAAGAGAACCACAAAAAAGATGGGTCTTAAGGGACTACCAGAAGGCAGAACGGAAGAAATAGTATTAAAAAAGGGAATATATTTTTTAAAGATTTGAGTAGAAACTAACAGTGACCAGAAAAGTAAAACGTATTGATGCGATGTACATTTAGTTAAGCATCAGATTCTGATTTGAGACTAATTCGTGAACAGTAAGAAAGAAGGCATTATAAGACTACCAAGAAATCAATGGATTATGCTTATAACATTAAAGATAATATGGTATTTGGTATAATGCCTGTGAAAAGTTGTCACCAATCGTTCAGCATGACTGAAATAAAAGGAGTTGGTAATCATGACAGCCAGTGACGTTTTTGGCACGAGCACTGGCAAAGCCGATAGGTGTAGCCTTTTTGACCTATTGGCTTGGCCAATGCCTTTTGCAGATGCTGCACAACATTAGGAAAAAAACAGGCATAATGATGCAACTGCACACATGACCCCATACTCTTGTTCGTGCCTAAACAATGACACAGGCGGTATTTTAAAAAAAAATTCTTCTGAGACAGCAAACAACATTTAGAGAGGGAAATAAAACATACATTTGTACTTGTGTAAAATAGTTTTTGTAAACGTAGAGTGGCCAGGCAGCAAAAGGCAGCTGCTGGGACTCCAAAATAAATAAATAAATAACATATTTTGATGTCCAAGGCCGCAAGGGGTGGAAAGCAACAAAGGAGGATTTTTTTTTTGGGGGGGGGGGGGGGGGGGGGGGGAGGGTTTGGAGGTAGGGGGGCTGGTGGGAAAGAGCAACCATGAGTGGCTGGAGGGGGGAAAGGACTAACATGATTTCGGCTGGAGGGAGGAGAATAGATAAAAAAAAAAAATAGATTTAAAAAAATGTAAAACAAAAACAGGGGATGGGGAGAAATCAACATGGGAAGGGGAGGAGGGAGCAATGCCAAGCAGACTTTATGAAACACAGGAAAAAGCAGACAAGGAAAATAACAAGTTTCAGGAAGAGGGAGCAACATATAAAATGCACTGGGTGGTATCTGAGGGGGGAGAGCAGGACACCAGAAGGAGCAAGAAAACACATGCACTCTCATGGAGTGCTTACAGAAAAGGAAAAAAAGTAGTTCCCATAATGTGAGCAGTGGAAGGATACAAGTCAGCAAATCAAAAGGATGGTATTGAAGGTATGCTAGAGATGAGTGACAGGCACAAGAAGAAGAAGGAATGTCATTGAATACGAAGCAAGCTGACGGCAGACAATAGAGCCAACAATGGTAAGCAATGGACAGGCTCGAAGCTCAGTGCAAGTTTCTGGTATGGTCAAGGACCAAGGCTTTTGGACAACAGGCAGCTAAATGTGGTCTGGGAGCAAGACCTAAACTAGAACCTGCAGGAGACAGTGCAAAGATGTTTGTAAAGGGGAAAAGGCTATGAGTAACAGTCACTATAGCTGAAACCTTTTTCAGTTTATATTCTGCATCTACCTTGCTCTGAGGTTGTGGGTAGACTCCAAAGCAAATGAAAATGATATTAAAAAAAGGGAAGACGAGAAAGCAATATCAAACAGCTAAGGCCTAGCAAGGCGGTACAGTAAGAATGTGTGAGGGGATATATGGAAAATGTCACTTACCCAGTGTACATCTGTTTGTGGCATGAGACGCTGCAGATTCACATGCTGTGCATTATCCTGCTATCTCGTGTTGGGCTCGGAGTGTTACAAGTTGTTTTTCTTCGAAGAAGTCTTTTCGAGTCACGGGACGAGTGACTCCTCCCTTTCGGCTCCATTGCACATGGGCGTCAAATCTATCTTAGATTGTTTTACCCGCAGCGGGTGAGGTAGGAGTTGTGAGTATACTAGAGGTGCCCATGCAATGGAGTAGTAATGTATGTACCTAATGTGTATTAAAATGAAAATGTCACTTACCCAGTGTACATCTGTTCGTGGCATCAGTCGCAGTAGATTCGCATGTTCTGCAATAGCTCGCCATCTGGTGTTGGGCCGGAGTGTTACAAGTTGTTTTTCTTCGAAGAAGTCTTTCGAGTCACGGGACCGAGTGACTCCTCCTTTTGTCTCCATTGCGCATGGGCGTCGACTCCATCTTCGATTGTTTTTCCCCGCAGAGGGTGAGGTAGGAGTTGAATTGTAGTAATAGTGCCCATGCAATGGAGTGACTAAGTATGCACTTATTTAAGGTTGAGATGATACATATATAAATAATTGAAGGTAACTTCCAAACTGCTACAGGCTCCCGGGGAGGCGGGTGGGCACATGCGAATCTACTGCGACTGATGCCACGAACAGATGTACACTGGGTAAGTGACATTTTCAGTTCGATGGCATCTGTCGCTGTAGATACGCATGTTCTGCAATAGACTAGTAAGCAGTTATTTCCCCAAAAGCGGTGGATCAGCCTGTAGGAGTGGAAGTAGTCTGAAATAATGTCCTTAATACAGCTTGACCTACTGTGGCTTGTTGTGCGGATAACACGTCTACACAGTAATGCTTGGTGAATGTGTGAGGCGTAGACCATGTGGCTGCCTTACATATTTCTTGCATTGGGATGTTTCCTAGAAAGGCCATGGTAGCACCTTTCTTTCTGGTTGAGTGTGCCCTTGGTGTAATGGGCAGCTGTCGTTTAGCTTTAAGGTAGCAGATTTGGATGCATTTAACTATCCATCTGGCTATACCTTGTTTTGAAATTGGGTTTCCTGCATGAGGTTTTTGAAATGCAATAAAGAGTTGTTTAGTCTTTCTGATGTTCTTTGTTCTGTCAATGTAATACATTAATGCTCTTTTGACATCTAATGTATGTAGTGCCCTTTCAGCTACGGTATCTGGCTGTGGAAAGAACACCGGAAGTTCCACTGTTTGATTTAGATGGAACGGTGAAATAACCTTTGGCAAAAATTTAGGATTGGTCCTTAGGACGACTTTATTTTTGTGTAGTTGTATAAAAGGTTCCTGTATAGTAAACGCCTGAATCTCGCTTACTCTTCTCAGGGAAGTAATGGCGATGAGAAATGCCACCTTCCAGGTTAGGAACTGTATGTCGCAGGAGTGCATGGGTTCAAAAGGTGGACCCATAAGTCTAGTTAGGACAACATTTAGGTTCCATGAAGGAACAGGTAGTGTTCTTGGTGGTATAATTCTCCTAAGGCCCTCCATGAATGCTTTAATGACTGGTATTTTATATAGGGAAGTTGAATAGGTAGTCTGCAGGTATGCAGATATTGCTGCAAGGTGAATCTTAATGGAAGAGAAAGCTAGGTTAGATTTTTGTAAGTGAAGCAAGTAACCCACTACATGTTCTGGAGTTGTGTGTAATGGTTGTATTTGATTAATATGGCAGTAGCAAACAAACCTCTTCCATTTACTTGCATAGCAGTGCCTGGTGGATGGCCTTCTTGCTTGTTTTATGACTTCCATACATTCTTGGGTAAGTTGTAAGTGCCCGAATTCTAGGATTTCAGGAGCCAGATTGCTAGATTCAGCGATGCTGGATCTGGGTGTCTGATCTTTTGGTTGTGCTGTGTCAACAGATCTGGCCTGTTGGGCAATTTGATGCAGGGTACCACTGATAGGTCTAGCAGCGTTGTGTACCAGGGTTGCCTTGCCCAAGTTGGTGCTATCAATATGAGTTTGAGTTTGCTTTGACTGAGTTTGTTTACCAGGTAAGGAAGGAGAGGGAGAGGAGGAAAAGCGTAAGCAAATATCCCTGACCAGTTCATCCATAGGGCATTGCCTTGGGATTGTTTGTGTGGGTATCTGGATGCGAAGTTTTGGCATTTTGCGTTCTCCCTTGTCGCAAACAAGTCTATCTGAGGTGTTCCCCAGAGTTTGAAATAAGTGTTCAGTATTTGGGGGTGAATTTCCCATTCGTGGACCTGTTGGTGATCTCGAGAGAGATTGTCTGCGAGTTGATTTTGTATCCCTGGTATAAACTGTGCAATTAGGCGAATTTGGTTGTGAATTGCCCAATGCCAAATTTTTTGTGCTAACAGGCTTAACTGCGTGGAGTGCGTCCCTCCCTGCTTGTTTAGATAATACATTGTTGTCATGTTGTCTGTTTTGACGAGAATGTATTTGTGAACTATTATTGGTTGGAAAGCTTTTAGTGCTTGAAAAACTGCAAGAAGTTCTAGGTGATTGATATGCAGTTTTGTTTGATGTACGTTCCATTGTCCTTGTATGCTGTGTTGATCGAGGTGTGCTCCCCACCCTGTCATGGAAGCATCTGTTGTTATTACGTATTGTGGCACTGGGTCTTGGAAAGGCCGCCCCTTGTTTAAATTTATGTTGTTCCACCACAGAAGCGAGAGGTAAGTTTGGCGGTCTATTAACACCAGATCTAGAAGGTGACCCTGTGCTTGAGACCACTGTGATGCTAGGCATTGTTGTAAGGGCCTCATGTGCAGTCTTGCGTTTGGGACAATGGCTATGCATGATGACATCATGCCTAGGAGTTGTAATACCATCTTTGCTTGTATCTTTTGTGTTGGATACATGCGTTGTATGATGGTGTTGAAATTTTGAATTCTTTGTGGACTTGGAGTGGCTACTCCTTTTGATGTGTCTATTATGGCTCCCAGGTATTGTTGTACCTTGCGTGGCAGAATTTTGGATTTTGTGAAATTGACGGTGAACCCTAGTTTGAAGAGGGTTTGTATGATATGATTCGTGTGATTTGAGCACTCTATTAACGAATGGGCCTTGATTAGCCAGTCGTCTAGATATGGGAACACATGTATTTGCTGTCTTCTGATGTGTGCAGCGACTACCGCTAGACATTTGGTAAAGACTCTTGGTGCGGTTGTTAATCCGAAAGGCAGTACCTTGAATTGGTAATGTATTCCTTTGAATACAAACCTTAGGTATTTCCTGTGCGATGGGTGTATTGGTATATGGAAATAAGCATCCTTGAGGTCTAAAGTTGCCATGTAGTCGTGCAGCTTTAGCAATGGCAATACTTCTTGTAGTGTGACCATGTGGAAGTGGTCTGATTTGATGAAAGTGTTGACTACTCTGAGGTCTAGGATTGGTCTCAGTGTTTTGTCCTTCTTTGGTATCAGAAAGTACAGTGAGTAAACTCCTGTGTTTATTTGTGTGTTTGGCACTAATTCGATTGCATTCTTTTGCAATAGTGCCTGCACTTCTATCTCTAGGAGATTGGAATGGTGTGTTGTTAAATTTTGTGCTTTTGGTGGTATGTTTGGAGGGAACTGTAGAAATTCTATGCAGTAACCATGTTGGATAATTGCTAGAACCCAAGTGTCTGTAGTGATTTTCTCCCATGCTCTGTAATAATGACCTATTCGTCCCCCCACTGGTGTTGTGTGGAGGGGGTGAGTGACATGTGAGTCACTGTTTAGTAGTAGGGGTTTTGGGGCTTTGGAATCTTCCTCTATTTCTAGGGAATTGCCCTCCTCTATATTGTCCCCGAAAACCTCCTCTATACTGTCCTTGGTAACTGGACGGTGTGGCTTGTGAGGTGCTGGCTTGTGTGCTTTGACCCCGAAACCCCCCTCGAAAGGGCGTTTTACGGAATGAGCTGTAATTCCCTCTGCTCTGCGGGGAGTAGAGTGCGCCCATGGCTTTGGCAGTGTCCGTATCTTTTTTGAGTTTCTCAATTGCTGTGTCCACTTCTGGACCGAACAGTTCTTTTTCATTAAAAGGCATATTGAGAACTGCTTGTTGAATCTCTGGTTTAAATCCAGACGTTCGGAGCCATGCATGCCTTCTGATAGTTATAGATGTATTAATTGTCCGTGCAGCTGTATCTGCAGCGTCCATGGAGGAGCGGATCTGGTTGTTGGAGATGGCCTGTCCCTCCTCAACCAATTGTTTTGCCCTATTTTGGAAGTCTTTGGGCAGATGTTCAATGAGATGTTGCATCTCGTCCCAGTGGGCTCTGTCATAGCGCGCAAGTAGTGCCTGGGAGTTCGCGATGCGCCACTGGTTTGCAGCTTGTGCTGCGACTCTCTTACCAGCTGCATCAAACTTGCGGCTTTCTTTATCTGGGGGTGGTGCATCTCCAGATGTGTGAGAGTTGGCCCTTTTTCTAGCTGCTCCTACAACAACAGAGTCTGGTGGCAGCTGTGTTGTGATGAAAGCCGGGTCCGTAGGAGGCGGCTTATACTTTTTTTCCACCCTTGGTGTGATTGCCCTACTTTTGACCGGGTCCTTAAATATGTCTTTTGCGTGCCGGAGCATACCAGGGAGCATAGGCAGGCTTTGGTAGGAGCTGTGGGTGGAGGAGAGTGTGTTGAACAAGAAATCATCCTCGACCTGTTCTGAGTGGAGGCTTACGTTGTGAAATTGTGCTGCTCTAGCCACCACCTGAGAGTACGCGGTGCTGTCTTCTGGTGGAGATGGTTTTGTAGGGTATGCCTCTGGGCTGTTATCTGACACTGGGGCGTCGTATAGGTCCCATGCGTCCTGGTCTTGGTCACCCTGGCTCATGGTGGTATGAGCTGGGGAGTGTGATGGCGTTTGTGAAACGTTAATCACGGGCGGAGGAGAGGGTGGTGGTGTAACTCTTTTCACCACTTTTGGTTGTGGTGCTTGTTCCGTCTGGAACTCCAACCTTCTCTTTCTCCTAATGGGGGGAAGGGTGCTTATTTTCCCTGTCCCCTGCTGAATGAAGATACGCTTTTGCGTATGGTCCGCATCAGTTGCTTGTAGCTCTTCCTCAAACCTATGCTTCTGCATTTGGGAGGTTAGCGAGTGCTCTTCTGTATAAGAGCCTGAAGCTGGGTCGCTTGCAGTTTGTTTCGGCATCGAAACTTTGTCTGCGTGTTTTTTCGGCTCCGAGGTGACTTTTTTCCTTTTCGGGGCCGAAACCTCTCGGCGTCGATCTGTTTCGGTGCCGCTGTCTCGGCGTCGAGCCGTGTCCACACCGGCATCTCGGTGTCGAGGCTTGTCTCCAGCACTTTCTCGGTCCCGAGAAGGCTGCGTGCCGGTGTCTCGACCGGAGTCGGACGATCTCGGCACCGTTTGGGCCTTTTTCGGTGCCGACGGTCGGTCACCGATTTTATGGGTTGAGCCATGGCCTGGTGGCAGTGGCGTCCCCTGGGCCTTGTAAATGTTTCTTTGTGTGGTTTTCGACGTCTTACTCACGGTTTGTGTATCGTCGAATCCTTCGGAGTCTGAGTCTTGGATCGAGAAGGTACCTTCCTCTTCCTGTTCCTCGAACTCCCGTCGGGCTGTCGGTGCGGACGCCATTTGAAGTCTTCTGGCTCGACGGTCTCGGAGTGTTTTTCGGGACCGGAACGCACGACAGGCCTCGCAGGTGTCTTCGCTGTGCTCAGGTGACAGGCACAGGTTGCAGACCAAGTGTTGGTCTGTGTAGGGGTATTTATTGTGGCATTTGGGGCAGAAACGGAAAGGGGTCCGTTCCATCGGCGTTCCTCAGCACGCGGTCGGGCCGACCAGGCCCCGACGGAGGATCGAAAAACTACCCCGAAGGGCACCGGAGCTCTTCGATCTTCGATGCGGTGTTGAATGTAAGTACGCCGATCCCGAACGCAACAATACCGACGAAAATCTTCCGAAATTAACTATTTTTTCTGTTCCGAAACTCGGAGCGACAGGAACACGTCCGAACCCGATGGCGGAAAAAAAACAATCGAAGATGGAGTCGACGCCCATGCGCAATGGAGACAAAAGGAGGAGTCACTCGGTCCCGTGACTCGAAAGACTTCTTCGAAGAAAAACAACTTGTAACACTCCGGCCCAACACCAGATGGCGAGCTATTGCAGAACATGCGTATCTACAGCGACAGATGCCATCGAACCAATATTTATTTATTTACATATTTACAATTTTCATGCAACTATAAAACGGCTACAGGCTACCGGGGAGGTGGGAGGGTGCATGTGAATCTGCAGCGTCTCATGCCACGAACAGATGTACACTGGGTAAGTGACATTTTCCGTTCGGTGGCATGTGTAGCTGCAGATACACATGCTGTGCATAGACTACTAAGCAGTAATCTCCCCAAAAAGCAGTGGTTTAGCCTGTAGGAGTTGAAGTTGTCTGAAATAATGTTCTTAATACAGCCTGTCCTACTGTGGCTTGTTGAGTTGCTAACACATCTACACAGTAATGCTTAGTCAAATCAAATCAAATCAAATCATTAACATTTATAAAGCGCGCTACTCACCCGTGCGGGTATCAAGGCGCTAGGGGAAAAGGGGGGTTATCGCTGCTCGAACAGCCAGGTCTTTAGGAGTCTCCGGAAAGCGGAGTGGTCCTGGGTGGTCCTGAGGCTGGTGGGGAGGGAGTTCCAGGTCTTGGCTGCCAGGAAGGAGAAAGATCTCCCACCTGCCGTGAAGCGGCGGATGCGAGGGACAGCAGCGAGTGCGAGGCCACAGGAGCGGAGGAGGCGGGTGGGGACGTAGAAGCTGAGGCGTCTGTTGAGGTATTCCGGTCCCTTGTCGTGGAGGGCTTTGTGTGCGTGGGTGAGAAGTCGGAAGGTGATCCTTTTGCTGACTGGGAGCCAATGCAGGTGTCTCAGGTGTGCGGAGATGTGGCTGCTGCGGGGTACGTCGAGGATGAGGCGGGCCGAGGCGTTTTGAATGCGTTGCAGGCGATTTTGGAGTTTGTCTGTGGTCCCGGCCTAGAGGGTGTTGCCGTAGTCCAGGCGGCTCGTGACGAGGGCGTGGGTCACGGTTTTTCTGGTGTCGGCGGGGATCCAGCGGAAGATCTTGCTGAGCATGCAGAGGGTGAGGAAGCAGGCGGAGGACACGGCGTTGACTTGCTTGGTCATGGTGAGAAGAGGGTCCAAGATGAAGCCGAGGTTGCGGGCGTGGTCTGTGGGGGTCGGTGCGGTGCCGAGGGCCGTGGGCCACCAGAAGTCGTCCCAGGCGGACGGGGTGTTGCCGAGGATGAGGACTTCCGTTTTTTCAGAGTTCAGCTTTAGGCGGCTGAGCCTCATCCAATCTGCGACGTCCTTCATACCCTCTTGTAGGTTGGTCTTGGCGCTGGCGGGGTCCTTAGTGAGGGAGAGTATAAGTTGGGTGTCGTCGGCGTAGGAGGTGATGATGATGTCGTGCTTGCGTACGATGTTGGCGAGGGGGCTCATGTAGACATTGAAGAGTGTCGGGCTGAGTGATGAGCCTTGAGGTACGCCGCAGATGATCACGGTGGGTTCTGAGCGAAACAGAGGGAGGTAAACTCTTTGGGAACGGTTTGCGAGGAAGGAGGCGATCCAGTCCAGGGCTCGGCCTTGGATCCCGGTGGAGCTGAGGCGGGTGATTAGGGTGCGGTGACAGACGGTGTCAAAGGCAGCCGAGAGGTCGAGAAGAATGAGGGCGACTGTTTCACCGTTGTCCATCAGGGTTCTGATGTCGTCTGTGACTGAGATGAGGGCGGTTTCAGTGCTGTGGTTGATTCGGAATCCGGTTTGTGAGGGGTCGAGCAGGTTGTTGTCTTCCAGGAAGGTGGTCAGCTGTTTGTTGACGGTCTTCTCTATTACTTTGGCTGGGAAAGGCAGAAGAGAGATGGGGCGGAAGTTTTTCAGGTCGCTCAGGTCAGCCGTAGGTTTCTTTAGTAGGGCGTTGACTTCGGCGTGTTTCCAGCATTCGGGGAAGGTAGCAGAAGAAAAAGAAGAGTTGATGACGGTCTGGAGGTGCAGGGCGATGATGTCGTCGGCTTTGTTAAAGATGAAGTGCGGGCAGGGGTCCGAAGGGGCGCCGGAGTGGATAGAGTTCATGATGGATTTGGTTTCTTCCGTGTTGATGTGGGTCCAGTTGTTGAGGGTGATGGCCAGGGATGCGGGTTCGGTGGTGTTTGGTTGGGTCTGGTGTCCGAAGCTGTCATGGAGGTCGCTGATCTGGCGATGGAAGAAAGTGGCGAGGGATTCGCACAAATCCTGTGAGGGCGTGACGGCGTTGGCGTTGGAGAACTCCTTGACGATGCTGAAGAGTTCTCTGCTGTTGTGGCTGTTTTTGTCCAGTCTGTCAGTGAAAAAGTTCCTTTTGGCAGCGCGGATCAGGTGGTGGTGTTCGCGGGTAGCGTTCTTGAGGGCGGTCATGTTGTAAGCGCTGTGGTCCTTGCGCCATGCTTTCTCAAGGGCGCGACAAGTTTTCTTTGATTCTTTGAGGGTGTCAGAGAACCAGAGAGGTTTTTTGGTGTTGGTCTGTCGATGCGTGCGTTTGAGGGGAGCAAGGTTGTCTGCGCAGTTGGAGATCCAGTTTGTGAGGTTGAGGGCTGCGTCGTTGGGGTCGGTGGTGAGGGTGGGTTGGTTGGCGGCGAGTGCAGAGAAGAGTTGCTCTTCAGGGATCTTGTTCCACTGTCGACGAGGAATGGGTTGAGTGCGGAGGTGGCGGGTCTCGCATCAGAATGTGAAGTGGACGCAGCTGTGGTCGGTCCAGTGTAGGGCGGAGGTGTGGCTGAAGAAGACGTGTTTGCTGGCTGAGAAGATAGGGTCGAGCGTGTGTCCTGCGTTGTGGGTGGCGGTGTTCACCAGTTGTTTGAGGCCGAGGTTGGCGAGGTTGTCGAGCAGGGTGGTGGTGTTGGGGTCGTTGTTTTGTTCCAGATGGAAGTTGAGGTCGCCTAGGAGGATGTAGTCCGGTGAGGCGAGGGCGTGCGGGGAGATGAAGTCGGCGATGGCGTCGCTGAAAGGGGCGCGTGGTCCGGGAGGACGGTAGACGAGGGAACCTCTGAGGGTGGTCCTCGGGTCGGTGCGAATCTGAAAATGCAGGTGTTCAGCGGCGAGAGGGGTGTCTTGGTGGAGGTGGCGACGCTGATGGAGTCTTTGAAGACGATGGCGATACCTCCTCCTGCTTGGTTGGTGCGGTCTTTCCTGGAGATCTTGTAGCCTTCGGGGATGGCGGTGGCGATGTCTGGAGCAGAGGAGGCGTTCATCCAGGTCCCCGTGATGAAGGCAACGTCCGGTGCTGTGGAGTCCAGGAGGTCCCAGAGTTCAACGGCGTGTTTGTGGACGGAGCGAGCGTTGACTAGGATGCACTTGAGGTGGTTGATGGCGCGTGGGCTTGTGGTCGTGGTAGTTGCGTGGTGGAAGATGCGTTTGCAGGAGTTGCAGGCGAAGGGTCCATGGGTGCGTTTGGGGTGAGCTTGGAAGCAGGTGTTGGAGCGTCCTGGGTTGAGGGCGTGGAGGGTGGTGGGGTCGTAGCGGATCAGCGGGGCTTGGGAGAGCTGGGGACCAGGGGTCCCATATGAGGTAGGGGGGGGAGGGGTCAGCTGGGGGCGAATGGGAGCTGGGGGGCGGGGCGTGCAGGAGGTCGCGGCGGGAAAGCGTGAGGGAGGGGGACAGGTAGAGTGAGAAGAGCTGGGGGAGGGGGGTTTAAGGGTGGAGGGGGGTGAGTGTTAGGAGGTTTAGG
Source organism: Pleurodeles waltl (assembly GCF_031143425.1). Classification (NCBI taxonomy): domain Eukaryota; kingdom Metazoa; phylum Chordata; class Amphibia; order Caudata; family Salamandridae; genus Pleurodeles; species Pleurodeles waltl. Next base: position 255,870,524 of record NC_090449.1, on the reverse strand, counting down.
AGATTAGGGAGAAAGATAGGAGTAGGGTTGTGAGGGGAGGGGGGTTGTAGAGGTGGGTGAGGGTGAGAGGTAGAGTGAGAGGATAGGAAGATAGGTAATAGAGGGGGTGGCGGGAGGGGGGGAGGGATAGAGAAAATAGATAGATAAATCGATAGATAGAGAGAGAGATAGGAAGATAGGAGGAGGTGGAGAGTGAGGGAGTTAGATAGTGGGATAGAGAGATAGGTAGATAGGAGGAGTGAGGGAGGTAGATAGTGAACGGGTTAGATAGGGGAGATAGAGAGGGAGATGCGAGTGAGGGAGGGGGATGAGGCAGGAGCAGGAGGGCAGGAGCAGGAGGGCAGGCGCAGTGAGAAGAAGACGGAGGAGGCAGAAGTGCCGAAGGCAGAAGTTAGAAGACAGAAGACCGGAAGACCGGAAGACCGGAAGACCAGAAGACCAGAAGACCAGAAGACCAGAAGACCAGAAGACCAGAAGACCAGAAGACCAGAAGACCAGAAGACCAGAAGACCAGAAGACCAGAAGACCAGAAGACCAGAAGACCAGAAGACCAGAAGAACAGAAGAACAGAAGAAGACCGGAAGAACAGAAGAAGACCGGAAGAACAGAAGAAGACCGGAAGAACAGAAGAAGACCGGAAGAACAGAAGACCGGAAGAACAGAGGAACACAGAAGAAGATACAGAAAACGAAGAACAGAGGGCAGAAGACCACAGAAGAAGATGAGGAAGAAGAGAGGCGACAGGAGAGGCTGAGAAGCACACAGAAGAAGAGAGAAGACGGGGAAAAGAAGAGTACAGAAGAAGATTACAGACGAGGAGCGAGGAGGAAGAACAGAGAAGAAGAAAAGAAGAAAAGAAGAAAAGAAGCAGGAGCAGGAGAGAGGGTGAGTAGCGTGGGGCAGAGCGAGGGGCTGTGAGGTGGGGGGTACTTACTGTGAGGTGGATCTCAGGAACTCAGGAACCTGGAGGAGCTGGAGGAGCTGCAGCGGCAGGGGGAGCGACCTACCCTTGGGTCAAGGGTCGCTACCACTGTCGCGCAGCGGCCGCCATATGAGGTGGGGGGGGGAGGGGTCAGCTGGGGGCGAATGGGAGCTGGGGGGTGGGGGCGTGCAGGAGGTCGCGGCGGGAAAGCGCGAGGGAGGGGGGGACAGGTAGAGTGAGAAGAGCTGGGGGATGGGGGTTTAAGGGTGGAGGGGGGTGAGTGTTAGGAGGTTTAGGAGATTAGGGAGAAAGACAGGTGGCTGCCTTACAAATTTCTGTCATTGGTATATTCCCAAGAAAAGCCATTGTGGCGCCTTTTTTTCTAGTGGAATGTGCTCTTGGTGTAATAGGGAATTCTCTTTTTGCTTTAATGTAGCAAGTTTGAATACATTTAACTATCCATCTGACAATGCCTTGTTTGGATATAGGGTTACACGCATGAGGTTTTTGGAGAGCTACAAACAATTGTTTTGTTTTGCAAAATTGTTTCGTTCTGTCAATGTAATACATTAGTGCTCTTTTGATGTCTAATGTATGTAAAGCTCTTTCAGCTACTGAGTCTGGTTGTGGGAAGAAGACTGGGAGTTCCACAGTTTGGTTTAGATGGAATGGTGATATGACCTTTGGTAAGAATTTTGGATTTGTACGGAGAACCACTTTATGTTTATGTATTTGTATAAAGGGTTCTTGAATAGTAAATGCTTGTATTTCACTCACTCTTCTAACTGTTGTGATGGCTATTAGAAAGGCTACTTTCCAAGTCAGATATTGGATTTTACAAGAATGCATGGGTTCGAATGGTGGGCCCATGAGTTGTGTTAATACAATATTAAGGTTCCACGGAGGTACTGGTGGTGTCCTTGGGGGTATGATTCTTTTTAGTCCTTCCATAAATGCTTTAATGACTGGGATTCAAAAAAGTGATGTTGTATGTGTAATCTGGAGATAGGCAGATATTGCAGTGAGATGGATTTTAATGGAAGAGAATGCTAGATTAGACTTTTGTAAGTGTAATAGATAGTTAACGATGTCTTTTGTGGATGCATGTAGTGGTTGAATTTGATTAATGTGGCAGTAGCAAACTAATCTTTTCCATTTGTTTGCGTAACAATGTCTTGTTGTAGGTTTTCTCGCTTGTTTTATGACCTCCATACACTCTTGTGTAAGATTTAAATGTCCGAATTCTAAGACTTCAGGAGCCAGATTGCTAGATTGAGCGATGCTGGATTTGGGTGTCTGATCTGTTGTTTGTGTTGTGTTAACAGATCTGGCCTGTTTGGTAGTTTAATGTGAGGTACTACTGATAAGTCCAACAGTGTTGTGTACCATGGTTGGCGAGCACAGTTTGGTGCTATGAGTATTAGTTTGAGTTTGTTTTGACTTAGTTTGTTGACCAGATAAGGAATGAGTGGGAGAGGGGGAAAAGCGTAAGCAAATATCCCTGACCAGTTGATCCATAGAGCATTTCCCTTGGACTGAGGGTGTGGGTACCTGGACACGAAGTTTTGGCATTTTGCGTTTTCTTTTGTTGCGAATAGGTCTATGTTTGGTGTTCCCCAGCTGTGGAAGTGATTCTGTAGGATCTGGGGATGTATTTCCCATTCGTGAGTTTGCTGGTTATCTCGACTGAGATTGTCGGCTAACTGATTTTGAATGCCAGGTATGTATTGTGCTATTAGGCGAATGTGGTTGTGAATTGCCCAATGCCAAATCTTTTGTGCTAAGAGACACAGTTGTGACAAGTGTGTCCCCCCTTGTTTGTTGAGATAGTACATTGTTGTCATGTTGTCTGTTTTGACAAGAATGTGTTTGTGGGCTACTAGTGGCTGAAACGCTTTTAGTGCTAGAAAAACCGCTAGCAGTTCCAAGCGATTTATGTGAAGTTGTTTTTGTTGATTGTCCCATTAACCCTGTATGCTGTGATTGTTGAGGTGTGCTCCCCACCCAACCATGGAAGCATCTGTTGTGATAATATCTTGAGGCACTGGGTCTTGGAATGGCCACCCTTTGTTTAAATTTATAGTGTTCCACCATTGAAGCGAGGAGTGTGTTTGGCGGTCTATCAACACTAGATCTTGAAGTTGACCCTGTGCTTGGGTCCATTGTTTTGCTAGGCACGGTTGTAAGGGCTGCATGTGTAATCTTGCGTTTGGGACAATGGCTATGCATGAGGACATCATGCCTAGTAGTTTCATTACAAACTTTACAGTGTAATGTTGGTTTGGTTGTATGCTTGATCTTACATTTTGGAACGATTGGACTCTTTGTGGACTTGAAGTGGCAACTGCCCTTTGTGTGTTGAGTGTTGCTCCCAAGTATTGTTGTATTTGGGATGGTTGCAGATGTGACTTTTTGTAATTTATAGAGAACCCCAGTTTGTGTAGAATTTCTATGACGTATTGCGTGTGGAGAAGACACTGTTGTTGAGTGTTGGTTTTTATCAGCCAGTCGTTTAAATATGGAAATACGTGCATGTGCTGTCTTCGTATGTGAGCGGCTACTACTGCTAGGCATTTTGTGAATACCCTGGGGGCTGTTGTTATTCCGAACTGTAGCACTTTGAATTGATAGTGTATGCCGTGCATTACAAACCTTAAGTATTTTCTGTGAGAAGGATGGATGGGTATGTGGAAATACGCATCCTTGAGATCCAATATTGTCATGTATTCCTCTTTTTTTAATAAGGGAACTACGTCTTGAAGTGTTACCATGTGGAAATGGTCTGATTTGATGAAGAGATTCAGTGTTCTGAGATCTAAGATAGGTCTTAACGTTTTGTCCTTTTTTGGAATCAGGAAATATACTGAGTAGATGCCTGTTCCTTTTTGATGATTGGGTACGAGCTCTATTGCTTGTTTTTGTAGCAGTGCTTGGACCTCTATTTGTAATAGGTCTAAGTGTTGTTGAGACAGTCTGTGTGTTTTGGGTGGCACATCTGGAGGGAATGTTGTGAATTCTATGCAATAACCATGTTGGATAATTGATAGGACCCATACGTCTGTGGTAATATGTGTCCAGTTTTGGTAGAATGTGGTTAGCCTCCCCCCCACTGGTGACAAGTGTTGGGGTGTTGTGACACTGAAGTCACTGCTTGGTTTGGCTTGGTTTGGTTGGTTGGAATTTTCCTCTTCCTTTTGGGAATTGTCCTCTATAGGAACCACGAAACCCTCCTCTTTGGTATTGTGATTGATAGGTGGGTCTGATTTGAGAGGTGGAAGGCTCAGATGTTTGTTGCCGAAACCCTCCTCTGAATTGTGGTTTTCTAAAGGTGCCTCTGACTTGTGGGGAATAGAGCGCGTCCATGGCTTTGGCCATGTCCGTGTCTTTTCATTTTTTCAATGGCTGTATCGACTTCCGGCCCAAACAACTGTTGTTGATTAAACGGCATATTTAACACCGCTTGTTGAATCTCCGGCTTGAATCCAGAACTTCTCAGCCATGCATGTCTGCGAATGGTTACAGCCATGTTGACAGTCTGTGCTGCCGTGTCTGCCGAGTCTAGTGCGGACCTTATCTGGTTGTTAGATATGGCCTGTCCTTCCTCCACTACTTGCTGGGCACGTTTTTGATGTTCCTTGGGCAAGTGCTGTATGATGTCTTGCATCTCGTCCCAGTGTGCCCTGTCGTAGCATGCAAGTAGGGCTTGTGAATTTGCAATTCGCCATTGATTGGCTGCCTGTGATGCTACTCGCTTGCCTGCAGCATCGATTTTTCTACTTTCTTTGTCAGGTGGTGGAGCATCTCCTGACGATTGAGAGTTTGATCTTTTCCTTGCCGCCCCTAAAACCACAGAGTCTGGTGTGAGCTGCTGTGTTATGAACACAGGATCTGTTGGGGGTGGGGGGTGAGGGGGTGGGGGGGGGGGTTTGTACTTTTTTTCAACTCTAGGCGTGATAGCTCTTCCTTTTACAGGCTCCTGGAAGACCTGTTGCGCGTGCTTGAGCATGCCCGGGAGCATCGGCAGACTCTGATAGGAAGCGTGGGTGGATGCCAGAGTATTAAAAAAAGAAGTCATCCTCTACTGGCTCTGTGTGCATTGCTACGTTGTGGAACGTATCTGCCCTGGATAGTACGTGCGTATATGCAGTACTGTCTTCTGGTGGTGACGGCTTTGTTGGATAACAATCTGGACTGTTATCCGATACTGGCGCATCATATAAGTCCCATGCATCAGCATCATCCTGTGTCATCCCAGTATGTGTGGGTGACTGCATTATAGGTGTTCCCACTGGTGACAGTTGTGGTGAGTGCGGTGGGGACGGTTGTGGTGAGACCATTGGTGGTGGAGATTTGTCTCTAACCACTTTTGCTTTAGGTTGCATTTCTGTCTCCTGAAATTCAAGCTTCCTTTTTGATTTGAGTGGAGGCAAAGTTTGTATTTTGCCAGTCTCTTTTTGTATATGTAATCTACTTATGGTCAGGTTCTTCCATACCTAACTCTTGCTCGAATCAATGTCTTTCTTTGAGTTGGCTGGAAAGTCCTTGCTCTTCTGTATAAGAGCTTCTTTTCGGCTCCGAAGCCGCTTTTTTTGGTACCGAAGTTTCTGCAATAAAAGTCTTTTTCGGTTCCGAGGAGATTTTTCGAGGTTTAGTCGATTCGATCACTCGGTGTCGAGATCGTTCGGTGCCGGTTTCTCGACCCGAGTCGGAAGTCTTCGGCAACTCTTTGGCCTTTTTCGGTGCCGATGTTTGGCCACCTTCCTTTCGTGGGTTGAGCCATGGCCTGCTGGCGGTGGCGTCCCCATGGCCTTAAGTGTTTTTATATGAACCTGACTTTGGGACGGGGCAGGTTTACTCACGGTTCACCTTTGGATTCATCCGAGTCCGTCTCTTGGATGGAGATACTTTCCTCCTCTTGGACGTTGAGCTGTTCTTTTGGTTTCAACGCCATTTGCAGTCTTCTTGCGCGTCGATCCCGCAAGGTTTTTTTCCATCAAAATGCTGGGCAAGCTTCACAGGTATCCTCTCTGTGTTCGGGTGACAAACACAGGTTACAGACCCGATGCTGGTCTGTATAAGGATACTTTGCGTGGCACTTAGGACAGAAGCGGAAGGGGGTCTGGTCCTTTAGTCTGGGACGACGGGTGTGGTTGGGCCGACCAGGCCTCGGTGAAGAGTGGAAGCCCCGAAGGTGCGCCGAAGCGGTCTTGATGTCGGTGCTGATACACTAACACTAACCCGGTACCGAGCGATAACAATACCGTCAAATTTTCGAAACTTTAGCTAACTTTCCCGATTCGAAATACGGAGCGAAGAGGAACACGTCCGAACCCGATGGCGGAAAGAAAACAATCTAAGATGGAATCGACGCCCATGCGCAATGGAGCCGAAAGGGAGGAGTCACTCGGTCCCGTGACTCGAAAAGACTTCTTAGAAGAAAAACAACTTGTAACACTCCGAGCCCAACACTAGATGGCAGGATAATGCACAGCATGTGTATCTGCAGCTACACATGCCACCGAATATATATATATATATATATATATATATATATATATATATATATATATATATATAGTCACCCAGCATATGCCTGACAGGTATGTTTGGCAGATGCCACAGACTCTGCCTAATCATAGCAGTGAATACCCAGGTGCTGCATGGAGGGTGGGCAGCATGGAGTTTAGACTGCAAGCAGTATGTAACAGGGGGGTGATACATGCCCTCCCGATGGCAATGGTTGCTGTATCAGCTGTCTCATCTGCATCAATGCCTCCAAAGTTCACAACTAGTTAGTCAGTAGAATGCAGTGCCTCAATTCTTACCATATCTAAGCTCCAGGATATTAATCTCCTAAATTGAGGAGGCATTCTGCTCTGTCAGGTCAACGCCAACAGTAATTTTATAAAGATGAAGTGACTCCTAAAAACACCTTTCCTTATCAAAAACCATGAACCTTTCTGAGGCTCAGGAGGTATGGACTAGGCCAGAATCAGCCTCCTCCCAATACTCCCCAGCTGAGGTCATGTCTAGGTTTTGTTTTTTTCTGTTGCAGCGGAAATGCGGACACATGGGCCAGCAACTTGGTATAGAGGGAGGAGTTGGCACCAAGAACTAACGGCACTGGTAATGCTGATTAAAAAAAAAAAAAAAAAAAAGTAAAATAAAGTTGCTGCCAGTATTCCTGCAAATGGGTCCATGGAATTAAATGTCCTGTTTGACCTATGAATACAGCCAGTTATTGTTTGGAATAGCATCTTGAACTTCTACAAGAAAAGAACTGGTGTAAACCACAGAGGTCTCAAATGGGGCACAACCCGCATTCCTGTACTTTAAAATGAGGGATTATAGGTAGCCTAAGTAGTTTAGCAGTATAGATACATTGTCAGCTCTTTTGCTTCTAGAAGCAGGAGTAGCCTCTCCACTTCCTACAGAGGTTCTTGGGATGCCAACTGGGGTAGAAGTGGCATGAAGAGATCTGTGGGGACAAAGCTGTTCTAATCCACTGAAATAGCCCACACATCAGAAGTATTTAGGCCTAGTGGTTTTAGGGGAGAGAAAAAGGATTGTGGCTCCCAAGATAGGGGAAGCTGGTCATTATCATCTCTTGGTTTAGGACAGTTGGCAGGCTTGCTTTTTCCTGAGAAATGAGTCAGTTGCTGTTACACTGAGGAAGAGGAGTGGAAAGATCCCATGGCCTTGAAAGACTGGACAGCCTTTGCCAGCTGAAGAGGACAGTGGGTCTCTGTAGTTTTGCTTGGATGGCACTCAGTGATTTGGCAACTGTCTTCTAATGCTGGAGGACTCATCACTAAAAGGGACTCAACATTTTCTTCCATCAAACAGAAGGTTGATAAGATTCTATTGGCCCTTCAGTTTATTAACTGAGGACTTAAGCCACATGGCCTGGTGCACAGTCAGACCACAGTTTATGCTCCACGGAGTAGTTTAGATCAATAGAGCAATCAAAAGAATAACAAGACCGGACAGGATGACGTGCATAGTTAACCTTGCAAGCAAAGCATAAGAGCCAGTCAGCAGAGGAGAACGGTAGAAGGTCTTCAAGACTGCAAAGATAGTTAGTGGTAAATATCGTGGAGACAGTCAGTAGAGGAGAACGGCGGAAGGTCTTCAAGATCACGCGATAAGTTAGTGGTGAATCTCGTGCAACATACAATACCCAAATCATGGACAACGCAAGGAAGACTACTCACAGCACAGAAAGCTCATTGTGCTGAGCAATTGAAAGAAGTGTTGAAGAGAACCGTACCAACAAATGAAGTGGAAATCCAAGAAGCAGAGACAGACTTGGAAGCAAACACTCTCCCCTCCTCCACCAAATAAGAAATCGGAACTGCCATACAATCTTTCAAGAATGGAAAAGCTCATGACCAAGAGAACCTGAATGCAGAAATGCTTAAGGCAGATCCTGAAACATCAACTATGATCCTCCAACTACTCTTTATATCAATTTGGGCAGGGAAAGAAAGTTTCTGTTGACTTGAACCAAGGCATCATCATCAAGGTTCCAAATAATTGAGCATTAACTAACTGTAACAATTGTTGTAGAATGACCCTTCGGTCAATCTAGAGTAAAGTCCTGCCGAAAATCATTATTCGGCACATTTATGATGCTGCTGACAAGCAATTAAAAAAAGAACAGGCTGTGTTCTGCAAGGGCAGAGGATGTGTTGATCAGATTTTTACGCCATGCAACATCATAGAGCAGTGCAACGAGTGGCAGAGACAAATATGCACCAACTTTAGGTATTTTGAGAATGTCTTTGACAGTATGCTCCCTGACAGCTTCAGGCCTATATTATGTGCATATGGCATACCAAGGCAGGCAGTTCTCCTTATCAAGAGCTTTTGTGATCATTTTATCCGCAAGGTGGAAGATAGTGAGTATAGCTTTTAAAGTCAGGACTGGTGTGAGACTGATGTCAGTGTTGCTCTTCAACCTAGTCATCGACTGGATGATGAGACTCGCACCAAGCAGAGGCACCAGATGGACCTTATTCTCCACACTGTAGGACCTTGACCATGTGGATGACATAGCCCTGCTTTATATCAACCCCCTGTTTATGCAGGAAAATATGTTTTTGTCTCAACAACAATGCAGAGCAAGTGGGCCTGAAGATCAACATGAAGAAATCAGAAGTCATGCCACTCAACGTCCCAAACCCTTCATCAATTAAGGTGGCTGTAGAGAACCTATATATGACCAAAGAGTTTGCCTACCTAGGCAGTACTACCAGACATCACAAAGGGATAGGCAGCGACATCAAGAGCAGACTAAACAAGGGGAGAATTGCCTTCAGGATACTGAACAATGTGTGGCAGTCATCTTAGTACAGCACCAACACTAAGCTGAGGCATTACCAGAGTTGTGTTCTGTCCACACACTTATATGGATCAAAATGCTGGTGGATGATGAAAAGCGACCTCACCAAACTGTCAGTCCTCCATCAGTAACTTGAGAAGACCCTTGTGCATTTTCTAGCTGCGAACCATCTCCAACCAGTAACTACTCACCATCTAAAAACACTCAATCACAAGAACAGATCTCCCCAGAGGGCAAACGGAAGAGAGGCAGGCCTAAGAACACCTGGAGGCATACTGTGGGAACAGAAATGAAGACCCTGTACCATAGATGGGGCATCATACAGAAATGTACCCAAGACAGACAAAATCGGAGGTCCTTCGTTGCTGCACTACATAACAGTTGGCATAACAGGTAGTAAGTAAGTAAACAGAGTAAATGAAGGCTTGAGGCATCAGCAGTTTTTGTTCCACAGCTTCCTTTCTCAGGTTAAGTGTCAACTAACCTTCACCACAGTCTTACAGGAAGTACCTGCTGAGTTTGTGTTATTGAGCTCATAATCAGCCATGACTGTTGCCCTTAGCCTTTTTCACTGCACTGCTTCATATCCTTGCAGTGTGACCCAAGAAACGTGATCTCTCTGTCCATGAGGCAGGTGACCCCTTGATATTCAGGGATATGGTCATCATCAATACAGATAGAGGGATCTACAATTGAAAAATGGGACTGCGTCTGGAAGCCTGGTATTTGTTCAAGGCCATGGCAACAGCATTCTTGAAGAAGGGCTATTTTGAGATCACTTGAAGTCCTTTGAGGACTCTGAGTTCAAAGGCGAGGGGTAGGCTTTATTTGAGGAGTTGTTGCTGGCACTAAGCAGAGAAGACCTGATTGTTTGGCAGGCCAGGATCACAAAGAAGAGCACTTTCAAACTTACATCATCACACCATGGTAGCACATGGTCGCGTGCAGGTCTTCACAATCATTGCTACCAGTCTTCAAGTTTATGTTAATTTCTCTGGGTCAAGCAAAAATTGAAGGACTGGAAGATAGATCCCTGGGGGAATTGACCATATTACCTGATGCAGGAAAAGTGTGAGTTCGGTATCCAGACCGACAGCAGAACTGAGAAGTTATCCTTACTGATTCAGCGGAGCTGGTGTCTGGGGCTTGTGCTCCAGTATTGTGTTTTGAGACATGCACCAAGTCCACCGGAAGTTGCTCCAAGGATGAGAGCTGTGCTGGAGATGGTGGAAGCTGCACTTAAAATGTGATGAGCTACACAGCAATGGAAGTTCCAGGATCAGAGCAGGATTACTAGCTTTCACTTTTCCACTCAGAACAACCAAGAAAGAGTCTGGGGGCCGGAAGAGGACAACATAAAAGCAAAGTCTTCACTCCTGTCCTCAAGGGAACTGGGAGCAGATAGACAACTCTTGATCTGATGGATAAGGAGAGTATAACCCGTCCAAAATGTTGCACACTACCATGAGCGTGGGCAGCCATGGGAAGAATCAAATGGAGGTATAGTCCGAGGATGACTACTAGTAACAGAAAAGACCCCCGCAAGAACCGTGGTTGCCCCTTAGATGCCAGCGGCAAGCCCTGCTCATCGAAAATATGGAATGGCAGGGGCAGTTTAGGACAATTATTAAACGATTTGTTGCACCATGGGTTTTGGAGAAACCTCCTGCAGCTGGTGGATACCACAAGTTAGAATAGGTAAAGATACAGGTCATAAGAGCATTATTACAGAAACTATTTTAAAAAGTCTGCACTGCAAATCCTGATAGCTGAACAAACATCATACTGTTTGTGATGATAGAATGTTATTCATGAGTGTGTCACAAACTGATCTGGAGCTGCTACAATGTCCTATAGAGCCCTAATATCTCCTTATTAAGGTCGCATCCAAAGACAATGAAATGCACTTATCACCTGAAAATAGATTCCGCAGAAACAAAAATTTCAATACAACTTTCACGTAATGTTCCAGTGAAGATCAGATTTATTAAAAGGTATCTTCTGAGGTCCAGGAAAAACAAGTATGGCTTGGATATCAGACCTACTTATAGTTCTGATGGATGTGCGAATGTTAAATCCCAAAAAACGCTGTTTTTTAAAATAGTTAATTCAAGGTAAACATCTGGTGCTATTCATTAAAAAGGAGCTTCTGCCATTCAAGTCAAAGCAACAGTAGCCATTAAAAGCAATACATAATCAAACGGTTTTTCTATTGTTTTAGATTGACAAAGAAAAACAATGGTCTATATGATCAGTCTAAACAAGGTGAAATTTTGCTCCTTTACCCAATGGCATAAACAAGGTTTCATGTGTCTTAACATGACCTGCTCGAGTCCTCTGAGGCATCATTCATCACTGCAACATTTTTAGCATTTAGCTTCAATTAACTACAGATTATATTTTGTCAAACAAATCTATTAAGTTTACTAATTGAGGAAAGTAAGGGGGAACCGTTGTTCAGAGCAAAGCTACTGCTTCCAAGGAAGAAGATGATCATGTCCTTCACAAATGGCAAACATTCTCATTGAGGACAAGAGATCAGAAGTTAGATTAGATGCACAGTGTCAATCAAGGAGATTAATAAGAACCTAATGACACAACGTATAACCAGGACATGAAAAAAAGCATTCAAACGCTATCTACTATCACTTCCAGAATAGTGACTATTGCTTGTCCATTCAAGATATGTATTCTGGGCACCTGGAATTGTGGCATGTGGCAAAGAGACTGATATGTGGAGGAATCTATATGCAGTTCCAATATGATAACTTGAAGTTCAGCTCTGTTCAAGAGAGAAAGTTTAAGCCTCTAAAGCTGTAAACTCTTGCTAGATTGACCTAGACTTGTGCAATGCGATCTGACACCAAAGATCCTTGGCCGAATGATATACCTGAACAAGGTATGAGACTACTTTGGCCCCGTCTTCAACAACCCTCAAAGGAATCTCTTTGATTAGTTCTGCTTTCAGTTTCTCAAAAAGGTCAGTGTTGGACCTGGCGCTTTTTACAGGGTTATCTCCAAACATTTTGCCTTCCTGCTCCTGTTTTTCTGTCCCTCTTTTTGTTGGCTTTAGGACCCTGGCATTTTACCACTGTTGATCAGTACTAAAGTGCATGCGCTCTCTCCTTTCAACTTGGCTTGATTGGCTTACATCCGTTTGGCACATTTAATTTACCTCTAAGTCCCTTGTATGTGGTATCCCTATACCCAAGGTCTGTAAATTAAATGTTATAAGTGGGCCTGCCGCTCAGCTTGGGCCAACCGTAGAAGTAGCCTTTCAAACCTGTTTCAGGCCTACCACTGCAGGACCTGCGTGTGCAGTTTACTGCCACATTGACTTGGCATTTAAAGTTATCTCACAAGCGGAAACTCTCCTTTTTCTACATAGTGGTCAACGCTAAGGTAGGCTCTAGGTATCCCTATGGGCAGGCTACTGTGTAGGTAAAAGTAGGACATGAGCCTTCATGGTATGGCCTGTCCTAGTAGTGACAAACCGCCTATTTGTTTTCTCACTGTTGTGAGGCCTACTCCTCTCATAGGTTAGCATTGGGAATTCCCTTAAAGGCACTTACCTGGTAATTTCTGATCTGTGAGGAGTAGAGTGAGCATATTTGGTATGTTTGGAATGGTAGTCAGAAATCCTGGTTATTGGTGAAGGTGGATTTTACATTGCTATTGTGGGATTGTCACTTTTAGAAAGTGGGCATTTCACTGTGCTTATGACTCTCGTGTTTTGCAGGCTAGCTCCAGTCCACGTTTAGGGTAGAGTGACAGCTGGGTTTCGTTCATACTTTCCAGACAGCCATCACACAGGGAGGGATAGCGTGCAACAGTATTACATCTGCATACTGAATGGTCTTTCGGGGCTGGGAGAGAGGGAGGGGAGGCAAACGTACATTTGTACAGGCTGTGTCCTGTCCTCACTTAAAAGGCTTGTTTACCCTCTACTTATGTCTAGAGCCAAGGTTGGGGCTGAAAGGAGGTGTTATGCACTTCTATGGTCATTTTGAAGTTCTCCCTATATCAAAGACATTTTGAGTATAAGTACAGAGGCTGTAACCCCATGATTGTAGACACTGCATGGATTTGTACCCAGATGCTGCTGGATCTACAGACTGCACGCTGCTAGGAGGAACTGTTATGTTTCCAGGAAGAACCACCATTGGATTGACATGTTTGTTGTGCTTACCGGTGGCCTGTTGGGCTACCAGAAGGACTGTCACTTTACTTCAAGGATCCTGATGTGCTCCTGGTTCCCTTCTTATGTGCCCCACAGTTGGTCTACAGGGTGATGTGTCCCCCCCCCCCCCCCTTTTGCCATAAATTCTCCTTCCAGGGTGAAGAGGGCTGGACTGGAGTGCTCCTCTGTCGCCTTGTCAGCGCATGAAGAGCACTTGAACTTCTGCAGACAGCACATGGGGTGCATTTTAGGAAGGAAAGGACATTCAGAGCCCTGATCAGAGCGTGCTGAGCGCTGTGACCCAGAGAAGCTAGACAGCCTAGCTGCAACCCTTCGTGGTGTTTCATTTTTGCACCGATACCAGGAGTGCTACGCTGTTCCCCACTAGGGACTAGGGAGAAGGAATACGGCGGTGACCGCCAGCAGTATCTGGTAAGCGGGATGAGGCGCACACTACATAATGTAAAAACAACAAGTGATGGACGGAATGCTGAACATTGTCAAACATTCACCCCCAGTCACAGATCTGGGTTTAATCCATCGTTTTTTTGCTGCCCATGCCATTCCAGTTTGGACCCAGCCATATGCAAATCAGTCTTGACCCTGTTCCCCATGGGAACAGCCCAGCCCGAACTGCTAGGCCAGGTCTTCCCTGGACTGGAAACAAGCATCCTGGGACCGGTTTCGGGGTTTCACCCCTCATCAGCCAGGCTAGCTTGAATCCAGTGGCATGGGAAGCACGGGACCCACGTCTGGGCATACCCTTCCCACTTAGGGCGACAAATGCAAAAACAACAAGTGATGGACGGAATGCTGAACATTGTCAAACATTCACCCCCAGTCACAGATATGGGTTTAATCCATCGTTTTTTTGCTGCCCATGCCATTCCAGTTTGGACCCAGCCATATGCAAATCAGTCTTGACCCTGTTCCCCATGGGAACAGTCCAGCCCGAACTGCTAGGCCAGGTCTTCCCTGGACTGGAAACAAGCATCCTGGGACCGGTTTCGGGGTTTCACCCCTCATCAGCCAGGCTAGCTTGAATCCAGTGGCATGGGAAGCACGGGACCCACGTCTGGGCATACCCTTCCCACTTAGGGCGACAAATGCAAAAACAACAAGTGATGGACGGAATGCTGAACACTGTCAAACATTCACCCCCAGTCACAGATCTGGGTTTAATCCATCGTTTTTTTGCTGCCCATGCCATTCCAGTTTGGACCCAGCCATATGCAAATCAGTCTTGACCCTGTTCCCCATGGGAACAGTCCAGCCCGAACTGCTAGGCCAGGTCTTCCCTGGACTGGAAACAAGCATCCTGGGACCAGTTTCGGGGTTTCACCCCTCATCAGCCAGGCTAGCTTGAATCCAGTGGCATGGGAAGCACGGGACCCACGTCTGGGCATACCCTTCCCACTTAGGGCGACAAATGCAAAAACAACAAGTGATGGACGGAATGCTGAACATTGTCAAACATTCACCCCCAGTCACAGATCTGGGTGTAATCCATTGTTTTTTTGCTGCCCATGCCATTCCAGTTTGGACCCAGCCATATCCCTGTTCCCCATGGGAACAGTCCAGCCCGAACTGCTAGGCCAGGTCTTCCCTGGACTGGAAACAAGCATCCTGGGACCGGTTTCGGGGTTTCACCCCTCATCAGCCAGGCTAGCTTGAATCCAGTGGCATGGGAAGCACGGGACCCATGTCTGGGCATACCCTTCCCACTTAGGGCGACAAATGCAAAAACAACAAGTGATGGACGGAATGCTGAACATTGTCAAACATTCACCCCCAGTCACAGATCTGGGTTTAATCCATCGTTTTTTTGCTGCCCATGCCATTCCAGTTTGGACCCAGCCATATGCAAATCAGTCTTGACCCTGTTCCCCATGGGAACATTCCAACCCGAACTGCTAGGCCAGGTCTTCCCTGGACTGGAAACAAGCATCCTGGGACCGGTTTCGGGGTATCACCCCTCATCAGCCAGGCTAGCTTGAATCCAGTGGCATGGGAAGCACGGGACCCACGTCTGGGCATACCCTTCCCACTTAGGGCGACAAATGCAAAAACAACAAGTGATGGACGGAATGCTGAACATTGTCAAACATTCACCCCCAGTCACAGATCTGGGTTTAATCCATCGTTTTTTTGCTGCCCATGCCATTCCAGTTTGGACCCAGCCATATGCAAATCAGTCTTGACCCTGTTCCCCATGGGAACAGTCCAGCCCGAACTGCTAGGCCAGGTCTTCCCTGGACTGGAAACAAGCATCCTGGGACCGGTTTCCATCCACTTACGCTATCCCACAGCGTTTGTGTTTTGCTTTGCTTTTGCCGCCCTAAGTGCGCCGGGTATGCCCAGACGTGGGTCCCGGGCTCACTGTGCCACTGGATTCAAGCTAGCCTGGCTGATGAGGGGTGAAACCCCGAAACCGGTCCCAGGATGCTTGTTTCCGGTCCAGGGAGAACCTGGCCTGGCAGTTCGGGCTGGACTGTTCCCATGAAGAACAGGGTCAAGACTGATTTGCATATGGCTGGGTTCAAACTGGGGTGGCATGGTGAGCAAAATAATGGATAGATTAAACCCAGATCTGTGACTGGGGGTGAATGTTTGATTGGTTCCGCATTCCGTCCATCCACTTACGCTATCCCACAGCGTTTGTGTTTTGCTTTGCTTTTGCCGCCCTAAGTGCGCCGGGTATGCCCAGACGTGGGTCCCGGGCTCACTGTGCCACTGGATTCAAGCTAGCCTGGCTGATGAGGGGTGAAACCCCGAAACCAGTCGCAGGATGCTTGTTTCCGGTCCATGGAGAACCTGGCCTGGCAGTTCGGGCTGGACTGTTCCCATGAAGAACAGGGTCAAGACTGATTTGCATATGGCTGGGTTCAAACTGGGGTGGCATGGTGAGCAAAATAATGGATGGATTAAACCCAGATCTGTGACTGGGGGTGAATGTTTGATTGGTTCCGCATTCCGTCCATCCACTTACGCTATCCCACAGCGTTTGTGTTTTGCTTTGCTTTTGCCGCCCTAAGTGCGCCGGGTATGCCCAGACGTGGGTCCCGGGCTCACTGTGCCACTGGATTCAAGCTAGCCTGGCTGATGAGGGGTGAAACCCCGAAACCGGTCCCAGGATGCTTGTTTCCGGTCCAGGGAGAACCTGGCCTGGCAGTTCGGGCTGGACTGTTCCCATGAAGAACAGGGTCAAGACTGATTTGCATATGGCTGGGTTCAAACTGGGGTGGCATGGTGAGCAAAATAATGGATGGATTAAACCCAGATCTGTGACTGGGGGTGAATGTTTGATTGGTTCCGCATTCCGTCCATCCACTTACGCTATCCCACAGCGTTTGTGTTTTGCTGCGCACTACGTAATGTGCCGGTCATCAACATTTAAAGTATGTAGCATTCCCCAATCCTGGATGAACATTTGATCTTGTTGCTGACCACATTTCACAGGCTTTCAATCATGGTCTCAGAGTGAGGCATGCAACTGCTCCCTTTACAAAGGGAGATAAGCACAACAAAGAAATGAGTGAGCTTCAGAGACGGTAGAGGATCCTGAATTGAAAAGAGACTGGGCAAGACCCCACAAAGTAGGTTTTGGGGAGAGAAACTAAAAAAGGTACATTTTAACTATAGAATTGTTGGAATTGCCTCTTTCTCCTTATGGTTTCTGAGGCCACAATACTTTCACACCACTTGCTGACTAACAACTTTGACTCTACTTAACTTTCCCTCTTGAGGCATCAAGGGCAGGTTTTGAAGTGAGGGGTGTAAGGTGAAGGGTGGAATGTTAAGAATGTCTTCCTTGGTTGGGTGCGCTTGGGCCATGTCTCAGTCTTGCCAGATGTGCTTGTTAGTGGACTCAACATAGCACTCATTTGGTGGTTTAACAGTGCCTCCAATGAGTGAGCCCTCAGTCACACCTGGGTGGGCTCTATCTAATACTTCCTTTGGTAGTTTAAAACTGCCACCTATAGGAACGCTCTCTGCAGATCCAGTCATAATACTGCTTTGAATAAGCTAGTATTTTGTTGCAAATTAGCTGATCCAAATGAAGCATATAAATGAAGAATATAAATGATGGGCCCTGCATTTCATACTGCCTACCATAAAGGTGGTAAGGTACCATGCAGGACAGCATCTATTCTCAAACTCTCCACAACACACATGCCTATGTGCAGCAACATTTGGCCTAGTTCTCCTACGTTGTTCAGTCCCTCTGCACCTCACCCAACATGTCCTATATAGGAAAAACTACAAGCATCCTTTCAAACGTGCCCTCTGACTTGTGTGCTTCATGACCTCAACAGGTTAATGAAGCAGTATGTAGCTCTTTAGGCACAGTAAGGGTTCTGGAAAGTAGTATCAATATAAATATTAACATAATTCAATATAATATGAGTGGACTAAGGTGTCCGAGATTGGCATCACCATCTCAAACATAATGAAGATCGTAGTGTTATGTAGCATACACACATTAAACAGACCCACCTATTCACCATTCCACTCGTGAGCCAACCTACCACAACACTCCATACATACATACATATATACCGCTGGCATATCCTGACATGAGGATAATGATAGGGGACCTCAATTATGGAGACAGAAAGGACCTTTAGGCAGCCTACTCACAGGAATAGAGGTAAAAAGGTTATGCCCCACAGCACAATCAAGCTGACATGATGGCCAGTGAATGTGAAGTCAAGGGTTGAGAAGGCAGAAGCCACCTCTCACTCAGAGACTGGCTCTAATGTCAAACAAAAAGCAAGACCCAGGGCTGTGAAAGGATCCTTAAAAGGAGGGTGTGAAGATACTTGAACCCTACAATCTGCGAGGCCATATTAATGGCAATACAACACAATACAAATGTGTTACCAAAACTTAACATGTTGACAAAAATCCAATATGACAAAGCATTTCCCATGATTGCTGAAATAATTGGAGAAAACATATAGGGCTTTCCAGAAAATATGCTAGTATACAGAGACACAGCTCATCCAAGTGATGAAGCTGACTTTTGTCCCACAAGCAGTAATGGTGGGTGTTGCAAGGATATCTTTGAGAATGGGTGGGTCTGGATATATCTGCCCCATAAATGTGAAAGTAAAGGCTACCAAGTTTGTAGTACTGTTGGATTAATTTTAAAGTTGCAGGAGTTGTAATCACTGGGATTGCGACTAAGGAAAGATGTTAAAGTTCATGAAAAAAAGCTTTCGGATGAGAGGATTACAATCAGTAGTGGTCTCAGATACTTGGATGTCGTTAACCTCAAAGATGACACAGGTGTATTTTATCAATGAGGCAGAAAATAGGACATTGTCTCTAAACAATCTGTAAATCTGTGGCATGTAGGAGAGCTTTAATCACACCATAATGGTGTGATTATGTACTTCTTAGCTGGTTGTTTAATGTTCAGAGGAGTGCAAAGGTGTTGCTGAGGATTTATATGAATTTTATGACCAAAACTGAAACACCAGTTTTGAGACTGATGGATGGAAGCCTGTGGGAACATGAGAGAATAGTAATGGTCCAAAAAAAGACATTAATTGTCAACAGGGCTTATGGAATAAAGGAGACGTGGAGCTGTGTTAAAACAAGGGTAAGAGGTAGTTCTATGTACTGGAGGAACTTTGCTACTTTGTTTTAAAAAAAAAAGAGAGAGTAAGAGTGAGACGTAGAGAGATGGAAAGGTAAAGCGGGAGGTGCTGCTCGCTTTTGTAAGGACAAGTTACATGTACTTAATAAAATAATGTATATGGATCATCTCTAGAGTGAAATCTTCATTTAAAGTTCATCTTCAATCATGTTATGATGTGGTAAGACAACAATGATTTGATTAACTAAGAATAATGGTAACAGCACCCCAAAACAAAGTCATTCAAAGCTCATAGTAAAAAACAACACCAATCTTACACTTTTAACCAAGTCAATGACAGTGCTGGTCTGTGTGGTAAATCTACCTTCTGGGATAGTTTTTCCTCAGACAACTCAAAGCAGCAATACTGGAATTGACCCCTTGCCATTGAAAAAGTGTGAGGTACCTAGAATACTCATCCTTCTTGGGCGTCTTATCATATTAAATGTAGAAACTGAATTAGCCCATTACCACAAAACTGCCAGCATACTTTCCATGTTTAATACATTTCTATGCACAAACTGAAGCAATATAATGATGAAAACGGAAGCCCTGGAATAAAGTTATCGAACATGAGATTGATATGGACGCTGGGTGTCAGGTTGTGCTCTGAGGTTCTGCAATGATGGGTGGGAAAATAGCTCAGATGGCTATCTTGGTGTGGCACATTCTTAGACAACGCAAGATCAACAGCCTTGACAAATATAAATAAAGTGTCCTTTCTGTAGAGTCCTATTAAAAAATATATACTTTTTTTTCATGAACCCTGTTTAAAATAAATTTGCAGGGTCTGGCATTGCTGCAGGAATAGTCCTAGCTTATGAATCTAGGGAAGATCCACTTTAGACACTCAATCAGAAGAATAGAGACTAGGGCAGGCATCCTGTGTGGCTCTATGGTTGAAACGATGTAGCAAAGTGAAGTTCAGGGCTGGTGCACACATTCCCCACTCACTAATGACCTGCATTGTAGTTGCGACTGTTACGACCCTTCAGTTTATTTTGTTCTTTCATTTGTTTATTGTTTAGGACCAATACCTCCTGTTGTGTAATTCTTGCTGTCACAATATATTCAGGCCCTCTTTGGGCACCACTGTCATGATCTTGTCTTATGTAAATTCCTGTATATGTCATTTTTGTGTGGCTATGTGAAAATCAATTAACATTGGTTAAATTTTTTTAGCAAAGTGCACACTTTACTACTATGTAAAACCTTGCACAGGTATCTTTTGAGAAAGAGGTTTTAGGGGGCAGTCATAAATAGAGGTTCCCTAAGGGTCCCTCCTTCAGAATCCTGTGACTGCCTTCAGCTTTAGTGGGCTGAGACAGCTGAGAAACATGGTAAACTTGCTGCAGACAGGTAAATTTGTTTTAAGTCTCTGAATATGATGTTGTAATCTTAGGGAGAGTCTATGTTCTCAAGCACTGTTACTATGGTGCAACTAGAGATTTCTCAAGATATTTACGTTAGTGTGTGAAAATAGTTAAAAAATGAAGAGTTTTCCAACATGGGTTTTAGTGCCTATGTCCAGCAATGCATCAAGTAACTGGGTACAGCTCAAAGCAAAGGGGGATTGGTGGGGAGGTAAGTTATTCATTCAGGCTTGCACTAGACATTCCCACACACTGGTGATTATAGGAGACTCCAACAGAGATGACACAATTTTAATAGGCAGTGGTCCAAGAACATGTTTTATATATAGAAAATATATACCAGATTAAACCCAGAGTCCCTGTAAAATAAGAATTTGAGCCTTGGCACACAGTAACCCCCAAAAGTTATAGCAAAGAAGCTTACATTTCTTGCGTTGTCTACCTACCATATCACATGGCGTGTATGGCCACACAAACTGTACCATGGGCTTACAAAAGAAAAGCTTTGAAGAAGAAGCCCTCTTTATTCTCAGCTGTCTGCCCAGCTCTCACAGTCCAAACACAGTAAACATCCAAAGAACCATTACTACCCAAAGAGGCATATGTGAGTCCGAGGCAACCAATACCATTAACGTCAATGATCAAGATGATCTTCCGCTCCCTCAGTCCACCGTATTAATACATTTATCATGGATGCCCATGAGCAGTGTGGCATCATTCTGTATTTTTATGTTTCTGAGTAAAGTGGCTTGTGCTAATACTATCAATAGTAACAAATAATGCTTCACAACTGACTGTTGCGTTAATATGACCACTCTTGTTCATCCTAGTTATTTTACTGGTGCTTCATGCTGACATTATAAGGGTACTCCTTTTCTGTTTGAGATTTTACAACATTGTTTTCATGACAATCTGGAGGTTAGGGCACATTCCTGTTCATGTTTACAAACTGCAAGACCAGACCCTTTCTTCCTGCTGCACCTCATTCAGAAGAATGACTGGTAGAATAAAGGAGCAGAGAGCAACAATGCAGCCTCAGCAAAATCATGATTTACCTGCATCAGTAGTCGGAGGGGTTTCCCGGCCTGCTGCTCCAGAACATGGAACTTCACACCAGCTGTAAACAAAACAAACGTACACAAGAAAGTAATGCAGTTGAATCCAGTCCACTTCCATGGAACACACCACTTTCTAGAACCTCAGTGCTGGTGAAATGTTCCCAAACTGAGCAGTTCCTAACCTCCTGCTTGAACTCTTGATTAGATGTTTGAATGAAAGTGGATTTATGTGTGTTGGAGCTGAGTGAGGAGAAAGTGATCCGTCTGTTTTTTATGCCTATTTGTGAACTTACACTAAATTGTCAAGTTCTTGATCTAGGTAGATCAGGAAGGAGTACCTTCAACTCTCAGTGTCTAAGGATTTCAAACAGGTGCTTCCACTAGACTGCTATCCCAGTTCTACCTACAGCCAATAAAATTGTCTGATTTGCTGGTAAGTTTCACTGCTGACCAATACACACATTAGCATGGTCACTATCCGTGGTAAGAAACTAGAGGCTGTGGGCCTCAAGGGTGAGCTGGCCTCCAACCACATCCGTTAAAACACAACTAAGCCACCCGAGAAACTATTTAAAATGATGCTACACTTTACATCAGCCTACCTCTGTTCATACACTAAAATGTGACGGGATTTCCTCACACACACCACCAGGTGTCATGCTTGATCATAGGACTCCACACGCTCTTCAAATACCTGGTTTGAAGATTAGCGGCCCACACCTGGCGATCAGGGGCACTTCTAACGATGTATGGACCTGTGACATAGTAGAATTAACAACCAATATGATATGCAAACTGACCTTTATACTAAATGGAATATCACTTGGTATTAAACATCAACATGGAGGTAAGGGGAACTAGTACCACATCACCACTCAAACCATCAACATGTTTCTGTCTGTTGGCTCATGCAAGCCTGTGGCATTCTTTAGGATGGAAAAACGGGATCCCTGTGCAGCACACACCTTTGTGCATGCCTCTATCAGTATAGAGCTGACCACTGTCGACCCTCTCAACCCTTAGGTCCCTATGTATCCCAACTTTGGGTTATCTGGGCCCGATGGAGGAAGGGTTAAGGAGCCCCTGTAGTCACACATTCATCAAGGTGCGTTCCTCTCCGTAAACCTACTAGCACTGGTTCCTTCTTCCCGAAGGAATGCTAGTGGGTTTACAGAGTAGAACACACCTAGCTGAGGTAAGGTGTAGCAGAATTTTAAATATTTTCTTGGGTGGCTTAGTTGTGTTTAAAAGTTTTACTGCGGAACCATATCTGCTCCCCTGAATGGAGCCATCAATGGTTGATGGATAGAGAATTCCCAATATTTATGGTAGACAATGGTCCATGCCAAGATTCTATAATCAACCTTTTAGGCCCTTTTCCTCTTGTGGCTTCTAGTAGCATAGTCACTGGACGTTAGAGATGAATAGGGCATCGGATGTCAAAGTAAACCGGCATTACTTCTATTAAAGATGCATGTTCCAACAAGACTATTAGTTCCCTTGCCCTATTAACAATAAGTCAGTCTGACTTCTTGAATAGACTGTATTAACACATTAGAAGCAGTGTTTGAGTTTGGGCTTAAAGCCTACACTATTAGCTGGAAGATTGCAAATTCCCCTTTGTTAGTTATATAGCTTAGAAGATCTGGGAAGGTCGAAAGAGTATCCTATCTCGCAATAGCTGAAATTATTGCAATTAATTAGCTGTTGCTGTGCTGTCTTGTAGTTCTCTAGCACACCACCAGTTTGTGGAGAATATAGCACATTACCATCTAGTGGTAAATTTATTACTTTGTTAGAAAAGCTGAATGTAGGGAGGGTATGCAAACCCAGACCTTTCTCAGAAATTAATAGCCTTCAGGGTTTGATCTTCAATGCATAGGCTTCACGGGGAGTTTGAATTTACCTGCAAATGTCAAGTAATCCCAAGTAATGTTGCTCCATCAAAACAATCTAAAAACTGAACTTACGAAGGTTGCAACTTCTGCTCTTGAAACTTTTAACCATTTAATATATTTGGGCATTACACTCAACACTAATCACCAATGGCTACCTAACCCTGTTGACTAAACGTATGTCTTGAAGTAATGTTTGTTTAACCCAATGAACCCAACTGAAGCAAAGAAGAAAATATGTAGATCAAAACGTATTCCAGCTACCCAGTATGTTGCTGGATAGTTTAAACCAGCCACTATACAATCTAAAAAGGACATGTTTCTCAGATGACTTCTGGATCTCCTAATTGCCCCCTTGCACATGTTATCTGCACCAATAAGTAGCACTGAGCTATCTACAAGACGTGGTAATGCTTTTAATGCAATTATCAGCATGGCATATCCCAGAAACTGCCATGACGAGAATGTTTCTGAAGGATGTGTGGCAACTGGACAATGCTCTAAAATACCCTTGGTAAAGTATAATAGGGGCATGTGTATTAAGGTAATGGAATAGTTTGTATTGTTTGAGTTGTGAAGTATAGTTCACAGATTTCGTAGAATCAGTAAATCATTTCTGTCCATATCGAGACTACACTGCAGTCATAGGCTACATGTGGCATTCGTATGTCTTACATCTTAACTGGAACCATGTCCTCATACTTCACCACATCTCTGGTTGTCAGGAACACTTACGTTTAACAGGATCTAAAGACAAATGCCTATCAGTTACAGGTTGAATTTACAGTTTAGCTTTGAATTCACTCCTTGCATGTTGAGCTTCCTTTGGGGATGGTATCTTCACCTTGCCCAAGTAGTAACTAGACCCAAACTTGTTTGCACGTTATGGCTTTTTTCACTTTTTATTCTGTCTCCAGAGTGAAATTAATAAAAGCATTCATTTGAACAGTGGGCATCAGGACAACCAGACTAATCTGTAGCTGCCTTATGAAGTTGCATTTGCCAGTACCTTGCTTTAATGTCGGCAAATGTGTAAGCACAACAGTGAATTTAAAGATTGGATTGGTCAGTCTCCAACTGATGAATATTTTATGCAGCATGTGTATCATGGTGAAGTGTGTTTTGTAATTCTGCATTGTAAGATTTCATATATGTATTTATGATAGATCTTTAAGGCAGGGGTGTGAAAATAAGTGCAGCCCAACAGCACATAATTTAGAGCAAAGGTACTAACACATTCACATATGTATTACTACAGTGCAAATGTCATATGTACGCTTTACAGCAAAACTGACAAGAAAAACACTTTTAATTGCCTGACATATTGCATGCAACAATTTCTTTACTCAAGAATAGTCGCATGGTCTCTTCAAAGTGATTGATTATACAGCACAATTTTAGCCACTTACATCCTGGCTTCAGTTAAATGCCTTTTGCTAAAACAAGTACACATGAAAAAAATACCTTGGCATAAACCATATATGTAGAAGCGTGGAGTATAATATTCTATTTATTTCCATTGTTGACGAAGGGGAGGGACATCTTGAATCACATGAGGCTTGGCCATATGAACCATGGCACATCCAGACACTCAACAATCATAATAAATAGCATATTACACTCTGTGCAGTTGTATATATGTATAAGTGTGTCTGTGTGTTAAATTACAGTTATTATTCACTTTGCTTATAAGAATTTAACATATATTTAAAGAAACCTCTGACATTCATTGAAAAAACACTGTTAAATTGTAGATATGGATATAAGCCAAAAAGTAACATGAGTTATGGTTAGGCAAAGTTGACATAAGTCACATCCCAATAATGAACTGCTTATCCTTCACGTAAGAGATCACACATGACCTCGTAAATTACATCACTGATGACATCTTAAATGACAGCACTGATGTCTTTACTCCTGTGCAGCAGGTATAAGTCAGTGTGCCCAACCCTTCGTGGATAGCCAATACCCATTGGGGCTGGCCTTTATCTGTGCGCAACAGGTGTTGTCTGCATGGCCTAGACTATGGCTTTGCATAGGGTGTGTGAGTTGTATTTTGCAAGTCTCTTGTGTGATTAATGGATTGCAGTTAACTCCATTTTAAAGCTTAGATTGCTACACTCTTCTTGGAAAACAGACATTTGAGATAAACAGATTCAGAGTGCTCTATATAAAGAAGCAGCTGTCCACCTAAAATTTAGAAACTAACCAGGGTTCCTTACTTCTTTTTTTAATTATATTACTATGTAGGAAAGTACCATCTTGCCTGGCATGTTACCCCCAATTTTACTGTATGTAAGTTTGTTTTTGCCTATGTGTCACTGGGATCCTGCTAGCCAGGACCCCAGTGCTCATAAAGTATGCCCTGTATGTGTTCCCTGTGTGGTGCCTAACTGTATCACTGAGGCTCTGCTAACCAGAACCTCAGTGTTTATGCTCTCTCTGCTTTTAAAATTGTCACTGCAGGCTAGTGACTAATTTTACCAATTCTGATTGGCACACTGGAACACCCTTATAATTCCCTTGTATATGGTACCTAGGTACCCAGGGTATTGGGGTTCCAGGAGATCCCTATGGGCTGCAGCATTTCTTTTGCCACCCATAGGGAGCTCAGATAATTCTTACACAGGACTGCCACTGCAGCCTGAGTGAAATAACGTCCACGTTATTTCACAGCCATTTTACACTGCACTTAAGTAACTTATAAGTCACCTATATGTCTAGCTCTCACTTGGTGAAGGTTAGGTGCAAAGTTACTTAGTGTGTGGGCACCCTGGCACTAGACAAGGTGGCCCCACATTGTTCAGGGCAAATTCCCCAGACATTATGAGTGCGGGGACACCATTACACGCGTGCACTACATATAGGTCAACACCTTTATGTAGTGTCACAATGGTAACTCCGAACATGGCCATGTAACATGTCTAGGATCATGGAATTGTAACCCCAATACCATTCTGGTATTGGGGGGACAATTCCATGCATCCCCGGGTCTCCAGCATAGAGCCTGGGTACTGCCAAACTAATTTTCCGGGGTCTCCCCTGCAGCTACTGCTGCTGCCAACCCCTCAGACAGGTTTCTGCCCCCCCTGGGGCCTGGGCAGCCTGGTCCCAGGAAAGCAGAACAAAGGATTTCCTCCGAGAGAGGGTGTTACACCCTCTCCCTTTGGAAATAGGTGTGAAGGGCCTGGGAGGAGTAGCCTCTCCTGGCCTCTGGAAATTCTTTGACGGGTACTGATGGTGCCCTCCTTGCATAAGCCAGTCTACACCGGTTCAGGGATCCCCCCCAGCCCTGGCGCGAAACTGGACAAAGGAAATGGGAGTGACCGCTTCCCTGACCAGCATCTCCCAGGGGAGGTGCCCAAAGCTCCTCCAGTGTGTCCCAGACCTCTGCCATCTTGGATGCAGAGGTGTGAGGGCACAATGGACAGCTCTGAGTGGCCAGTGCCAGCAGGTGATGTCAGAGACCCCTCCTGATAGGTGCTTACCTTTCCATGTAGCCAATCCTCCTCTGTGGGCTATTTAGGGTCTCTCCTGTGGGCATCTACCAGATAATGAATGCAAAAGCTCACCAGAGTTCTTCTGCACTTCCCTCTTTGACTTCTGCCAAGGATCGACCGCTGACTGCTCCAGGACGCCTGCATAACCGCAACAAAGTAGCAAGAAGACTACCAGCAACACTGTAGCCCATCATCCGGACGGCTTTCTCGACTGTTTCCTGGTGGTGCATGCTCTGAGGGCTGTCTGCCTTCACCCTGCACTGGAAGCCAAGAAGAAATCTCCAGTGGGTCGACGGATTCTTCCTCCTGCTAACACAGGCACCAAACTTCTGCATCACCGGTCCTCTGGGTTCCCTCATCCTGACGAGCGTGGTCCCTGGAACACAGGAGCTGGGTCCAAGTATCTTCGACAGTCCAGTGGCCCTTCTGTCCTAATTTGGTAGAGGTAAGTCCTTGCCTCCCCACGCCAGACAGTAATCCTGTGTACTGCGTGAACTGCAGCTGCCCGGGCTTCTGTGCACTTTTGCAAGACTTCCTTTGTGCACAGCCTAGCCCAGGTCCCCAGCACTCCGTCCTGCATTGCCCAACTCGCGGAGTTGGACTCCAACACCGTTGGACCCTCTTTTGTTGCTCCGAGTCGACCGTTGTCCTAAGATCTTCTGCGAGTGCTGCCTGCTTCTGCGTGGGCTCTCTGTGTTGCTGAGCATCTCCTCTGTCTCCTCCTCCAAGGGACGACCTCCTAGTCCTTCCGGGGCCCTAGCAGCATACAAAATCCTCAACCGCGACTCTTGCCGCTAGCAAGGCTTGTTTGCGGTCTTTCTGCGTGGAAACTCTGCATCCTCTAGCATGCCGTGAGACATCTTCTGACCAAAGGAGAAGTTCTTGGCACCTTCCGTTGTTGCAGAATCTTCAGCTTCTTCCACCCGGTGGAAGCCCTTTTGCACCTTCATCCGGGCTTTAGTGGGCTCCTGCCCCCCCCACCCCACCCCGGACACTTGCGTGACTCTTGGACTTGGTCCCCTCCTTTTACAGGTCCTCAGGTCCAGGAATCCGTCTTCAGTGCTTTGTAGTCAGTTGTTGTCCTTGCAGAATCCCCTTTCTCGACTTTATTGTCTTTCTGGGGTAGTAGGGTAACTTTACTCCTACTTTTCAGGGTCTTAGGGTGGGGTATCTTGGACACCCTTAGTGTTTTCTTACACTACCAGCGACCCTCTACACACTACACTAGGCCTGGAGTCCATTCATGGTTCGCATTCCACTTTTGGAGTATATCGTTTGTGTTGCCCCTAGGCCTATTTCCCCCTATTGCATTCTATTGTGTTCTACATTGTTTGCACTACTTTTCTAACTGTTACTTACCTGATTTTATGTGTATATATTTTGTGTATATTACTTACCTCCTAAAGGAGTATATCCTCTGAGATACTTTTGGCATATTGTCACTAAAATAAAGTACCTTTATTTTTAGTAACTCTGGGTATTGTGTTTTCTTATGATATAGTGCTAAGTGATATAAGTGGTATAGTAGGAGCTGTGCATGTCTCCTAGTTCAGCCTAAGCTGCTAGAACACCTCTAATCTACTAATAAGGGATTACTGGACCTGCCACAAGGTGTAAGTACCCCAAGATACCCACTATAAGCCAGGCCAGCCTCCTAAAATTACACACACATTTCAGGACACTTTAGCTGTTTTGGAAGGACCGAATTATTTATGCTGTCACAGTTTAGGATGCCACTGAAGTTGACGATCCAGTTTTACCTCACACATCAAGTCACGACAATGCTGTCTTTCAACCTTGCCCATGACAACTTTGTTTACAACCTAAGCCTGTTTTTTTATACAGTTCAAATCCTTCAGGTTTGTCTACTGCTCGAGCACATTACTCTTTATCTACCATTGGAATATACTCATTTTATTTGATATTCTGATCGACTACAGCTATGTCTAGGGTTGTAAGTTCCTAGAATTATCATCTGTTTCTATCGACTTCAGCTTTATTTACTGTTCCAGACCGCTATGGTTTTATTTACCTTTGGAATTCACTGCTGTTCTAGTTACCTTTCCTAGCAGTGATATATTCTCCAGTGAATGCACTTGAAGGTCCAGACAATGCTGCTTCTGAATCTAAGTCTTGCCACAGCACATACCACTGATCTGAAACAGTGCACTTGGGCTTGGGGCTTGCCTATGGGTTTAAGAGCATTTTCTGAATTATTTTACTTCGGGCTACGTAGAGGAAGAAAACAGGAGACAGTGGAGACTCTGGCCACAGTGGGTGGTGCTATCATAACAAATCATTCTTTATGCACGTTGCAGCACTCACCTGCCAGCCTGTAGGAACGGCAGAGTCGGAGACCTACAGAATACAGTGGCAGACAAAGAATCAGGTCCACCAGGAGATGGATCAGTCCTTGCACGAGAACCACAAGCAGGCGCAGCTAAAAGAATGGAAAAAAACAGATGCGTGAACAGTGTGGTGTTGGAGATTAAGAAGGTCATTACATATTATTTACTATCAAAAATTCACTGAACAAATTCTTCAGACTAAAAGGTGAAAAAGTGGCTTTGATCAAATAAATTACATATGAACCACTTCCTATCAGCATATGGAATCATTCTCAAACAAGAGATAAAATAGCGATCTTTTCTTTGTTGCAACGCTGATTCATTGATTAAATGCTCTTGAACCTACTGCTACAACCACACTGAGTAGCAGTGATGGGGCAGAAAATTCTAAAACGCGCTCATTACCTGGACGTCATACACCCGTCTGGGACTTCAACACATTTCTGTGCTGTTTCTGCTCCTTTGCCTTCCACTGATGTCCTTTGCTGCCCAGTTTAGAAGGAAAGACTTCCTCTAGCACTTCTGTAGACAGAAGGCACTATATTGTCTCTATGAAAAGTGTGTCGATGGTCACATGTTGTGGAGGCAGAAAATGATCATTCAGGTACAGTCGAGGCAGGCAAACCTAGGCACTGTGGTCAGGGAAACTGCAGATGTGATTTCTTTGAAGGGATGATATTCTGATCTCTGTACGTTTTATGAATTTGAGGAGAGCCACAAACTACAATTAAAATGTAACTTTGACTTAATAATGATAGGAAGAGAGGTAGATCAAGGAGGAAGACCAGAAGAGAAAGAAAGAGTGTGAGAGAAACATTACGACACAGACTGGGACAAGGAATGCGAGTGAGAGCAAGTGACAGAAAAAGAGTGAAAGAAAGATGACAGCGAGCGATGCAGACATACAGAGAAAGATAGATGACTCGCTGAGTATTTTAAGTTTCTGCACCATTTTTGCCTGACACAAACAACTTGTTTTCTTCATCACAAAACTTATTTTCAGAATGTTGCTCTTGTCATAAAGTTATTTTATTCACATCTTCTGAGACGGAACATGGTATGGCTTGCACTAGTGAAAGTTTTTCAGTTCGTCCCTCACTTGTCTTAGATTTTCCTTCTTTAGACCACCTATGACGTGCCATTAAGTAGATTTGAGGCTGAGGTGAAGGTCACTGTGCTGGCTTGCCAAACAGTGCACCTGAATCTTTAGAGAAGTTGAGAAAATGAGAGCTCCCACACATTTCAGTCTTCTGCCCTAACCCAAGAGTGGTCTCCATCAGCCACTGCAAAAATATAATCCGCATTTGTAGGCTTCTCGACGCCAACTTCATTTTAGCTTGCCATTTGCTAATGCTAAAGCAACATACAGGCTTTGCACTACAGATAGGAATCCTGCACCTGGTCCATCTCGCTAATTCATGTTTAATTAATGTAGCTATTCATTTTTCTTGAACATGCTAGTACTCGAAACAAACCAGGTTGTTAACATTTCTGGCCCAGCACCGGCATCTCAGCTTTTTCAGACTTGGGTGTCTACAGTACCAGCTCAGTGGACCAACTGATTGTGCACTGGTTTTAGAGTGCAAACAAATTCTGATCCAGGATCTCATGGTTTCTCAAGCTAAGCAAACACGCAACGTCAAACAGTATGCAGCACAGGTGCTTTCCTGAATCCTGCCTATTCATCAAGGCCAGCATGCACACTGTAGGCTGATACTCACTTTCAAAGTTCAGTGCCCCATCCGTTTGTCTCAGGGGTAATTAGTTGTCATGCATTTGTTATGCTCCCTTTATGTCAGCTAATGGGCTTGATGCCATACTTACCATAGTAAACACCAAGTAGTACAGTGCAGTCGTGGGCAGAAGGAACAATAGGATTGTGAAGAGAAGAGTCCCAATAAACAACTGCAAGAAAAAACAATAGTGCCTGGTCACATATGGCTGGAGAACAATGCAGAAATCCAATGGAAACCCAAATAGTGTAGTAAAAACATGGGAAATCCAAAATCTGTATTTAGGCTGGGCCTAAAATGAAAGAACAAGAAGCAAATTGTCTCTGAGGTACTGAGATCATGCAGACTCAATTTTTCTCTCTGAAGACAGAGCTTTGAGCAGACTAGAGGTGTGATTAGCCCAGAAGACCCACCTGGTCATCATTATATGATTAAATATTTCTTATCTTTAAATGGAACTGGTCAAGCTAAACATCCTGTCTGGTGTTTTTCATCTACCACGGATATAATCATGGTGTGTGTAACCAGTAGAAATGATAGATCTGGCACTCATGGCATTTCGCCAGGATGAGATTAAACACACTTTTACTAACTGGATGCTTACGTATGTTGAAAGTACAGTACAGAAATCCACCACTCTTCTACGATTCTGCTGCTTGAACTTAATCAGACATCCAATGGCATGATGTGAAAGGAGGAGAGAGAGCCGGGGCACAACTCAAAATGTATCTATGATGCAGAATTTACACAAGCTTCTAACGATTAATCTTGCAGAGGTAAAACAAAAGGTGTGGAACATCGAAATACAAAGTGGTAAAGCATGATTCAACATCTGGCTAGGTTACTCAAGCCTGCTGACCGAAAAAATATCCTGGCATTCACCCAGTCTGTCAATATGGGCCTGTGATAACATTAAGTTGGTATATTAGTAAGCTATCAGAAACAATTAGCAGGCAGCAGGAGTGATGTGCTTTAGAGGCCCTACTTCTCAGAGCATAAAGGGAATTTAAAATGTTGTACCTGGTCCAAGTCGTAAGAGCAGGAGTCCACCCTCTGCCGCAGAACATTCCACTTCTTGCCTCGAAAGAGCCGCCAAAGAGACGACAATCCATAGATCTTCAAGCAGTATAGCCTAATGGAAAGATCAGTAGAAAGGAATCAGTATACGTTAAAGAAAATACACCAGACTGCTGTACAGTTTACACAAAACAGGATGAAAAGAAGTAATTGTGGGAGAAGAAATATCCGGAGAAGAAAAGGAAAATGAAAGGGATCAACACAGCGTCCAGAAAGAAGACATCACAAACTGTACAAAAGACAGGAGTGTTAGATGCCAGGAATCAATACAAGAGGGATTAAAGTACAACCCGACATAAAGAAGATATTTACTTTCTTCCTAGTTACTTAAAGGTTGAAAAGATAGAAATTCTGGTACAGGATCCGGAGACACACTAAATGACTGTTGTGAAACTGGATAAAAAGTTGGTAGTTGTCACTAGACAGATTTGTTTTTTTCTTTTTGCATTTTTAGGTCTCGTTTAGACAGTGCATGCCCGGTCTCTTCGAGACATTTTATTTACATTTAGTGGGCTTTTGATTTGTTGTGTTCAATGTCACTTGTAAATGCTTGCTTTTAGGTGGTCAGCACGTGTTTGATTGTCCTCCTTTTCGTCTTTTGAACCCTCCCACGAAACATTGTCCAATTACTTGTGACCTTCCACAGCTTTGTTTGTGGGACCTATTGTTTCCTTTTGTTTAACTTTATTTAGTGCTTCCTAATGCACCTAGATCATGTTTCTATTTTTTTTTTTTTCTAAACTAGAAATAAAGGCAGCACAAGGGGCTTGGATACAAAGATGGGCTATTTTACTGCGGAAGCCCTGCTTGTGGAGTTTCTTTTCAGGAATGTTTGGGTGAAAAGTAGCCTGCTTTCGCTGAAAGGAAAGGCTCAGATTGCATTTTTGTCTCTGTTTCTGCAACTGTAACTGAGTGCAGCTTGGCTACATTCCTTTAGACGGGCAGTATGTGAAGGCTTTGTTTTTTTTATCATCCTCCATTTTAATTGTTTACCTTTATTTAGTGCTTCCTATTACACCTCGATCATATTTGTATTTTCTTTTTTATTCTAAACTAGAAATAAAGGCAGCCATAGGCGGCACGGGTACTAAATTGAGCTGTTTTTCAGCGAGAACCCACGGCTTAGGCAGTGTCTTTGCAGGAATGTTTGGATGAAAATTATTAGCCTGCTTTCGCTAAAGAGAAAGGCTGGGTTTGCATTTGTCCTCTATAAATTAGCACAGAGGTAATTGTAAAATTGAGATTTAATTTCATACAAATACACACAACACAAAACAACTAGGCCTCTTTTATCTTCCTTTTTTTAATTTTTTTTAAATTTTTTTTTTAAGGTACAGGGAGATTAGGTTATTTGCCCATAATCACAAGATGTTGAGCTGATGCCAAGACTCAAACCTGGTTCCCCAGTTCCAAAGTCGACAGCTGTGGCCATTAGCCAACTCCTCTGCTGTTTATTCCATGCAGCTATACGCTGAACTAGCAAGGACTGCACATTTAGGGTATCCTTTTTAGGTAGAGCATAGCAGTGCGCAAGCGCTGCTTTTCGACCTGTTGTAGTCTATTTTGTGGGCTTTAATCATGCCCATCTCAGGCCCATGCCTTTCAACAATCCCTTGATGTCATTGGTAAATGCTTTATGTTTGTCCCGCCTTGAGGCTCCTTTGAGAGGGCGAACTACTTTTGTCTTTTGTCTCGCCGCTTCGTACTCCATGGCACTTTGAGCACGAACCGTGCAAACTATCAGCGGTACAGGAGCATTCGTCAGATTGTTCACACTGTTACCTAATCAGTGTCATTTCAATTTTGCTTTTGTCTCTCCCCTTCATGCTCCATGGCTTTCAAAAAACCCTTGTAATTGGTAAATGCTTTACCTAAACAAAAACACAGAAATCATCAAAGCAGCTCTCCTGCTGTACAATATTCACTGCACTCTGAGAAACTCGCCCCATAATGCTTTGCAAGCATTCTTTTTCAAAACATGTTTGCCCACAACTTGGCCTGTGGTGGTCCTAGGACACCAGGACCATCACCAATACGTTCACCACAACATACTCTTTCTGTCTAGGGCATCTCTAGGTCCCCATACTAGGTTAGTGGGAACACCAAAATAATAACCCCTCCCATTATTCAGTATCTTTTTATCCTCTCTCGTGGCTGGAACTTTTGTTTTACAGCTGAGAGTAGTTTGTGTTTTAAGGGCCTTGTTTGTAATATCATTGCAGTAGACCTGCTAGCCCTGAATAATGCTATTTTTATTGTGGTGTCCTCTAGGGGTTGTTCTGAGCATTACAGTAAACATACTACAATATTCGCGGCTTTCGGAAACTCGCCCCATAATACTCTGTAGGGCATTTCTTTTACAAAACATTTGTGTTCATAACATAGCCTGTGGTGGTCCTAGGACACAGGACCAGCTTCAAAATGTTCACCGCAATGTACTCTTTCTGTCTAGATAATTTCTTGGTCCCCACACTAGGTTAGTGGGGACCCCAAAATAATAGCCCGTCCCATCATTCAGTGTATTTTTAAGATCACTTATGGCTGAAATGTTTGTTTTGCACCAGGGAGTAGTTTGTGTTTTAAGGGCCTTGTTTGAAAAAATATTCCAGTAAGCCTACTAGCCCTTTAGTTAAATGTGGGGCCACTGGAATTATGTGGCAGCAAGGACCAAAATATGGGGCAGGGTTGATCAATTTATGTGGCAAAAAAGTCCAGTTAAGCATTTAGAATGCCAAGAGGTCCAGCACAAGTAAATGTGAGACCTACTGCATAGCAAATGCTTGATATAAATAGAGAGAGAGAGTAATTCCATGCACTGATACTGTAAACTAAGACAGGTATATGGAGCTATACTGCAAGCTGAAGTTTAGCAAGATAGGACAGTGCTAGGTCTTCTTCATTCATTCCAAGGTGTTAGAACAGCAGATAGTATTTAACTGTTCTTTATTGCAGGATGTAGGGGAGAGTGAAAGGGGTGTTATTCATTCCAGACAATCACAAAGGATGACATCTGTAGTTGGAGAGTGTTCTTTATTCCATGCAGTGATACAAACTCTTATTCACTCCACTGTGATCCATTGTTATCCACTTCACTGTAATCCACTCCACTGTAATACAATCCACTTCACTATAATCCACTCCACTGTAATCCAGTGTAATTCAATTCACTCCAGTCTAGTGTAATCCACTCCACTCCACTGTAATCCATTCCAATCCACTGCAATCCACTGCACTTCATCATATTCTACTCTAATCCATTCCACTGTAATTCAATTCACTGTAATCTAATCCACTGTAATCCACTCTACTGTAATCCATTCCAGTCCACTACACTTCACCGTAATCCAATGGACTCAACTGTCATCAACTCTACTGTAATTCAATCCACTCCCTCCACTGTAATGCATTCATGTTATTCACTATAACCCACTCCTCTGTAATCCACTCACTGTAACACACTACAATCCACTTTAATTCACCTCATTGTGATCCACTATAATCTACTCCACTTTTTCCACTGTAATCCACTCTACTGTAATTCACTGTAATCCACTCCACTCTAATTCACTCCACAGTACTCCACTTCAATCCACTGTAATCCAAACCAACCCACTGTCATCCACTACAGTCCACTTTAGCCTACTCTAATCCAATGCAGTCCAATGTAATCTAGTCCAATCCACTCCATCGTAATACCCCCAATCCACTCCACTGGAATCCACTCCACTGGAATCTGCTTCACTCCACTCCATTCCATTACACTGCAACTCACTCCACTCAACGCCACTAACTTTCAGCCATGCTGAACCGCAGCCACACTGGTGTACAACAGGGCTAAAGTATATTGCAAAAAAACTTGTAGCTCTTGCACAGACGAGACCTACTGGCTTTGCCAATGCTTTTTTCTACTTCTTTTTGCTTGAAGCGCTAATAATAAAACTCTCCAAAAGCAAGCTTAGGCTTTGCCGGTTAAAACTTTGCTGTCAATTTTTTGAGATGTAATTTCAGCACCAAAGCAGTGGTGTCAGGTATCCCTTGAAAATATGCTGTTCCAGGGACCGTAAAGAAAGAGAGAGAGACTGGGAAAGGAAGAGAGATAGGCTCAACCTGCGAGGTGACCACTTTGATCGAAGGACTAATCACCTTCTCTGGGGGCTGGTGGAGCTGGCTCAGGGAGCCCAATCATCTCCATTGCTGTTCAAATCCCTTTTAGCATAAGGATATTGAAAATTGTCTTACCCCATCTATTTTAGCTTGCCATTGGTTAAACAGAGGACCCCATCAGTGAACATGCAATTGAAATGGATAGAAATATGAACCTTTGTTCACTTTTCAATAATGACCCATTAGTTCCTAAAAGATTGAAAAGTACTGGCAATGCTGTCACTCTTTTCCCAAGGTGTTGGCTCATAAACTAAATAGTTGGCCCAAACAGGCTTCCAGTGCTGGACAAGTATAGAAGGTGTGGGACCAACCTCCTTGTGTAACATCTAAAATATAGATTAGGGACATTAGGAAAACATTTTTGTAAAAACTGGGGTATATAATACAACATTCACCTAGCTAAAAAACATTATTTTAAAACTAGCTATTCTAAACATTTATGGCCAAACGAGGAAATGTCTATCCACTGACTAGGGGAA
This sequence comes from Pleurodeles waltl, assembly GCF_031143425.1. NCBI lineage: Eukaryota > Metazoa > Chordata > Amphibia > Caudata > Salamandridae > Pleurodeles > Pleurodeles waltl. Next base: position 255,833,807 of record NC_090449.1, on the reverse strand, counting down.
AAAAAAACACACAGTTGTAGAAGGTTTTTTTGCGAAGAAATTTCAAAGTTACTTGCTCCTGCATATTCTAATGCAACACCCTATACCAACTGCCCAATCTTACCACATTAGTTTTAAAAAGGAATTTCAGTAACTGGAAAATAAAATCCCCTACATATGGAGCATAGTCCCTAAAAAATGCCAGAGTTTGAGCAAAACTAAGCCATAACACAGTCCTGCTCTCATTCTCTTGCAGAGCTAACTAGTCCCAAGCCTTCCTTTTGTAGTTTATTTTAAAATCTGCTAATGTGTTAGATCCCTGCCTTTTCCATAAATAGATTAAATGTTCTGATACAGGCAGCCTCAAGGCATTTACACTCCTGCAATTAAAAGAAATGGTAGCAATCCAATATCTTGATTTTAAGAAAAATAAACGTTGAAGCTCTGACTCATAAATTTACTCTTAGAAAATAATTTTCAGACGAGAATGGATCAATACACAAGTTGGGAAGGAGACTCTATAAGGGCAGCTTGATAATATAAATGAAAGTCGGGTAATGCCAACCCCCCCCCATCCAAATCTTTCTTTATATGGATATCAACCAGCTGAATGCATGGATGCTGATGCTTCCAATCTCATTAAATTGCTTGCCTCACTCACGCTTGCTCCCCTCAGCATCCTGAGCTCCTGCTCACAATGCTGCCTTACAGCCACCGTAGTTCTAGCATGGCAGGGAAATCATGGAGGTGAAAGCTGGGAATGTGGAGGTAGTGTGTTCTGATCACACGCTGCTAAAGATCTGTACTGGGTGCTCGCTCTGATTGCCTTTGCTCCCCTCTGCATTCTCGTTTCCCATGCTGATTCACAGCCTTGCAGTTCTCGCTGTGGATGTCTGGGGAAAGGTGTCAGTGGATAGGAGAGCTGTTGTTGCTGGGTCTGGGCCTGCTCTCTTTGTTGGCCAGTAGGAGTGACACAGGAGTCTTGCTGAGGCCACTCCGGTAGAATTTATCCCATGCCAGGAGCAGCAGTTTCCTTGGCAACTTTGCAGAAGAGGCCTGCCTTGCTTAATCATCAGTCATTGGGAGGTCAAACGCTGGAAAACGGCTAGTGTTTTTTTTTTTCCAGCTCATTTGACGAGGCTGAAGGAGAACTTTTTTGTTTTTTGTTTTACAATTTATGGTGAGATAGTCAAGAAAGGTCATGTAAGATACCTAAGATTTTGGTGCTCAAGTGGAGCAGTCTCAAATTTGGATTTTGGCCTGGTGGATGTGGTCCTATAGGAGCATGGGGGAAGGTAGGCTATATCCAATAGTGAGTTCTCTTCTGGTCATCAGTTGAGGAATAAGGGATTAAATCTATCTCGTCTCTTGTCAGTATCCTGTAAAACCAAGGTACAGCTTGCTGGACTAAGCCATTCATTTGTAAGTATGAGTTCAGCTGGCTACCCTCAGCTACTGCCCAGAGGACTCATGAAATCTCATGCACTTAGATGGTCCCTCAAGAAAGCTAAAGGCTGTTCTGAAAGTCAGCATAAGAAATGCTCACGTTTAACCCGGTGACAAAGGTCTGAATAAGAAACTGCAGATTACCTGCACTAACTCTGGCTGCGTGAAGATGGAGAACCTAGTAGAAAGGGTTTCACTATGTAGCACTCCTGTTAATATAATTCCTGGCTCTCCAAGGATTGAGGCACTGCCTTATCACATAGCATTTCACTAGATAGTGAGACAGGTGTGGTTCTCCCAGCAGCGAGGGTCTGGGAGACTGATATTGCTGATACTGTTGATTCTGGTCATGGGGACACCAGACACAGACACTAATAGTAGTACCCAAAGCATTGGCAGTTCAAAACTACCCACTATTTAGGAAAGCTCAGCCTTCAGACTAGTTCTTGGTTTCTAAGTCTATGGAGAGACAACAGGCAAAATAATTTTTAAAAAACCTGGGATTCTGATCATATTTAGTGTGATGAAGTAGAAACTACGGGGTGGGATGAAACAGCATCCTCCTAAGCAGGAAAGTGAGGTACAGTTGAAGAACGATAACTTGAATGCAGCACTCAACCCGTCACTATCCTCCCTCCTGCATATGGCTGCAACTCCTGAAAATATCCAGTCTGAAAATTCTTCTCTTGATTTGTCAGCTCCTAATCAATGGTTCGAGATACTTCTATCTAACATTAAGAATATCAAAAAGTCTTGAAATCAGCCACAATAAATCTGAAATCCTCCTAATCAATGCCACAGGGGAAGATCTCTCTATTACAATTAAAGAAAAGTTTTCTCTAACCTGTTCCATTAGATATTTAGATTTCAATGCGACTTTTAATATTTTAGATCTCTACGAGCTATTCTAGATGACTAGTGAATATTTGAAAATAAATGAATCAAAAACATATTTCTACTCATTCCAGCTACAAACCTTCAATTCCCGATGGATTGCTCATTCTTAGATCTAGTATATTACACAACGAGCCTCATACCAGCTATCAATGCCAAGTAATTTCGCTTTTTCATCTTAAAATTGCTGCACTGGCTACATCTAAAAGCTCAGCTAATATTTAAAGTTGCACGCCTCATCCACTCCACAAAGCTCCATGACAGATTTGAACAACACTGGTCAAGGACAGTAAATTAGCATATGATTTCCATTTACATTCATGGTATATGAAAAGTAACTATTGTCGAAAGCCTGAAAAACTAGCATGGACAGCCCTCATGGATCAATGCTGCACATCCTTGCTTTCTAATAAAACTCAACCAACTGGCTGGTGGAAGAATGGGTGTTCGCTGCTGGCACTCTATAAAGAAAAAGAGGAAAGACTTATGACTCCTAATCTCAAGGTGAGAGAAATAAGAGACTGGGGCCTGATTACGGCCTTGGCAGAGGGGATTATTCCGTTCCAAATGTGACGGATATCCCACCCGCCATATTACAAGTTCCATTATATCCTATGGAACTTGGAACACAGCAGGTGGGATATCCGTCACATTTGGGACAGAGTAATCCCCTCCACCAAGGTCGTAATCAGGGCCTTATTGTTTGTTTTGTTTCTGCTATTTTTCCTGCTCAGTGGGATCAGTGACCTAGTGAATGAGTATATTTGCATGGTGCACTATACCATGTTTAACACATTAAAAAGGGCAACCGCTGAAGCTCAGAAGCCTACAGAGATCTTGATTCAACTGATACTTGTTAAAGCAACAAAGAAGGTGAGTGGTGTTATAAAGACCACATTTTTCTCTTGAAGATAAAGAGGTGTATACAGTGTGATGTGTGCAAATGTTAAAAGCTTTTGAATTCCATCAGGCCTCCACTGGTGCCTTGCTGATATTGTTGTAAGAGGCCTAAAGTGGTCATTTTAATGTAGGTCTGCCTTTAAACAGACCCTTCATTTTGGTATATATTTCTTTGCCAGGCATAGATATTGTTTGAATTATGGAATTCACTCTTTTGTAGAGGGTCCTAATATTCTAACCTACTCCGAGTCTTTTTTTACCAGCCTCTTGTATTATTTCTCATGTTCATGCAGAAACGTAACAATAAATGTGTTAAAGCATTGTAACAGTTGTATGGCAAGATTTTAAAAAAAACATGTTTTGGCATTCCTAATAAACACCTCCATACCTGCCTTCCTTTACCTCACATTCTGTACAGTCGGATATTTGCTGTTAGGTTCATTGTAAAGAGGTAATTTTATTGATGTTAATGTGTCCTCGCCTGCTAGGTGCCCCTTGGTTTAATCCATAGCTTGCCCTCTGTCTTCTCAATGTAAGACACTTTGTCAACACTTTATCATATACACTTTTATAAGCAGATTTTTCGGAAGAAGCACAATACCTTTGACGCACTCTCTAGCACTTGGGACCTGATGAGATGAAGGAATGGTTGCTTACCTGTAATCTCACTTTTCTCTCAGGGGACTCTCCGTTGAAGGACGAAAAAAAAAAAAAAACACCTCTCCCTCTCTCGGCCCCCCCCCCCCCCCCAATGACCCCCTTAGTGGCAGTTTTCACTTATAGTTAGGACCTAGTTTCTATAGAAAAAAAGTGTTTTTTTGTATTGCTAATAACTTTCACGCAGTTTGACGAATCTTCATGGAATGTTCCAAAAGACGTCAGTGTCTGTCTGCAAAGTTTTGGGGTGATCCGTCAAGGGGGACCGACAAAAGGAGGTGGAGGCCCAAAACACTTTTTCCTCCAAGCATTTTTCCATAGGGATTTTGGACAGGAATAGCGCCCGAACCACTGGACGGAATTACACTAAATTTGTCAGCAATGGTAGATCTTGGTCCAGCAAGCAACCTTTTTGTCATTTGGTGTAAACCCATTCTGTAGTTTGAAGAAATTAAAGAAAAAAATGTTTTCGCCAATATAGGGGCGTGAAGGCTCCGCAAACCCTCCCGATCTTGTGCTTGGATCTTCAACAAGGAAGTGTTGGCAGCCATCTTGGGGTTTTGCTTCAGCCGAGTTCCAGAAAAAAAGATTAAAAAAAAAAAAAACAGAAAAGTGGCCAGGGTAGGGACACCCTGACCCCTTAGCTCTGGTGCTAAAGTCCCAGAGGGACCCGCCCAAAGCAAAAAAACATTTTGTTTTTAAATGGTCGCCAGTAGATTGTTATAGTTAGGACGATGTTTCCATAGAAAAAGCATTTTTTGACTTGCCTATATCTTTGGCACCGTTTGACAAATCTTCACAAAATTTACCAAAATAAAGTGTGCAGGTGATTCTTGTTGCGCATGAGACATTTTGTGGTGATCTGTCAAGCAGGGGTCGGAAAAAAGGGGGAGGGTTAGAAGAAAAAAAAAAGAAAAAAAAAAAGTGTGTTTCCCATGTTAATTCCCATAGGGTTTTCAACAAGACTACAGCCCAAACCACTGGACGGAATTACATCAAATTTAGCAAAAAGTCAACTGTCGGTACGCCGATTGTGTTTTGGGTTATTTGGTGTAAATCAGTTCAGTAGTTTTTGAGAAATAAAAGGAAATCCAAATTTGTATATCTGTGATCGCAACGACTTTGCGAATAATAACAAGCTTGTGCAGCGCTCTGATTGGCTGCCAACACTTCAACCAGGAAGTGTTGGCAGCCATCTTGGGACTTCAGCAGAGTCCCACAGAAAAAGTAAAAAAGTAAGAAAAGGGGCTAGTGTAGAATCACCCTGACCCCCTTACCTCTGGTGCTGGAGTCCCATAGGGACCTCCCCAGGGCAAAAAATAACTTTAAAAAAAGCCGAAAGGGAGGAGTCACTCGGTCCCGTGACTCGAAAAGACTTCTTAGAAGAAAAACAACTTGTAACACTCCGAGCCCAACACTAGATGGCAGGAACAGTGCACAGCATGTGTATCTGCAGCTACACATGCCATCGAACAAATATATATATATATATATATATATATATATAGACACACACACACACACTCTTCCCTTTTTTAAATACAATCTGAAGAAATTGGCCATTGTAGCCTTTTATTATAGATTGCAAACTATTCATGTCTTAAATGTTGCTCCACGTCTTTAACCGCTTCTGTGCCTTGGACGAGATGATCTCGTCCAAGGCTACAGTTCCCCTGTGCCTTGGACGAGATCACCTCGTCCAAGGCACAGGGGAACTTGGGGGCGTGCACCCCCCTACCCCCCCAAGGCGGGGATGGAAGAGGAAGACCTTCCCCTTCCACCTCCGAAACCCCCCCCAGCAATCCGATGACGTCAGCGCGCGCACAGCGCGCCGACGTCATCTAGTGTTGCCGGGCGCGCTGGAAGCCATTTGCTTCCAGCGCGCAAGGAGGAAAGGACGAAAAGGTGAGTCCTTTCCGTTTTTGGGGGGTGGGGGGGTGAAAACAGACACGGGGGAAAGGAAAGGGTTTTTCCTTTCCCCCTGTGCCCGTTTTCACAAGATTCCTGCTCCACGATCGCGGAATCTCCACTAGACCCCAGGGATTTTTTTAAATTAGGTTTCTTTTGGGGGCGACCCCTTGGGCAAGGGTCGCCCACCTGGGGGGCAATTTTTTTCAGTATTTCGCCGTGTGTATTTTGGGGGCGATCCCTTGGGCAAGGGTCGCCCCCCCGTGGGCAATTTATTTTAGTATTTCGCCCCCCCTGGGGACAGATCCGCCGATTTTTCGGCGGATCTGCCCCCGGGGGGGGGGGGGGGGGGCAAAAACCACTAGACACCAGGGATTTTATTTTGGGTGTGTATTTTGGGGGCGACCCCTTAGGCAAGGGTCGCCCGCCCCGAGGGTAATTTTTGTTAATATTTGCCCCCCCCCCCCTCCCCCCTCAGGGGCAGATCCGCCGATTTTCTGGGGGGGGGGGGGGGGGGGGGAATCCACTAGACACCAGGGAATTTGTTTTTATTGTGTTTTTTGGGGGTGACCCCTTGGGCAAGGGTCGCCCCCCCCCCCGGGTCAATTTTCTTAGTGTTTCGCCCCCCCCCACCCCCCTGGAGGCAGATCGCCTTTTTTTCAGCCGATCTGCCCCCGGGGGGGCGAAATCCACTAGACACCAGGGATTTATTTTTATTGTAAAGTTTCTTTTGGGGGCGACCCCTTGGGCAAGGGTCGCCCCACTGGGGGGCTATTTTTTTTTGTATTTCGTCCCCCCCTGGGGGCAGATTGCCAATTTTTGGGCTGATCTGCCGCCAAGGGGGGGGCGAAATCCACTAGACACCAGGGATTTTGTTTTTATTGTTTATTTCTGTTTCGGCCCCCCGATGGCAGACCAGCCATTTTTTGGTCGATCTGGCCCCCGGGGGTGGAAGCACACTAGGCGCCAGGGATTGTGTGGTGTGTGTGTGTGTGTGTGTGTGTGGTGTGTGTTTGGGGGCACCCCTTGGGCAACGGTCGCCCCCCTAAAGTGGGGAAAGTTCGTATTGGCCATCTCTGCCCCTATTTTTGTAGGCCCATCTGCCCCCAAGGAGGGCAGAAACCACCAATACGGCAGGGATTTTTTGTTTTTGTTTTGTGTTGTGTTGGGGGTGCCCCCTTTGGGAAGGGTCGCCCCCTAAAGGGGGCACAGAGGTGTGGCCCATTTCTGCCCCCCTTGGGGGCAGATTGGCCAATTCTTTTACGCCCATCTACCCCCGAGGGGGGCAGGATCCACTTAGGTACCAGGGACAACTTCTAAGTTCTTGGTGGTGGGGTGTTTGTCAACTGGCAAAGTATTTATATTTGTGATTATAACAATTTATTTCTTCTTTTTCTTCTAGTTCAACGCTTTTGCTTCCTTTGCTGTGGATCTTTGCGGTTTTGGCAGTAGTTGTCCTGCGGTTTGCATAGTTGCATGTTTTAGGTAAGTGAAAGCAATTTACTCCAAAGGAGTATTGTTGACATGCATGAATGACATGTTTGTAGGTGGTGTACTAAATGCAGTATTGTGTGTTTGACATTGTCCTTAGATTTGAGCACAGTGATGTTTGTGTTGTCATATGTCTAATTTGCTTTTTTCTTTTTAGTGGGATATCATTGGTGATTGCTGTGTCTGTGCAGAGTAGTTGCTTGGTGAGTAGCTTTTTCAGGCAAGTGAGTGGTATAGTTTTTTTGTAGTACATAACTCTTTGTGATAAAGCTACACTTTGTTTATTACTTATTTCAGTGCTAGTTGTTGTTGGCAATCCATTTGTTGTTAGGATCATGGCTAGCCGCAAAGTGACCGCTCAGCAGGTTGTTCGCATGCTCTTTGAGTCGTCTTCAGAGCATGATTACGACACTTACTCTGCATCTGAGGCAGAGGAGGACGCAGGAGATTCTGGAAGTGAGTTTTCTGTCCGAGAGTATTCTTCTGATGAGGAAGCTACTCTCAGTGCAGATGAAGGGCATGTGTTAGAGGAGGACATTGATGTCCCAAGAGTGCAGCAGCCTGGGGCTGAAGGGTTTCCCATTAGAAGACCTGACACCTGGATTGCCCCAAACATGGAGCAGCCACGGTTACCTGCATTTACTGGTCTCCCAGGGTGTATAGTTAATACGGAAAACTTTTTGCCTGTCCATTTCTTTCACTTGTTTATGGACAATGTATTTTTGGAAGAGATTGCGGAGCAGACAAATGTGTATGCAGAGCAATATTTGCGGGACAACGCTGCCAGACTTAAGCCTCAGTCTAGAGCTACTCAGTGGGTTCCCACATATCTGGAAGAGATGAAAAGGTTTTTAAGTTTGTCTTTTTTGATGGGGTTGATCAGGAAGCCGCCACTGGCTTCTTATTGGTCTACTAGTCCCTTGATGGCAACTGCTATATTTCCTGCAACTATGACACCTAATCGGTATTTGCTTCTTCTTCGTATGCTGCATTTTGTAGACAATGCTTTAGCCTTGCCACGAGATCACCCTGATTGTGATCGCCTTTTTAAGATTAGGCCTGCCCTTGATCATTTTGTGGATCGGTTTTCAGAGGTCTATGTTCCAGGCAAAGAGATAAGAGTGGACGAGTCTTTGGTCCTTTTCAAGGGGCGTTTAGTTTTTAAGCAGTACATTCCTAGTAAGAGGGCACGGTATGGGATTAAATTGTATCTGCTGTCAGAAAGCAGTACAGGATATGTGTATAATTTCCGGGTCTACACTGGTAGGAATTCCAGTATTGACCCTCCTGGTTGTCCGGCCACTTTTGGAGTTAGCGAAAAAATTGTGTGGGAACTTGCTAGACGGCTGTTTAACAAAGGTCACCATTTGTACGTAGATAATTTCTACACTGGAGTGCAGTTGTTCAAGGAGTTGTTTAGGGTGGACACTGTTGCTTGTGGCACAATCCGTTCTAACCGGAAAGGCTATCCAAGGGAGCTTGTCTGTAAAAAACTTGAGAGGGGACAGTGCAGTGCCTTGCAGAATAATGAGCTGCTAGCTCTGAAATTTTCAGACAGGAGGGATGTGTACATGCTATCGACCATCCATGATGAGAGTACTTCCCCTGTGGCTGTTTGGGGTCAGGTTGCGGAAGTGCGCAAACCTGCGTGCTTTTTGGACTACAATAGGCACATGGCTGGTGTTGATAGAGTAGATCAGAGGTTGGAACCTTACACTGCTCTTCGTAAGTCTTATGTGTGGTATAAAAAGTTGGCCCTACATTTATTTCATTTGGCAACTTTTAATGCCTTTATTGTATACAAGGATTGTTCACCTGAGTCAAGGATGACATTTGTTAAATTTCAGGAGTCGGTGATAGAAAGCCTTATTGTGGTGGAACCGGCAAGAGTTCCTAGAGTAGAAGTGGTGGAGGATGTGGCTAGATTGAAAGATCGGCACTTTCCAGATCACATTCCTTCCACTCCCAAAAAAGACATGCCCACAAAGAAATGTAGAGTATGTGCCCGGAGATCAATCCGGAGGGAGAGCCGGATGTACTGCCCCGAATGCCCTTCAAAGCCTGGGCTGTGTGTGCCCAGCTGTTTTAGAAGTTACCACACAAGGAAAAACTTTTGGGAAATACCGTGAGCGTAAGCTGTCTGTTTTATATTTTCATATGTTTCACGGTTGGCATCTCTGTCATGTATTTAGTTAGAACTTTTGTGTTTGTAGTTTTGTGCTTATTTTATAATTAGTGGTTTCTTTGTTGTTTATAAACAAAAAAAGTGATGGCGGTGTGCGTGGGGTGGCGCTTGGCTGGCGGAGTGCGTGGGGAGGCGCTTGGCTGGCGGTGTGCGTGGGGTGGCGCTTGGCTGGCGGTGTGCGTGGGGTGGCGCTTGGCTGGCGGTGTCCGTGGGGTGGCGCTTGGCTGGCGGTGTCCGTGGGGTGGCGCTTGGCTGGCGGTGTGCGTGGGGTGGCGCTTGGCTGACGGTGTCCTTGGGGTGGCGCTTGGCTGGCGGTGTGCGTGGGGTGGCGCTTGGCTGGCGGTGCCAGCCAAACGGCAGTCCACACTCCCATCAGCTGGTGTGATTCTTGTATCAGGCATGTGGGCGTATGTAAGTGATGGGCCCTTGAGTGGCGCGGTCTGTCGATGTGAGTGTTGTAATGTGCTGGGCCCGTGGCTGGCGGTGTGAATGGTCTTGTGCGTGTCATGTATGAAAGGTGTGTGAATGGACTGTAAAGCGGTTGGTGCCTTGTCGCGGCTTTACAGCTCACGAGCTGTGAATCATTGGTTCAGTTTTTTGCCTTTCAGTTATTAGCAGTGCATTTCATTTTTGTGAAATCTTTTGTTAATAAAATTTGATCCACTGAACCATCACTCACCCTCGTGCCAAATCCAACCAGTATGTGTGCTAAAAATGACAAAACCTGTTCCGCTGTAATCACACGTCGCAGCACACCTGTGACACGCTAGGTGCCTCGGGTGGGACCCAGATGATGAAGCATGCCACCAACTTGGTTGGTGGGTGAGGGGTCTTCGTCACATAACCTAAGTGTGTTTCTTTTCACAATTTTAGTGTTTGGCACATCACGGACGTATGTGCACACATCAAAATGATATATTACAAAAATACCTGTGTTTGGGGGGGGGGGGAGGGCCCACCTATGTTTTTGGTCCTGGGTGCGGCCTTCATCTAGGGAAACCTACAAAACCCAGACATTCTTTAAAACTAGACACCCCAAGGAGTCCAGGGAGGTGTGGCTTGCGTGGCTCCCCCAACATTTTCTTACCCAGACTCCTCTGTAAACCTCAAAATTTGCATAAAAAAGCATATTTTCCTGACTTTTCTTAGTAGGATCACCGCTCAAGCACAAAATTCCTACTCCCCAGTTTTCCCCTCAGTCTCCCAAGTAAAATGACACCTCACTTATGTGGGTCCCCAAAGCACAGTCCGTCTAAAGATGTATAAAAGAATATGCCCTTATAAACTTGCTGTGCTATCCCTTCAATCTCTTCAAGTTTTGGGCCTTATTCTGTTGCAGGCACCTGGCCCACCCACACAAGTGAGGTATCATTTTTATCGGGAGACTTGGGGGAACGCTGGGTGGAAGGAAATTTGTGGCTCCTCTCAGATTCAAGAACTTTCTGCCACAGAAATGTGAGGAACATGTGTTTTTTTAGCCAAATTTTGAGGTTTGCAAAGGATTCTGGGTAACAGAAGCTGGTCCGAGCCCCACAAGTCACCCCATCTTGGATTCCCCAAGGTCTCTAGTTTTCAGAAATGCACAGGTTTGGTAGGTTTCCCTAGGTGCCGGCTGAGCTAGAGGCCAAAATCTACAGGTAGGCACTTCGCAAAAATCACCTCTGTTTTCTTTTTAAAAAATGGGATGTGTCCACGTTGCGCTTTGGGGCGTTTCCTGTCGCGGGCGCTAGGCCTACCCACACAAGTGAGGTATCATTTTTATCGGGAGACTTGGGGGAACATAGATTAGCAAAACAAGTGTTATTGCCCCTTGTCTTTCTCTATATTTTTTCCTTCCAAATATAGGAGAGTGTGTAAAAAAGACATCTATTTGAGAAATGCCCTGTAATTCACATGCTAGTATGGTCACCCCGGAATTCAGAGATGTGCAAATAACCACTGCTCCTCAACACCTTATCTTGTGCCCTTTTTGGAAATACAAAGGTTTTCTTGATGGCAATTTTTTACTCTTTATATTTCAGCAAATGAATTGCTGTATACCCAGTATAGAATGAAAACGCACTGCAGGGTGCAGCTCATTTATTGGCTCTGGGTTCCTCGGGTTCTTGATGAACCTACAAGCCCTATATATACCCGCAACCAGAGGAGTCCAGCAGACGTAACGGTATATTGCTTTCGATAATCTGACATTGCAGGGAAAAGTTACAGAGTAAAACGTAGAGAAAAATTTATGTTTTTTTCACCTCAATTTCAATATTTTTCTTTTTCAGTTGTTATTTTCTGTAGGAAACCCTTGTAGGATCTACACAAATGACCCCTTGCTGCATTCAGATTTTTGTCCACTTTTCAGAAATATTTAGGTTTCTGGGATCCAGCATTGGTTTCATGCCCATTTCTGTCACTGACTGGAAGGAGGCTGAAAGCACAAAAAATTGCAAAAATGGGGTATGTCCCAGTAAAATGCCAAAATTGTGTTGAAAACTTGGGTTTTCTGATTCATGTCTGCCTGTTCCTGAAAGCTGGGAAGCTGCTGAGTTTAGCACCGCAAACCCTTTGTTGATGCCATTTTAAGGGGAAAAACCACAAGCCTTCTTCTGCAGCCACTTTTTCCCATTTTCTTGAAAAAAACGAAATTTCACCGTATTTTGGCTAATTTCTTGGCCCCCTTCAGGGGAACCCACAAAGTCTGGGTACCTCTAGAATCCCTAGGAGGTTGGAAAAAAAGGACGCAAATTTGGCTTGGTTAGCTTATGTGGACAAAACGTTATGAGGGCCTAAGCGCGAACTGCCCCAAATAGGCAAAAAAAGGCCTGGCACAGGAGGGGGAAAAGGCCTGGCAGCGAAGGGGTTAAGAAGAAAGGGGAACATTTACACTTGTGAAGACATGGTATAAAAGTGCTCAGGGATCCCCACACGTGGGCCGGACAATTCAGTGTTTATGACTATCAATGGAAATTCCTAGAGAGAGAACAATGTTTTTTATTTCCCTAATCTCGATTGTGGATGTAGGATATTGCACTTTGAGGCACTCATCCGGCATTCTTAATGGAGATTCCGTGTGTTCTTGAAACCAGGGACTTCCCAGAACTTCTAATATTTTTTCTAACTTTGTCACAGTTTCTGCATTCTCATGTGTTTTCATACTCTATGGCATAATGGGGCCATGAAAATCTTACATTTGCAGCATTTGTCTTATTTTTATCTACCCATTTTCCTTGGGGGGGCAGGGGGTGGTGAAAGAAGCCTTGAATAATAACCCATACCTGAGAGTCAGCTAGTTACATTGGTGATGGCTCTGCTAGCTTAGGCACATCTGCTGGAGCAGATTTACTAGTTAAGCACCAGAATTAATTCTTGTTCTCAACATCATAGTCTGAGGTACTGGAATGAAACAGGTCAGACTCTGGCTTCTCTTCCACATAAACCAAAACATCTATCTGAGTGATCAGGTATAACAAAACTATAATGCTTCTAGGTCCTGCTGTAGTGCAGGTGCAGTTTTCCATACGGACATTGTAAATGTTGATGTCAATATGGAGCTGTAGACAATTGCTTTCTTCACTGGGATTTCATGGTCCAGTGTATTGCCAAGGCGAGTTCTATTGATGAGTGGCTCATTCTTGTAGTGGTGGCACCACAAAAATGTCTTGGTTGATTTGCACTGAATCAATAGGGAATGAAGGCGAGGGAGTTCTGTCACTATCACAATGAGAGATCAAAGCACAAATGATTTTTGGGTACATGGGTCTCATACATCAGCATTGGCTGTGGCCCATGCCGTGTTCACCCCTTTCACCTTTTTTATCCTTTTGCAATGGGTAGCTTTTCCACCTAAAGGAGCAGAGAAACACACTATATGAGTCATTGCCGTTCTTCAGCCAGGCAGTGGTGGCCCTAAATGGCTTGTCACCATCACTGAAAAAAATACCCTTGCCTCTTTTACCTAAATTTCTAAGTTTTTAGAAGAATGACACACTAAATGACACACTCATTTGGAATTTGCTGAGGTGAAGGCAAGAAACACAATCATCTTGCTGTCACCTCAAATTATCTTTATGAATCCTTGAGTTGGGCATCAAAAACAGAGGTCTTTTGAGACTTCTGTTTCTCAGACATGGTAGCTGAACTATACACCTAATTTAAATCTTCATATTTGAGTTTCCTGATCGCTACTTACAGGAGCAAAGCCCTGGGAAAAACCTTGGGACCACACCCTGACAGAGCAAATGACAATTAGAAACTCCCCTATAACTGAAAATGTTGGCTACGCCTTCTCTGCTTTTCTATTCACATTTCAAAATAAGTAGAGGTAAGTGTGATAAGAAGGTGAACATGGCTTTTGGGGATTTGAAATAATCCTATGGAATTCAGAAGCCAGAAGGGATTGCTCAAACAACAAGGTGGCATGGACGAGGTGGGTAGGCTATTTTATCAAATAATCATTTGTAATGTGTTTAAGCTAATTGTACATTTAGGATTCCCAGCCCCACAATGGTGAACTATTTGAAAGTATGTCTAAGAAATAGACTATTATTGGCTGTACATTCACTCTGGTACGTGTACAGCACTTGTTATATACAGCAGGTAAAATAACTGAAGCTTGCCTGTCTCTGAATCCTTTTGGAGCATGAAAGTATACAAAAAAGCGATGGATGGAATGGTTGAGTTAAGATCGGCTACTGATAATTACTGTGGTAAATTCTTTAGTGTGCTGCCCTAAGAGGGACCGGTGTATGCCCAGACCTGCGTGCATTGCACATTGTCACTGGAATCAAGACATACCTGGCTGATGAGTCCTAACTAGGGTTAAAGCAGGCCTGAGTTGCCTGTACTCTGGTTCAGAGAGGACCTGGCATAGCAGTTTGGGCTGGATTGGCCCCACTGGAGCAGGTTCAAAAATGATTTCCATATGGCGGGGACCAAACTGTGTTGGCACGGTGTGCAAAATAACAATGGACTGGGATGTGGCCTTAGAAAGTACCAGTGGCTTAGATTAATTCACGTATTCCATCCATCATTTTTTTGTATGCTTTGGGGAGAATGAATACCGCATGGGGTTGCAAAGCCTCTTATAACGGGAATGTCCTGGCAAAGGGTTGCATATATTCTGATCTTATAAACAACTGCCTTTACTTTATCAAATTGTATTTTATTTTCACTAAAAAATGTATAACCACCCTTTTGAGTCTACATTCACACTTTATTCATATTGCTAGATAAGAAATAATAAGCAACCGGGCTGGTGATGAATAAGCCTAATAAGACTGAGCATGTGTGTAATGTCCATATTTAGTTTAGCAAATACAACTTGTCGTACTCCTTTTTTTATTGCACATTTTTTAATTGCCTCTTTCAATGTTTCATAATCTTTATTTCTGCATTCACTTAAATGATGATCCAAGCCGTGGCTATGGCCATTTTGTTTTTATTATGTCTTGCATCCCCAGCAACAGTTTTTTCAATATCTGGTAATGAGACATCCCATTGCAACATAATTTTCTGTGGTTAGGCTTGTGATCTCATGCCTATCCTTAGCTTAAATATTGCAGTGTCAAATCTTTGCATGTTTTCCTACTTTATAATGATTACTTTTGTACAGCACCCTCCCACTACCATGAAAATCACACATTTGCAGAATATAATCATAAAATGAGACCTCTCTCCTGATCCTAAAACATGTTCTGTAAATTCAGTCCTTTGTTGATACAAGGTGAAGCTGTATGTAGATCTATATTTAGATGTCACATTCTTTCCAAATCATTCATCCTCCCGGTAAGAATCTAAAAGACATATTAACTGACAAACAGGGATGCACACTTCCCATCCTGCTCAAGAAGTGGAACTTAGGGAGACAAGATAACATGAGGATGGGCAGTGTATCTTGGGCACAGGAGAAGAGATGAATGGATTGCAGTGCAAATAGAGGAGAACAACAGAGTACAACATGGCCTGGAGAGACTGGCATAAAAGACAATAGGGGATAGGGTGGAGGTAAGCCGGGAAGGCACAGAGATGTCTGAAAATGAGCAAAGAGTGGGAAATCAATACAGCATCAGACGACAGGGTTTGTAAGGCGAAAGGTGAGCATGACGATTTGTGGCCCAGAGGTGGCAAGAAGTAAAAACATTCATTTGTTTCAAATACTGCACCACTTTGTCATACACAGGATGAGGGAATCTACTACAACTGCTTATGAGAAATACTATTTGTGCTAAGCCAGGTTTCCAATTTGGTGAGATGTATTGTGGATCTCGTCTTCGACTGAAAGACCACCACGCAACAGAACTCCATCTTCCTGCTCCATAAAAGAGACTGCCTTCACCATAAAGTTCAGTCTGGCAGCTAAAATTCATACACCAGATGTTTTCATTCCCACGTATCTCTAATACTGCTACTGCAGGTGTAAAGAAGACACTACAGGCATAATAAAACTCTATCCCCTTCACGAAAAAAGGTTCCCTCCACTAAATATACCACTTCCCTAGGAGACAATTCCTATACCAAAAAAAACTCCAATATCCATGCTCTAAAGAGACTCTCTGTTTCATGTACATATACCATTCCAGCTAGAGGAGAGCTTATCTGCTCTATATACCAGTTCCTTATGTGTGCCTCACTGCACCACAGAGCTCTGCTAGAGAAGACATCACTGCCTTAAACAAGTGTGCTGGTATCCCCGTTTATTGAACGTGTAAGAGGTGGGGAGACTCTTGAGATCTATTATTGCAGCCCCCCACAGAAAGACCTTGTAAATCATTCAACTCTGTAATTATCATAGCTCAAGAAGTGAGTCCAGCACCAACACCACAGATCTAAGCCAAGGAAGAATGCTGTGCTCCCCACATCACAGAGACCTACTAGCTGTGATGGCAGTTCAAGCAGAGGCTCACTGACGCATGTAATTTGGACATACTACTTCTAGAGAAGAGACCCCTACATCACAGGTCTGTGCTATATAGCCTCCTTTTCTTATATAATTGAGCTCTGCCATTTACCAAGATGACATAAACTGCTGTACCTACCTCGCACCGTAGACGTAGAAGCAGTAAATGTGGAAGGTAAGAAGAGCGATGATATCAGAGAGGATGGAGAGGGCCACAGTCAAGCCCAGGCAGGCGGAGAGTCCAACGTACCACAGGATCATCTCGATGAAGGGTGACATAAGGTGAATATAACCTAATGAGAAAGGAAGAAGAATGCATACCTAATGGGCACTCAATTAGGTACAATGTTTCTGTTTAGTTTGGTACACAGCTCACTTTTGTGTTTCTAATACCAGAGCCATATTTTCATTAGTGTAAAGAAAGGAGCCTGCAAAGAGGTGAAATGTGTACTGTTGCTGTCTTCATACTGTTGGGAAGATGGGGAAGGGATGTTCCGTTAAAAAAAAAAAAAAAAAAAATGAAAGTCTTTAACACAGAGAAGCATCACCTTTGGATGCAATTATGAACAGATGAGCAGGACATGAAAGCATGCTTCCTCCCAAAACCTCATCAGGTTTGCATGGCTTATGTAATAGAGGCCCATAAAGCAGAAAGGTACCACTTCGTCCTTGTATCATTAGCTCTCCGTTATGGCATCTCCTTTGGGGTCATATGCCTTCCTATCCAGATAAAAGAACAATTGATAGCTCCTTAGGTTCATTATTAAGAAGAACCCAAGATGGATGTTAAAGTCACTGAGAGTATTCCGATAATGCACCTCATGTTTATGCTATCACAGATCTATTTGAAATCAATAGGACCAGGACACCTGTGGCCCCTTTCCCTTATTGGGGAGATGGATCAGGCACAGTTGGATCCAAAGTGACTGTTTCGCTGAGTGGTTATAGATTCTACAAAAAATGTCAAATGCTTAAATGGAGAAGAGCGCAGTGCATAAAAAAACTAGGCAGCTGCTAAAGATGAAGCGGTGCACACAGAGAGCGAAGTGTCTCAAAGCAGCCTGACCTACCAGGTGGTTGTCTCAGCACAAAAAAGACAGTAATACAAGGAAATGGACAGTCCATCATGTAGCAGCCTTTGTACCTTCAGCTAAAGAAACATTGTACAAGAAAGGCTGGATATAGACTATTACATATGGTCAAATGCCCTATCGGATGAGCATCTGACAATATTCAGTTATCTTGAGAGGAAGAGTCAAATAAAGAGCAGAGCAGATCACAGCTGCAACGAATTAGCCAAAAGAATCTAACTTACAGATGTAATATAAACTCGGAAAGAGAACCAGCTACAGGAAAAGAACTGGCACAAAATGAGGACTGATTCCAAGGGAAAGTAGAAACAATATGGGAGAAAATGTTAACAAGGCTTTACCTTATCAAATGCATGGCTTGTTGGCAAAAAGCTTGTTTACAAAACTGAAATGCAACTCACAGACTCAGCAAGTTGAAGTAAAAGCAACTACATACCCAGCCATGTACGTTCTTAAAGATTTCACATGGTGAAATGTATAAATAGTGCCCTCCATTAACTTGTCATACACAGTACCAAGTTCATATATAGAAATACGAAAAAGTGAGGAAAACTGTGAGGGAAGGGGCAATTGCAAACCTGACTATTTTCTTTCTTTATTTTTTTTACTTAAATAATTCGCAGGCTGATGAAAATACACAAAATTCCAATTCCTTCCATTTTGCAATTTTTTGGATGTTTCAATTGTTTTTTACTATCATAAATCTATGTGCATATATCTGCTTAGACAATCTGGAGACTAGAGTTTTCAGTTTACAATGTTCAGTAGAATCTGTTCCTCACTACCTTTTTCAAGAACGGGCACTTTTAGGTTTTTTTTTATTTTGTGTTACCAGTGAACACAATCTGTATCATCTGGCAATGTCTCACTTTCATGAATAGCAATAAGACATTCTGTATTTCTTTGTACTTTCTTTAAATAAATACATTCAATTCATCATATGGTGTCACCCGTCTTCTAGCATATGAGCTTGCCTTCGGTGATATTTTTGCACTAACACGCTTAATATGACCTATTCAACAAGAGGATGTCTCAGTAGTAGCCTTGCATGGGTGTGGAATGCTAGAATACAATTTTCCTTTACCGTACACTTCACATTTATCCCTTAAAACTAAAGTGAGACTAAAGATGAGCAGCCCCATTGTAAATAGTGACCTGTGGATCAAGGATTTCAGTCCATTCTAAAATGTAGTTATCCTATACAGCTGTATCAAAATCAAGATGTTGTTTGAGAAGCAATCAGTTCCCACCAAGTGATATGCCAACAAGAAGCCAACACTCACTTGGTGTATCCCGTACAATTAAACAGACCTGACCCAGACCACTTGCTGTTACCTAGTGTGCAAATTTACTTTCGTAAAAAATGTCATTGACTATTCACATTGTCCAAGTAACATCAAGGGACTGGTGCAAGAATTATGGTATAATTCAACAGAGAAACATGTGCAGGTATTTACTGTGTAGAGTTCTTTCCCTGCGCTAGTTTTTTAAAAAGATTTCTGTTCTTTTTGAAAAGCAAAAGATCTGACAGCTGTGAAAACTATGTAAAGCGTGGTACACTACGCACAAAAGCCAATCCAAATGAGGCGCTATTATAAGCTGTCAGAGTTACAAAGATTTGAGGGTGGGCACAGACAGCACCCGTGGATGGATGGAGATGGCTGAAAGTAGCAGGCTTAGGTGAAGATGGTAAAACACAACAGAACTTTGTTGAGTTTGTAAACCAATGGATCCCTCTAGCAGCAACTATTAAGCTGGACAAAAGGCCACCAGATTAAAGTTAGGTAGCAAAAATAATGTTACCCACACCCACTGGACTAAAACAACCTACAATTGTGTAATAAAACAGAGGTGAATAATGATGAATCACTCACTGATCCAGAGGTGGATGTGGTACAGGAAGAAGCGGCCCAAGACTTGGTCCAGAGCTCTGTTCATTTTCAGACCAGCTGGCACACCCATCAGCCATTGCAACAAGTCCTGAAGTTCACGGGCCACGTGCTGGAGTCATAGTAGCACAAAAAGAAAAACCTAATTAATTAACAATTAGAGATTCAGTAGCATTCTTGCCTTCAATTTCAGTCTATCTGGATGCGCTGCAATTCTGGTAAACTATACCCACCACCATACCTGAGAGGAGCCTAACATTCAACTAAAACATGGCTAAAGCTAAGGAGAGAGGTATTCTGCAGAAGAGATTTGTCTATGAGTTATGCGCTTTGACTTCATTTTCCCTCAACTTTCTTTAGAATTACTCATGCCCAAGTGCATGCATTTGCTCAAAGGTGCTGAACACCTGACAAGATAGTCGCAAGCAGGCCAAAGCAAGCATCCACTAGGATTGCTAAATCTTTCTGTTTTATTAACAAACAGCAGTTGAGGCTTAATCAGAGGGGAATGAATTACTTTAAAGGAATGGGATGAGGACACTTTACACATGGCTATTAATCAGGTTGTTGAGGCCTAAGTGTTGAGACCTTAGGTCGTTTAAGATGTGTGGAAGCTCACTACACACCTGCAGTTTTCGACAGAAAATCTGCCACCGCAGAAGATTTTCTCGCCTTTAGAGAAGCTCAGGTAATTTTTTTGGTAATGTATTTAAAGATGCCCACAACATCCACATGATACATTTGTCACTCAGATGTATCGGCCCATTCTGCCTCCTAATTCAATACCACTTGCAGTGTCTACATTTTTCTGGGATTCATCGATACAGAGGAACGCTTGTCAGAGCCCGATTGATCATCTGTTGGAGCCCAACTGGTCAAGCAGTCAAATACGAAGACTTTGAAGGGCCTATGTGGGTCAGCTGTGGTATTTCTGCTACTATATGCTTTGCACAAGCCAGAGAGGTCACTACCTCTAAGCACACCAAAGGGTCCTAGAGGAATTACAGCTAATGATCTAAAAGGATCAAAGTTAAGGGAAGTGGAGAAATCTCGATGGGGTGAGTATAGGGGTAAGAAAATGTGACAAGCTTGTCATCACTGTGCACACTACTTGCACTTGAGGCTCCAGATGAAGTTATGAAGCATAATTATTTTACTCTCAGTTTTAGTAGTTGGAACTAAACTGAATATTTAGGGAGTGTATGATGTAATCCTTATTCCATATATGAATAATTTTTAAGCAGGCTAAAATATATTATAAAACTCAGAGTGTTTTTCATTAATCCTTACAGGATGTATAGCTCTTAATTCACCTAAATAAAAAGCTAAATTATTCAACTTAAAGCTCCTCTTTATATCAGACGGCAGCAAATGTATAGAACCTTCATGTTTCATGTTTCTGCTGATTTCAGTGATCGAGATCCATCAATGTCACAGTGCCAATGGGTGATTGAGCAGATTCCTAAGTATTGTTAGCTTGGGTGTGTGTAACTCAGAGTAAAGTATAAAAGAGGAAAAGGGCAGACCTACTGCCACTTCTGAAGGCTATATTTTTAGAATATAAAAGACAGATGATTTTTAACAGTTCACCAGTTCCATAATTTAAATATGTATCCCCTAAAGGAAAGGGCAGGGGCGCAGGAGGTAGAGGTGTGGTGGATGCATGTAACACGCACACATTTGTGTTTTGGTGATGATTGGGGAGACCTCTGCTATCATGAGGTGTATTAAAACACTGCTAGAGGGAGGATCCCTCAAAAGACAGAAAAACATGAATGAATCAGAAGGTCCGCCACATGGAGAGCACCTTTATCTTAAAATAGGGGAATACTGAAAACAATTATTTAAGAGAAAAGTATTACAAATAAACAGTCGAGAGAGAGCACAAAGAGAAATTGGGTCGAACCGTTTCACAAGCAGGTAAGAAACTTTGTCAAAAGGACTTACATCTGCCACTGGGATGAGCGTGTCTGCCAACTGACCAATCCGATTCTTCTGGTATAACCAGGACATCAACAGCAGGCCCAGCGTCACGTCCAGGAACAGAGAGACAAGGATATTGGCCTTCCTAAATATGCAAATAATTGTGTTACTGGTATACTGCCAACAAGTCAGTCTATAAAGAATCTGAGAACAAGAGGTAATCTTATTAGTGTTTTGACAGGTTTCAATGTAAGTGTATGAAGCTTGAATTGCCGCATGGATGACCTTAGTAGAATGAAACTCTCAAAGAAGCAATCACGCACCATACTAATATTGGACTATATTTAAGTGTCCTGGTTTTCTTAATACATTTCTTGATCTTATAGAGCTTTGCCACTTCTTGATAATGGGGAAGAAGGATGCTTGACAGATGTGTGCCTAGCAAAGCGAAGGTAAAGCCATAGTGTGCATCTTGGAAAGTGGGAGACTAACAGCAGTTTGTTTTCTGTTGATCTGAGGAAGTGCTAGGTCATAAAGTGATAGTTTGAGCTACACAGAAAACCTTATAGGAACTCTCTGTGAATAGTAGAAGGCTAAACAATAGCACAAACATAGGCGTGCAATACTGTCATGAGAAAAGCTTTTTACAATGCTAGGTTAATTGAAGAGAGACGGAAAGCACTGATGCATTCCACATTTTAATTTCAAATAGTAGTAAGAGCTAATTCGCTGTGGTAACTTGTAACAATTTATGTCCTTTTTGGGAATAAGATTGGCTAAACGTCTGTGAGGGTTTTTGCATCTCACCAATAAGACACTCAGTGTAAAGTCTCTTTGAGTCATGAATTAACTTTTAAACTACTACTATTATTAGTTTTACACTAGCCAGCTATTTGAAAAAAGGTCAAATCACACTGGTTGTATTTATATGAATGTTCAAATTTGCTGCACTGCGAATCTGCAGATTACACTGTAGCAATTTAATGCTACAAATCAACAGAATTATAATAAAATGTAGTTTGAGCATGTCAGGGAACTTTTCATGTTTGTAAGCAACCCCATCTCCGAAATCGTCACCTGCTAAGCTTCCAGTATTAAAAAGGGACATGTATCTTAGAAACAAACGAATTCAGCAGAAGCTGGTGACCTTTGGAAAGAAGCAAATACAAGCAATAAGCACCTGCTGAAAAGTGCTTTTGTTTAGTGCACCTGGCTTAGAAATGTTGACATTCTGTTTTAAAGGGCAAGCTTATTTGCCTTAGAAAAGAGTTCTATGCAGGCAGTTTGGCCATACCTCATGAATTCGATGTGGCCTTGTGCTCTTGTGTTGCTGCAGAGGTGCTTGAGCTGGTCCAGGCGATGGCCAAGCTGCTGGCAAGTCGACAGCTTACCCCATAGGAAGGGCAGTGGCCAGAGGCGTAGCAATCTGCAGGAAAAGAGGCTTAAATTTTCTCGAGCATGAAAAATGCACAGCAGTTTTACTCTGGACTATCCACTACTAGGGCATTTATTGCATACCCCTGTCGTTTCCATCTTGCCTTCTGCCCACCTGGCCAATTATTATAGCCTGCAGCCCCAGTAATGCTTATAAGACACTGTAAATGCCCTCAGTACTGTAAAGTGAACATACTAGCCACAATAACTTTACAGCAAAGATCGCCATTCATGCTGTACATTCCTCAGATCAGGTACACACCGAAACCTCAATGCTGTAATATGGAGAGAAATGCGAGATGTGCCAGTGTTTCTGCACCACAGACTTTAAAGATAGCAAGGTGGAGGAAGCGTGGCAGAGAAAAACTGGATAAAGGATTGAAGTGACGCGAAAGAAAATCATTTGATTAGCATGCTAAGAAACAGACTCCTCTACACAGAACATCTTTGCCAGTGCTAGCACTTTTCATCTCAGCTGGGGTTATGGGTCTGGGTGATGAGAAAGTATTCCAAGCTCCAGATGTCCAGGGACTGAAAGGAGGAGCTTTCTCTTCTTAGGGAGCATGTCTAGATAGAAGTATATCAATTTTTAGCAGATGGAGGGATTAGAGGGGTCTTGTGTGATCACATGGGGACATCGTCTTCCAGCTGGCACGACAAAGCTCTGCCTGCAACAGCAACATGTGAGGCAGCACTTATAAGATTTACAACACAGGAATTGAAAACCTATATGTTTGGATGCGGTGGTTTATAATGTAAGTAGTAACTGGTATTGTGTTTGATATTATTAGCAGTAACCTATTCAAGTGCAACTGAGCTACGTAGGTCTTTGCATGTCAAGACTAGGCTCTTAAAGGGGACCTGACTAGTCAATCGTTTTATTTTTTTGTAATGGCCTGATGACATGGGGCTTGACACACCAGGGTTTCCTCTAGGGTTAGAGCCAGAGAATGTATTTTATTTTAGATAAACATTATTTGGTATGTATATCAGTAGGGCTGTATAAATTATAAACTTCAATACAGGATATCAACATTAGGATTGAGCAAAGGCTCTTTGGAGATGTCAGGCTCCCATTCTTTCCCCAAAGGGCATTACACCTTGGATCTCTGGGAGTCAAAGGTCAGAAAGTTAAAGAGTAAAGTCCTTCAGACTGCAAACCACTGACTATCTGTTCAAGGGTGGGTTTTTGAAAGGCAGAGGTGGAAATGGGGTGATTACACCGAATGAACAGAGATGAGATGTTCCAGGGTATACACCAAGCCTGTGTGTGTTGTGTTGAAAACCATTAACAAAACATTAAAGTGCATATTTCTTTAACACTAGGCACATACAATTTCGACTTCCTGATTTTAAGAATAGCATTGTTGTTAACCTTTTATGTTTTTTAGAACCTGTACCTTTCATAGTAGAACAGTACTGCAGCTTTCAAGTTTGGGAGTAAAAAATATACTAGGCAATGGTTCTCTTGAATGGAGTGCTGGGGAAGTGAAGCTCAGGCCAACACATGAGGAAACCAGCAACGGTGTGTATAGTGTAGGAGGATCTGTGGATTCAAAGTACTGGACAGTGCCAACTAGTCAGGAAGGACCATCAGGGTTCATCCTTTACAGTCTTTGGGTGGTGCTACTGCTAACAACTGCAAGCACAGATCAGCCCATCTGCCACAGGTCAGCTGGGGTCACAGCATTAGAAGCCCTGCCCTAATTAGAGCAGTGCTTTAAACGCTGATTTTACTGGCCTGGTCCGACATGCACTGTGTGATTGTACCACTTATTAAAAGAAGAAAACCTTCCCTTTCAGGTAGGGAGAAGGCTTTCTATTTGTCAGTAACATTTATTTTTTGTTCTGCAAAAAGAAAACGTTCAGACGTTTCTATTTCAACCCTGTGATAATTGATCCGTTGGAATAGGTGCGTAGCGCTGACTCTTGGATTACCCTGCCTGCTTGTTTATTGCAGCTTTGGCTACACGTCGTTTGGTGTTTTAACACACTTGTCTGGTACACACATTTCTTTTCACCAGTAATGACCTGGACCAGAAGTATGACATGGTTTCCTAGGATCATTAAATTTGTTACAAAAGGTAATTCAACTTCTCTACTGGGACAAATTGTGTAAATCTGGGTGCATTACGTCATACTCATGTTCATAGGTCTCACCTGCGACAGTGCATGCGCTCTCACTCGCAAGAGATGTTGTATACAACAAGGGGCTTGTAGCCTACACATTGCTTAACATTTGTTAGCTTCATTGTCATTCTTATTTGCTGCCTTCTAATTGGCCAACACATAGTGGCTTCACTTCCGGTTCTCTCAGTTGGAGCATAGACCAAGTACTGATTGCTTCAGCTTGATTACTGTCCTTCCGCCGATCATGCTGTGAGTGGGGTACTGCTTTCATTTTTTTCCCTTTTTTCCTGATGCCCTGGTTGAACTTCTCGCTATTTGTAGCTATGTGCTACTGTGCCACAAAGACTTCAAAGAAGCCCTTTACTCCCCTGAAATGGATGTTCATTGTGATATTATCTGCTTCCAAAAATGTTTTCACTAAGTCGTAGACATGGGCAGAATTGCTTTCTTTATGTGATAGGATTTATTCCAAATGTCATATTAACATTTCTACTCAGAATTACAGAGGTGTTGTGCCGAGTCCTAACAAGCATTGGTAAAGCCAATAGGTATCACATTTGAGACTATTGCTCTGCCTTTGCCTTTTGTTCATGCTGTACAGCATGGGCATTGCCGACTTTGGCAACGGTTTGTAGCCATGCTGTATCAGGGGTGTGGAATTTATTAAAATATCTACTTGTCCAGGGGACAGGTTGCTTCTCAAATCTACTTGTCCTGTAAAAAGATCTACTTGTCCCTTTGGTGCCATGTAGTGTGGCGACAAATTATGGCAGCAATCTCATTATGAAGAGCTCTGACAATAGCCTCTCTGATTATGCCAGGGCTACTACCATAGTAGGGCTTGAATACTTGCAGTTTCAATCTCTACTGTAGCAATTTCCTTATTTTGCCACCTTTCTGCAGATCTGCATACTGGGGCTGGAGGAAGCATTTAGCAATAGTTCCAGGGCTGGAATGCCTTTGAGTCTGCAAACCTACTAACCTGCATGTTTTAAAGATTTTCACCAGCTTCTCTCTAATATTTTCCTATAATAAGAAAGGTTGGACATTTACTCCTGACAATGGCAGAATTAGAACTTCTTCCAGGGTTGGGAAGAAAGTGGCTGGAGGGAAAATGAACTTGCAAATCGTCAATAGATTTTCACATGAGCAAATCTACACATGCGTATTTACCCATGCTAAAATACAGTTCACAAATATTTTATAGGGGTACGACATATACCATGGGTGCACTTTTGTGACTTTCTTTAAGGATTTGGGGCCACATGTAGGTAGGTTCAGATTTGCGACTCGCAAATCCGAATGTAGGATGGTGTCCCTGACACCATCTGTGATTCGCAAGAGCTTCGCAAATGCCCACCTAATGAATAATCATGAGGTGGGTCGCAATTTGCAATCCCCTTGCGAATAGCGGCCCTCACAGGGATGGTGGTCTGCTGGAGACAGCAGACCACCATGTCTGTGACTGCTTTTCAATAAAGCAGTTTCTTTTTTGTAATGCAGCCCATTTTCCTTAAAGGAAAATGAGATGCATTACAAAAACGAAAAATGAAAAGTTTTCGTTTCATTTTTTCCAGAGCAGGCAGTGGTCCCAAGGACCACTGCCTGATCTGAATTTTTTTTTACAGTGACATTCACAATGGGGAAAGGGTCCCCTGGGGACCCCTTCCCTTTTGCGAAAGTGTTAGCACCCATTTGAAATGGGTGCAAACTGCGAATGGTTTGCGCCCGCGTTCGCGGTCACAAAACAATCCTACATTGCACTGCTAGTCGCAATTAGGAAGGGAACACCCCTTCCTAATTGCGACAACCCATTTTGCGATTCGGTAACCAGGTTACCGAATCGCAAAACTGGGTTTGTGCACTGCAATGTGCTTTTTGCACGTCGCAAACAGCGAAAGTCGCTGTTTGCGACATGCAAACAGCTACCTACATGTGGGTCTTGGTCCCTAATTAGGTCTGGTGTTAACAAAGACATTTTGTTTTTATTAAACTTCTATTTCTTTCTCTTTCGGCTGGCTTCACTGTGAGTGATCGCATTCTGCTCTTCCACAAGGAGCATATTGGCACACAAAGTAGTTTTGTTCAGTGTCAGGAACTACAGTGGCAATCAGTGACGTAACGAAACTGGAGGGTGCCCCTTTGCAAAGAACATGGAGGAGCCCCCTCTCCAGACTCACTCAGGGCAGGTGCTGTGCTGAAGGGGCCCCCTGGAGGGCGGCTGCGGGCCTTTGTTATGCCACTGGTGGCAACGTGTGCTTTTAGAGTTCAAAAACTTTTTCGGGGGGTTTTGCCAGTGTGTGTTACAATGTTGAGGGCCTGGTAGCTCCCACAACAATAAAATGTTACAAAAGCCATGTCAAAACAAGACACGCATTGATGAAACTAAAAGACTTATAAAAATATGTCAGATCAGTTGGCTTTGTCAGTGTTTGTTTATTTTCATGCTTCCCATATTCGTGTTGAAAATGGTTACACTGATTTTCCATTAGAAATATTTTTGGGAAATACTAGCATGCATCAACACATTTTACTAAATTACACTTCATTTGCATCGAATCAGAGAGCATTCTGGGATCATTATGCTTAGCCTCATAACTTAAACTTTTCAGACATGTGTATACACATTTATTTATTTTTTGTACTGGAACCAACGTCAGTAGTGAAATGTGACCTTAAAACATTTATTTACAGCACTCACCCTAATAATGAAGGCTTTCAAATAATGAACCATAAATACAAGTTCGAACAGCATTATCTTTTGGAAACACACTACCTCAACTGCAGAGAGTTCCACTCTCTGTAAAAAAGCAGCCAAAGGGTTTGTGCTGCAGAGGGTTGGGCCTACTTGTCCCAAGGACAAAGTAAACATAAAAACTTGTTGCCCTTGACCCCAGACAAGATGTCCCGGGCGTCGGGCGATAGGAATTCCACATCCCTGCTGTATAGAAGTTTGACTGCTGTGCAGTATGGCTCATAATAATAATAAAAAAGACTGTGATGCATCTAGCACTAAAGCATTTAAAACAAAGGACATTTTGCACTGCGTTCAAGCATTGCCAATGTGGCCCATACCATGGAGGTTTAGACATGACTGACCTCTATCTAAACTATCTGGCATCCCAAATTCTTGTCATACCTGACTGGTTTAATGGGGAATGGTCAGACCGAGCTTATCGGCTTGAGCTCACCCAACTTACTTTTCCCCGGATTCTAGCTCTGCTCTATAGCTCACTAGTCCTTGGCAGCATTGGTTTGATGACAAGAATGGTTTTCCTGGCATGAAGAGCAACTTTGCGACATACTCGATGGGCCAGCACCCTTACTCAGCACACGCCCCTTTGGCATGTCACCTGGTTGTGTGAGGTAGTAACACTGGAAGGATTTAACAGATGGGACTTGATAGGTATATTCCACCTTGAAGACGTATGGCCTTGACACACATGCACTCCTTTCATGATCTCCAAACTGTGTATTAGCTCTCTCAAACACAGTTTTACAAATATCTTCAACTTCACCATGCCCTTCATTTACATCTCTTGCATACAAATTCACTTCTTGAATATAGCTTGCTAGAGGCCAAGCTTCTTATGGGGGCTTTGGGGAAGGAGGGTATCTCCCAAATCTATGAAATGCAGGTTATTAATGCCCCTGGTGACCTGGATCACGTTAGAGGCAGCTGGGAACACTGGGTGGGTCCCATCGAGGACAATGACTGGTGTGATGCCTTGATAGCACCCAGACCTCTAACTATGTTCGCTCGCTTGCGACTGGTACAAACTTACTATCTCTATGAAGCATATCTCTCACCTGCTAGGCTACACATAGCAGGGCTCCTCCCGGATCCTCCTTCTACTCGGGGTGTGGGCACCCATGCTGATTTCTAACATATTATTTGGGTATGCCCTCTGGTTCAGAGGTTTTGGTTTGCAGTAGTTTTTTTTAGTCCTCATGTCACCACCGATAAGCACCAACCAAGTTTCCAACACCCCTCATACATCTTCAATAAGGTTTACTGGGCTACACCGAATGGTCACAACCTCCCCAGCCTTACTGATTTGAGAGCCATGCATTTACTTGGTAGATTTTAAACCTGGAGATAACCCGCTCTGTCTTGTTATTCCAATAATCCCAGGTTAGCCTCTGCCCATCGTCCACCAACTGCCCCATCTGATAAATTCAAGGGCTAGATTGACGAGCAGGCACTTTGGAGTTCCTGGGGAATCCCTCTCGGATCCTGCTTGTCCTCGGTGTTCGGGCAACCCTGCTGATTTCTACCATATGATTTGGGTATGCCCGCTGGTTCAGAGGTTTTGGTCAGCAGTGTTGAGCAAATTTGCCAAGGTACTGGGTTGGGAAATCCCACTGGCCCCCTTGGTGGTTCTGCTGGGAGTGTTAGATGAGGTTGGAGCCATACAAGCAGAGCGCACTTTCCTAGGAACGGACTTGATGGTAGCCAAGAGAGACATTGTGGTCTGCTGGAAAACGCCCACACCTCCCACCCTCTCAAGATGGTGCTGAGGGGTGAAATGGTGTGCAAGGCAGGAGCGGTTGGTCTATGAGGCCTGGCGCTGACCATGTAAGCATGATGAAGCATGGGGGAAATGGCTGGGACAGATCCTTTGACCATTCTTTGGAGCCCCTGGTCCAATGAAGCCACTGTATTGCTAACTGATTGTTGCATATTGTGATGTTACATTGTTCCCCGAGGTTGGTTGTGCCATGAATGACCTTTTCACTAAAAACTCAATAAAATTTGTTTAGCAATAAAAAAACAAAGCACATTAGCCGTAGCTGCATCATAATGCTTACTTAAAGGGGTTTAGCCACAATGCAAAGCATCCACGCTGCTGTACAGTATGGCTACAAAACAGTAACAAAACCAATTGCTCTCATAGGTGCGACCTAATGGCTTTGCCACTGGAACAGTGTACTGCCAGGATATGTGACTCTTCTTACCCTCGTCTGAATTACTATGCTCTTGGATTCTAAGCAATGTTGCATTTTATCGTTTTATTTGTGAGGTTCTACACGACACACAGGAAAAGAAGAAAGCATTCTCATTCACTCAGGTAGAAGACTATTTGTCAGAGACATGTTCTTTTTGTTCTGAAAAAAATAAACCATTAAGCCTTTATTTAACTAAACCCTTTAGTCTCTTATTGATTTTTTTTTGTAGGGCACAGTTACCAAAGCTGTCTTCCTGGACTAGCCTTTTACTTATTTTTCACCATTGCCAATGGAACAGTATACTGATAGTTGATTCCTCTTCTTACCCTCTCTTGCGTTACTATGATTTCAGATTCCTAGCAACTTTGTGGTTTACATTTTTATTTGTGGGGGTCTATATGGCACTGCCTTACTTGTGTACGAAGCCTTGGTGAACATTTTTTTCTTTCATGTAGAGCCTTCCCTCCTCCCACTCTAGGTATATATCTTTGCCCTTGTATACTGACTTGTTACTAAGTCGTGGTTCTTTTCCTTTGCAGTCAAGGTACTATGCTAGCTGCAGACTAGTCTTTGTGAGATCTATGTTATTAGTATTACAGGTGTATGGTCCTTGAAATGTTTTTAAGAATGATAACAATAACGTGTTTCTTACATAGTACTTCACACTGCAGTATATTTTTTTGGCCGACAAATAAGAGGTGTTGCTATTACCTAATTTAATAGTACTCTATTTATTGACCAATAAAGGATGAGCAGCTGAACTAGACTTAAAAAGATTAAAACGTGTGATTTAAACAGTGTTTAACTCTCTAACTCAACTTGCTGTTTTTTTGTTTTTTTTAAAAAAGACCAGTTTAGGAGACAATCTAAATGTAAAGTAACTACTCTGTTTAAATCAATTTCATGTATTATTTCAGATTTTGCCTTAGTACGCCCACATAGAGGCAGAGAAGCGAAAACTATTGACAAAGGAGTAGAAAAATGGGCATATGTCATTTCACTTGGTATACTGCACAACCTGTTGCTGTTCAAGCCGAAAAGTGTATCCTTCCACTCACAAAGCAAGGAGTACCTGTGCAGCAATACCTGTATGGTCCCTCCCTGCCAAGCACATCCTGGTAGCACCAATCGTGGGGGGGTGTGATGGAAAGGGAGAGAAGCGACATTCCCGTTAGAGCTGCAGTAGCAGTCAGGAAGAATGTACATTAAAAGGTTTCTGTACTTTGTATGTGTGTGAGTGCCTGTCTCCTGGTTTGTATGTGTGTTTCAATGTCTCTGTGTGTGAACGAAGAGGAAGTTGTTTTGCACACTGCCCATACTCATAAAATGCTGCACCTGGCACGTTGGTGGTAATTCCTAGTGAAAAGCAGGCCCTGACAAGTTTTGTAAATCACCGGCCACATGCTGGTCCCTGCATAATGGTGGTAATCGCTCACATGATGGCTCTGGCACAATGGTGGTAATCCCTGGCAACACAGCAGCTGGTGCACAATGGAGGTAATCACTAGCACCATGAAGGCACTGGCACAATAGAGGTAATACCAGGCACAATTCTGTCTCTGGCACAAAGGTTGGAATCCCTGGAAGCATGATCGGCCTGGCACAATAGTGGTTATCCTTGAAAACAAGCTCACTGTGGCAAAATGGTGGTAATACTTGTCCAAAGTCTGGACCTGGGAGGTGGGAGTAATCTTGGCATAATGGTGGTAATTTGTGGTACAATGCTGGATCTCTCACAATGGTGGTAAACCCTATCAACATGATGGCTGTGGCACAAAGGTGGTAATTATTTGTAAAAGGCTAGCATGGCACAATGGTGATAAATCCAGGCCACTTGCTGGCCCTGGTAACATGGTGGTAATTCCTGGAGAAATGCTGGCTCAAGCCCAATGGTGGCAATCAATAGCAACATGTTGACTCTGGGACAAAGGCATTAACTATTGACAACATGCTCACTGTGGCAAAGTGGTGGTAATTCATGGGACATTTCTGGCCCTGGCATGTGGTGATAATTCTGTAAACATGCAGCCCCTGGCACAATGGTAGTAATTCCTGAAAACACGCTGGTAATATCTGGCAACAAGCTGGTAATCACTGGAAACACGGTGGCCGTGGGACAATGGTGGTAAATCTTTGAAAAATGCTGGACCTAGCACAATGGGGATAATCCCTAGGAACATAATGACCATGGCTCAAGGGTGGTATACCTCCCGGTATGCTGGCTATGGCACAATGGTGGTAATCCTGCCAACATGCCTGTCGTGGCACAATGGTGGTAATTTCCAACATGTTGTGGGCAGCCATGGTATGATGGTGTCAACGCATGAATATAAATCATTTTGAATACATAAAATTTAGATGGGGTCAGGGAAGAATCTGTGCAGGTGAACATATTTAACAGGTACGTTAGTGTACATTTTTAGCAAACCTTTCCAAATATCTTTTTCTATTGCCCAGTTTTGGAGGTGCGAGGGGGGTTGCCAAGCCGAAGCCTGTTACATTTAAAATGCTTGTTCAAATTATGCATTTTTTAAAAACCTTTTGGTTTTCTAACTGTTGGATCTTCTAACTTCTATTTTCAAAATGTTTCTCTTCTTTTGATTTTGCAATGTAGACTCGATAGCTGTAAATAAGGTACTGAGGTAGTAAGATGGAGGGAGTGAAGGGGCTTTAGTTGGTGAATGTAAAGTTATACTGCACACTAAAGATGTAGCTGGATCCTTGAAAGACGAGATCCTTGCAGACATTTGGCAACCTTCACCTACCTGCTTTCACAAATGCCTGCCAGAAGAGACAGAAACATAGAGAGAAACATGCATACAGGCACAGCAGCCCGCTTCGACAGCTCCACGATGATGCTGCCCTCCCGGCCCTCGGACTGCCAGTGTGTTAACTTTATTGGTCCATCATCATATTTGTCCCTCACGAACAGCACTTCGCTCTGGGCCACTGTGTCGAAGACAGCTCGCAGCTCAGAGCTGGGGGCTGACATGGAAGGTAGTGCCTCGTGATCACCAGCAGCTAGCTGCTTTTCTGAAGAATGGAAAAGTGACAGCATGGCCTTACGCTGGTCATAGTAAATGAGGATAGAGGAGTCCCCCTCAACAACGCTGTCCTTCAATATGTGACAGCTCACAAACTTTGAGTCTTTTTCTCTTCTGAGTTGCACCCACAAATCGTGGGAGAAGATGCTGCTGAGATCTCCCAAAAACTGCTGTAACTCTTCTTCTTTTTCATCTTTGTTGTTGCTCCAAGTCCCCAACACGCACAGGTCCACCTGGCTCACTTTCCTGATGTCTGCAAGATACCTCTTTACATGGCCAGGAATGAAAGGGAAGTGAAGGACTGCCAGCACCACGGCAGAGTTCTGTTCTGGGATCCATCGGCCAATCAGAAGACCACTGTCGGCTAAGGAGCAGCATGAGGGGAAAAAGATCTTCACTGTCATCCCTGACATCCTGAGGCAGTACCCAGACCTGTGGAAAAATGGAAGAAAATGTACGCTAAAACATTGGACAATGAAACATTTCCACACTATATTTAGTTTCCCCCATATCCAGAACAGTAATGATCAGTATGTTTAGTGGAATTTGGCACTTTGGAATTTTGGGAAAACCTAGAATCGCTACCATAAATTGGCAGGTGGAATTATTCTGTTAAGGCACCATGTAAAATCTATTTGAAATCGGGTGCATTTCCTCTTCTCACCCAGAGAATCTCAACCTGTTAAGAAATACTCTTGCTACAGGACTACTGACCTTTCAAACAATGTAGTGGGCACCACAACGGCTGAGCTGAGGTTAAGGACCCTACTCCAATCTATATCGGAAATGATCCATATTGAACAATATTATTAACAAATGTAAGCAATGTGACACAGGGGACCCATCTCAGGCCAGACCCCAGAAGACCAATCTGCTTCACACCAAAACATTATTCAATGGCAACCCTGCTGACAGCTGTATATACCTGCAAAGAGGCCAATGGTGAGGTAGAGGTCTGATGCAGGTGAAATTAATACAACTTTAATCCAATTTCTTACAAATACTTATCCCAAAATCATAAAACATGCATACTCCTGTTATACACAACCCATCTATAAACTTTAATAATACCTCTTGCTACTTCAATACATTACCAATCCCTGAAACCTAAAACCTCTTACTACCACAATAAACCACCCATTTTTGCAACTTAAAACCTCCTTGCTGCCGCTATACGTACCCCAAACCTGAATCTTAACAACAAATACTACTGTTAAAATGATTTACTCATTAATTATTCAATTTCAGTGGTATTACTAATTATTCAATTATTTTTTATGCAAAATTAAGCATTCAATTAAATTTGTTTTACCTTTTATTTTTATTTTAATCAGGCCCCATATTTTCAGTCCTAGGCTTTTACTTGCATGTGAGTAAGTACTGTGAATTGTAGTCACTGTTTAGTTCTCTTGAATAAATCCCATCACCATCATGAAACAATAATTTACAACTGGAAAATCTATTGACACCAACTTGGGAAAATCCAAAAAGGGGAACCATAGCTATGATTTTACAAAAATTATAAGTAGATATGTGTAATGTTGTATTTGAACACCGACTCCATCTGACCAATGACTCCATTTTGTGCTTAGCTTCAGCGGCAGTGGGGCAGGGTTTTTACACACTGAGTTTATTTTCTATACAGAATTATTTGCGCTTTTCTCACCAGCATAGGGTTATACCAGGCTGGAACACATGGGGGATGTGTAAGGTAGACATGATAAGAGAGTCATAGCCTGGGAATGTTTTCATCAGGGAAAAGTACAGCTCTGTCTCTGGAATGCGCATTGGGCAGGGACCGTTCCTTTGCATGTTTTCAACGCAGACCGAGTAAAGCCAACACTTGAATTTCATAACCGAAGGGAGGGGAAGAGCTGGCAAGGATGAAGGATTCAACCCCCATGGTGAAGCATTTTAATTCTTAATCATTTAGTTTGACTGTATATATATTTCCACTTCATATGTTCACTGTTGATGTACTGCACATTTTCTGCCTAGCATTGTTTAACTGTTGTGAGTATTTTGGCATATACATGTTTCACTGCATTCAAGTTAAATGCTTATGTTCATATTTTCATGTGCTTTTATTTGATATCTGGGAAGTGCCTTAATAAATTCATGCCTCAGACTAAGAGTGCTGCATTCTTTGGAATCGTTCTACCTTAGTTTAAAGTAGAGCAATACAACTTGGTATCACTCTGCAGGATTTTCAAAGTAAGAGATTAAAAAGTGAAAATATGTGGCTAAAAAATGCTCTTGTGAATGAATGGGCATATGATGCTTGGTTAAGTGAGAATTGGAGCGCACGTCTGGTAGATGCTGAACTAACTCGGGTATTAAAATTGTTTGCAAAAAGTGCCGATAGATAAGGGGCGAGAATTCTCTCTCTTATGCAGACGGGGCTGGATCTTTTTTATCTGCTTATAGAAAAATATATGAGAAATGTGTTCAGTTAGAACAAGAAAATCAGCAATTGGAGAGGCAGCTAGTTGAAGCCAAGTATAACCCAACCATGCTGTCATGTCAGAATAAATAACTGCAAGATCAAGTTGACACTTACCAGTCCGTGGCTGAAAAGGCTGTAGTGCACATTGCTCAGTATAAATACAAAAGGCGAAAGAGGAGAGTTAATAAAAAGAAAGTTAATTTACAATTGCTAAAGCAGGGTTAGACTAGAATCCGGATATTTGGGATGCAAATGTTTGGGATTCCGCTGACTTCTCTGATTCTGGTGAAGAGCTTTGTCAAAATAGTGGTCAGGGCGAAGCAGACGAACAGAACATGATTCATGAGCAGCCCATACACAGATTAAAGTTACAGCATGGACCTCAATACCCCTGGGGGGGGGGGGGGGGGGGGGCATGGACTCTCTAGAGGATTATACACAACAGGAGATAAATAATATTACAGACAGATTTAGGCAGAGATCTGGGGAAACATTACTTACATGGACAAAGGAGCATCTGGAGTGATGCTAGATGTAGGAGACGCTCTGACGTTTTGCATACTTAGCACTGATCCCACTGTACAGGAGCAGTTTAGAGGCTATCAGGGTAACCAACAGATCAACCTACTGCAGATAGCAGTCATGGGGTATAATCAAAAGTATCCTACAGAGTCAGAATGGCCACAAAATGATAAGCCTTGGTATACATTAAGAGATGCAATGCAGAGAATTATGGAGGAGGGAATGAAAACTGCCATTTTCCTGGGTGATGCTCACCGCCTGGTAGATGCACCGCTGTCTGTGTCAGTGCGAAACAAAATAATTCACTTCGCTCCTCCGCCTACAAACGTGATAATGACCCTATTAATCAATCAGACAGGTAACCCCTTAACCCCTTCTGTGCCGCGGACGTAGTGGTTACGTCCTGCGGCACAGTGCTGCTGTGCCGAGGACGTAACCACTACGTCCTCGGCACACAGCCCAGAGGGAGCGCTCTCGCTCCCTCTGTGGGGTTCCCCCCCACCCCCCCAAGTCAGGGATGGAAGGGGAAGCCCTTCCCCTCCCACCCCCGACCCCCCCCAACCCCCCCTGTGACGTCAGCGCGCGAGCGCGCGCTGATTAGTCACAGGGTCTCCCCCATCGCGCTGGAAGCAGAGCTTCCAGCGCGATTAAAAAAGAAATGCTTTTGCATTTCTTTTTCAATCCCATGGGGGAGGCCCCGAGAGGCTTCAAAGGGAAGGAAATGTATTTCCTTCCCTTTGAAGTCTCTCACAGGTTTCAAAAGCTGGATTGCTTGCAATCCGGCTTTTGAAACCCCACTAGACACCAGGGATTTTTTTTTTTTTCTTGAAATTGGCAAAAGGGAGCGACCCCTTGGGCAAGGGTCGCTCCCAGGGGGGCATTTTTTTAGGAAGGCCTTTTCTGCCCCCCCTGGGGGCAGATTGGCCTATTATTAGGCCGATCTGCCCCCAGGGGGGGCAGAAACCTCTAGGCACCAGGGACCATTTTTTTTTTTTTTTGTGATGAATTCTTTTTTTTTAGGTGGGGAGCGATCCCTTAGGCAAGGGTCGCTCCCCTACGGGGCAATATATATTTAGGCCATTTCTGCCCCCCTTGGGGGCAGATTGGCCTATTTTGATAAGGCCAATCTGCCCCCAAGGGGGGCAGAAACCATTAGACACCAGGGAGTTTGTTTTTGCGCGCGAATGTCACGCAACAAAGCGACCCCTTTGGCAAGGGTCGCTCCCAGGGGGGGCAATTTTTTGGGAAGGCCTTTTCTGCCCCCCCTGGGGGCAGATCGGCCTATTATTAGGCCGATCTGCCCCCAGGGGGGGAAGAAACCTCTAGGCGCCAGGGCAAATTTTTTTTTTGTGTTTTTTTTTTTTGTTGTTTCTTTTTTTAGAGATGGGGAGCGACCCATCAGGCAAGGGTCGCTCCCCTGGGGGGCAAATTGTATTTAGACCATTTCTGCCCCCCTAGGGGCAGATTGGCCGATTTTAGGTCAATCTGCCCCCAAGGGGGCAGAAACCACTAGGCACCGGGGATTTGTTTTTTGGCGCCAATGTCACGCAGGGGGAGCGACCCCGTAGGCAAGGGTCGCTCCCGGGGGGGGTGTGGGGGGGCAAATTTATTTTAGGCCATTTCTGCCCCCCCGGGGGACAGATCGGCCTATTATTAGGCCGAACTGCCCCCGGGGGGGGCAGAACACTCTAGGCGCCAGGGCAATTTTTTTTTGGTGTTTTTTTTTGTTGTTGTTTCTTTTTTTAGAGATGGGGAGCGACCCATCAGGCAAGGGTCGCTCCCCTGGGGGGGCAAATTGTATTTAGACCATTTCTGCCCCCCTGGGGGCAGATTGGCCAATTTTAGGTCAATCTGCCCCCAAGGGGGCAGAAACCACAAGGCACCGGGGATTTGTTTTTTGGCGCCAATGTCACGCAGGGGGAGCGACCCCGTAGGCAAGGGTCGCTCCCGGGGGGGGGGGGGGGGTGTGCCGGTTGGGGGGGCAAATTTATTTTAGGCCATTTCTGCCCCCCCGGGGGACAGATCGGCCTATTTTTATGCCGAACTGCCCCCGGGGGGGGGCAGAACACTCTAGGCGCCAGGGCAATTTTTTTTTTGTGTTTTTTTTTTTTGTTGTTTCTTTTTTTAGAGATGGGGAGCGACCCATCAGGCAAGGGTCGCTCCCCTGGGGGGGCAAATTGTATTTAGACCATTTCTGCCCCCCTGGGGGCAGATTGGCCAATTTTAGGTCAATCTGCCCCCTAGGGGGCAGAAACCACTAGGCACCGGGGATTTGTTTTTTGGCGCCAATGTCACGCAGGGGGAGCGACCCCGTAGGCAAGGGTCGCTCCCGGGGGGGGGGGGGGGGGGGGGGGTTGGGGGGCAAATTTATTTTAGGCCATTTCTGCCCCCCCGGGGGACAGATCGGCCTATTATTAGGCCGAACTGCCCCCGGGGGGGGGGGCAGAACACTCTAGGCGCCATGGCAATTTTTTTTTTTGTGTTTTTTTTTTTGTTGTTTCTTTTTTTAGAGATGGGGAGCGACCCATCAGGCAAGGGTCGCTCCCCTGGGGGGGCAAATTGTATTTAGACCATTTCTGCCCCCCTGGGGGCAGATTGGCCAATTTTGGGTCAATCTGCCCCCAAGGGGGCAGAAACCACAAGGCACCGGGGATTTGTTTTTTGGCGCCAATGTCACGCAGGGGGAGCGACCCCGTAGGCAAAGGTCGCTCCCGGGGGGGGGTGTGGGGGTTGGGGGGGCAAATTTATTTTAGGCCATTTCTGCCCCCGGGGGGGGCAGAACACTCTAGGCGCCAGGGCAATTTTTTTTGTGTGTTTTTTTTTTTGTTGTTTCTTTTTTTAGAGATGGGGAGCGACCCATCAGGCAAGGGTCGCTCCCCTGGGGGGGCAAATTGTATTTAGACCATTTCTGCCCCCCTGGGGGCAGATTGGCCAATTTTAGGTCAATCTGCCCCCAAGGGGGCAGAAACCACAAGGCACCGGGGATTTGTTTTTTGGCGCCAATGTCACGCAGGGGGAGCGACCCCGTAGGCAAGGGTCGCTCCCGGGGGGGGGGGTGTGGGGGTTGGGGGGGCAAATTTATTTTAGGCCATTTCTGCCCCCCCGGGGGACAGATCGGCCTATTTTTAGGCCGAACTGCCCCCGGGGGGGGCAGAACACTCTAGGCGCCAGGGCAATTTTTTTTTTGTGTTTTTTTTTTGTTGTTTCTTTTTTTAGAGATGGGGAGCGACCCATCAGGCAAGGGTCGCTCCCCTGGGGGGTGGCAAATTGTATTTAGACCATTTCTGCCCCCCTGGGGGCAGATTGGCCAATTTTAGGTCAATCTTCCCCCTAGGGGGCAGAAACCACTAGGCACCGGGGATTTGTTTTTTGGCGCCAATGTCACGCAGGGGGAGCGACCCCGTAGGCAAGGGTCGCTCCCGGGGGGGTGGAGGTTGGGGGGGCAAATTTATTTTAGGCCATTTCTGCCCCCCCGGGGGACAGATCGGCCTATTATTAGGCCGAACTGCCCCCGGGGGGGGGGGCAGAACACTGTAGGCGCCAGGGCAATTTTTTTTTTGTGTTTTTTTTTTTTGTTGTTTCTTTTTTTAGAGATGGGGAGCGACCCATCAGGCAAGGGTCGCTCCCCTGGGGGGGGCAAATTGTATTTAGACCATTTCTGCCCCCCTGGGGGCAGATTGGCCAATTTTAAGTCAATCTGCCCCCAAGGGGGCAGAAACCACTAGGCACCGGGGATTTGTTTTTTGGCGCCAATGTCACGCAGGGGGAGCGACCCCGTAGGCAAGGGTCGCTCCCGGGGGGGGGGGGGGGTGGGCGTTGGGGGGGCAAA
Source organism: Pleurodeles waltl (assembly GCF_031143425.1). NCBI lineage: Eukaryota > Metazoa > Chordata > Amphibia > Caudata > Salamandridae > Pleurodeles > Pleurodeles waltl. The sequence continues at coordinate 255,794,206 of NC_090449.1, read as the reverse complement.
TTTATTTTAGGCCATTTCTGCCCCCCGGGGGACAGATCGGCCAATTTTAAGTCAACCTGCCCCCAAGGGGGCAGAAACCACTAGGCACCGGGGATTTGTTTTTTGGTGCCAATGTCACGCAGGGGGAGCGACCCCGTAGGCAAGGGTCGCTCCCGGCGGGGGAGGGTGGGGGTTGGGGGGGCAAATTTATTTTAGGGCATTTCTGCCTTCCCCCCCCTGGGGCCGGCTGAGCTACAGGCCAAACACCACAGGTAGGCACCTTGCAAAAAACACCTCTGTTTTCTGTGAAAAAATATGTTGTGTCCACGTTGTGTTTTGGGCCATTTCCTTTTGTAGGCGCTAGGCCTACCCACAGAAGTGATGTACCATTTTTATCGAGAGACTTAGGGGAACGCTGGGTGGAAGGAAATTTGTGGCTCCTCTCAGATTCCAGAACTTTCTGTCACCGAAATGAGAGGAAAAAGTGTTTTTTGGGCCAAATTTTGATGTTTGCAAAGGATTCTGGGTAACATAACCTGGTCAGAGCCCCGCAAGTCACCCCATCTTGGATTCCCCTGGGTTTCTAGTTTTCAAAAATGCACTGGTTTGCTAGGTTTCCTCAGGTGTCGGCTGAGCTACAGGCCAAAATCCACAGGTAGGCACTGCTTTTTATAAAAAAATGTGATGTGTCCACGTTGTGTTTTGGGCCCTTTCCTTTCGTGGGCGCTAGTCCTACCCACACAAGTGAGGTATCATTTTTATCGGGAGACTTGGGGGAACGCTGGGTAGAAGGAAATTTGTGGCTCCTCTCAGATTCCAGAACTTTCTGCCACAGAAATGTGAGGAACATGTGTTTTTTTAGCCAAATTTTGAGGTTTGCAAAGGATTCTGGGTAACAGAACCTGGTCCGAGCCCCGCAAGTCACCCCTCCTTGGATTCCCCTAGGTCTCTAGTTTTCAGAAATGCACAGGTTTGGTAGGTTTCCCTAGGTGCCGGCTGAGCTAGAGGCCAAAATCTACAGGTAGGCACTTTGCAAAAAACACCTCTGTTTTTTTCCAAAATTTAGGATGTGTCCACTTTGCGCTTTGGGGTGTTTCCTGTCGCCGGCGCTAGGCCTACCCACGCAAGTGAGGTATCATTTTTATCGGGAGACTTGGGGGAACGCTGGGTGGAAGGAAATTTGTAGCTCCTCTCAGATTCCAGAACTTTCTGCCACAGAAATGTGAGGGACATGTGTTTTTTTAGCCAAATTTTGAGGTTTGCAAAGGATTCTGGGTAACAGAACCTGGTCCGAGCCACACAAGTCACCCCTCCTTGGATTCCCCTAGGTCTCTAGTTTTCAGAAATGTACAGGTTTGGTAGGTTTCCCTAGGTGCCGGCTGAGCTAGAGGCCAAAATCTACAGGTAGTCACTTTGCTAAAAACAGCTCTGCTTTCTGTGATATGTCCACGTTGTGTTTTGGGGCATATCCTGTCGCGGGCGCTAGGCCTACCCACACAAGTGAGGTATCATTTTTATCGGGAGACGTGGGGGAATGCTGGGTGGAAGGAAATTTGTGGCTCCTCTCAGATTCCAGAACTTTCTGCCACAGAAATGTGAGGAACATGTGTTTTTTTAGCCAAATTTTGAGATTTGCAAAGGATTCTGGGTAACAGAACCTGGTCCGAGCCCCGCAAGTCACCCCTCCTTGGATTCCCCTAGGTCTCTAGTTTTCAGAAATGCACAGGTTTGGTAGGTTTCCCTAGGTGGCGGCTGAGCTAGAGGCCAAAATCTACAGGTAGTCACTTTGCTAAAAACAGCTCTGTTTTCTGTGATATGTCCACGTTGTGTTTTGGGGCATATCCTGTCGCGGGCGCTAGGCCTACCCACACAAGTGAGGTATCATTTTTATCGGGAGACGTGGGGGAACGCTGGGTGGAAGGAAATTTGTGGCTCCTCTCAGATTCCAGAACTTTCTGCCACAGAAATGTGAGGAACATGTGTTTTTTTAGCCAAATTTTGAGATTTGCAAAGGATTCTGGGTAACAGAACCTGGTCCGAGCCCCGCAAGTCACCCCTCCTTGGATTCCCCTAGGTCTCTAGTTTTCAGAAATGCACAGGTTTGGTAGGTTTCCCTAGGTGGCTTCTGAGCTAGAGGCCAAAATCTACAGGTAGTCACTTTGCTAAAAACAGCTCTGTTTTCTGTGATATGTCCACGTTGTGTTTTGGGGTATATCCTGTCGCGGGCGCTAGGCCTACCCACACAAGTGAGGTATCATTTTTATCGGGAGACGTGGGGGAACGCTGGGTGGAAGGAAATTTGTGGCTCCTCTCAGATTCCATAACTTTCTGCCACAAAAATGTGAGGAACATGTGTTTTTTTAGCCAAATTTTGAGGTTTGCAAAGGATTCTGGGTAACAGAACCTGGTCCGAGCCACACAAGTCACCCCTCCTTGGATTCCCCTAGGTCTCTAGTTTTCAGAAATGCACAGGTTTGGTAGGTTTCCCTAGGTGGCGGCTGAGCTAGAGGCCAAAATCTACAGGTAGTCACTTTGCTAAAAACAGCTCTGTTTTCTGTGATGTGTCCATGTTGTGTTTTGGGGCATATCCTGTCGCGGGTGCTAGGCCTACCCACACAAGTGAGGTACCATTTTTATCGGGAGACTTGGGGGAACATAGATTAGCAAAACAAGTACTATTGCCCCTTGTCTTTCTCTACATTTTTTCCTTCCAAATATAGGAGTGTGTGTAAAAAAGACATCTATTTGAGAAATTCCCTGTAATTCACGTACTACTATGGTCACCCCGGAATTCAGAGATGTGCAAATAACCACTGCTCCTCAACACCTTATCTTGTGCCCTTTTTGGAAATGCAAAGGTTTTCTTGATAGCAATTTTTTACTCCTTATATTTCAGCAAATGAATTGCTGTATACCTGGTATAGAATGAAAACGCACTGCAGGGTGCAGCTCATTTATTGGCTCTGGGTTCCTCGGGTTCTTGATGAACCTACAAGCCCTATATATCCCCGCAACCAGAGGAGTCCAGCAGACGTAACGGTATATTGCTTTAGATAATCTGACATTGCAGGGAAAAGTTACAGAGTAAAACGTAGAGAAAAATTGATGGTTTTTTCACCTCAATTTCAATATTTTTCTTTTTCAGCTGTTATTTTCTGTAGGAAACCCTTGTAGGATCTACACAAATGACCCCTTGCTGAATTCAGAATTTTGTCTACTTTTCAGAAATGTTTAGGTTTCTGGGATCCAGCATTGGTTTCATGACCATTCCTGTCACTGACTGGAAGGAGGCTGAAAGCACAAAAAATTGCACAAATGGGGTATGCCCCAGTAAAATGCCAAAATTGTGTTGAAAAATTGGGTTTTCTGATTCAAGTCTGCCTGTTCCTGAAAGCTGGGAAGCTGCTGAGTTTAGCACCGCAAACCCTTTGTTGATGCCATTTTCAGGGGAAAAACCACAAGCCTTCTTCTGCAGCCACTTTTTCCAATTTTTTTGAAAAAAACGAAATTTTCACTGTATTTTGGCCAATTTCTTGGCCTCCTTCAAGGGAACCCACAAAGTCTGGGTACCTCTAGAATCCCTAGGATGTTGGAAAAAAAGGACGCAAATTTGGCTTGGTTAGCTTATGTGGACAAAAAGTTATGAGGGCCTAAGCGCGAACTGCCCCAAATAGGCAAAAAAAGGCCCGGCACAGGAGGAGGAAAAGGCCTGGCAGCGAAGGGGTTAAAGGATGTGCTGGAGGCACTTCATGAGTTACTAGAGCTTGGAGACTGGATGAAACCTGAGAGACCTTTGAGGTTTGAAGGTTACACAGATAATAACAGAGTATGTAGGAGAGATATGTTTATGGCATTGCTGGAGGAGGGTGTCAACAAAGAACAGATAGATGGGATAGATACCAAGAGTCTGTGGAAGATGTATCACAAGTGAGGGCTGGGCAGAAAGGTGAATATTCAGGGTAACAAACAAGTGAATCAGGGCAAGTCACAGATGCAGGAGGAAGAAAAAGTGAGGGAGAAAAGTGTTTCTCCGAGGGGAAGGAGGAGGAAGATTTGACTACTGACTGACTGAGGAAAACAGAGAAGGAAAGGAATCTCCTCGCAGATATGAGAGCATATATCTGGATTTGAATTGAGCAAAAGTCGACCGGTTTAAATCAGATTTGGAAACAGGCCAAACTCCAGTACAGGGATGGGCTTGCATGTTGATAATAGACCCCGTGTTGATTCAGAAATTCACTGGAAACATAAACATTTTCAAAAGGTTCATGTCTTGGTAGACACTGGAGTGGAGGCCTTTTAATATATGAAAATCCGAAAAAGTTCACAGGTCAGCACTACACCATCACAGGGCTGGGTGGAACGCAAATCCCCACAGCACAGACTAATGTTCAGATGAAAATATGAAGAACACCAAAAAGAGAATACACTGTTTTGATTGTGCTCCTCCTAAAGTATTTACTTGGAACTAACATTCTGAAGGAGATGACTTTATACCTGGATGATGGTTGTTATCAATTTGGATCAAAGCAATACATTTCAGCTGCAGCAGTGATGGTGGGTCGTTTAAAGATACCCCCAGTGAAGGTGCCTCTAGCTACAAAGGTGGTTCATTTGAAACAGTACAGAATCCCGGGAGGGCATGAGGAGATAAGTAAGACAAGATTTGATAGAGGCAGGTGTGCTGGCCCCAGTCACCAATGAGTGGAACAATCCATTGTGGCCTGCATGCAAATTGGATGGAATTGCCATTGATTATCGAGAATTGAACAAATATACACCCCCTTTGACCGCTGCAGTACCCGACACCATCAATGTGATTGAGAGGATACAAAAACACAAAGGGACATGGTATGCAACCATTGATATCGCTAATGCTTTCTTCTCCATATTATTGGAGTCAGGAGCAAATTTCTTTTTCGTGGAACGGAAGACAATTTAAGATGCTATCTTTGCCTTTGGGGTATGTACACAGCCCCACCATCTGTCACCGGCTGATGGCAGGACACCTGGATGAAGTAACCGTGATTGAAAAGGTGCAGTTGTCTCATATTGATGATGTGATGATTCAGGGAGAAACACAAGAACAGGTGCAGACTCAGTTGGACAGGGTTGTGGAACACCAAGGAGGTGATTGAACAGGCGTTAGACTTATGGCCAGTACAGGAAGGGGATATTGAGTTACATGTAACCGTTCAGAGGCAATATGCAAATGGGAATATGTGGCAAAAACAGGGAAGAAAGGGGATGCCGTTGGGTTTCTGGACCAAAAAGCTACTAGATGTTGATGAGTGATATACTCCCTTTGAGAAACAATTACTAGCATGCTACTGGGCTCTAAAGGATTCTGCGCAAATGTCCATAGGGCATGATGTGATTCTGAGACCTGAGGTCCTGATAATGCAGTAGGCGAAGAGTTCACTTAAAACTCACCGGAGAGAACATGGACAGGAAGCAAGTGTTTTAAGTAGAAATGGTACATAAAGGACAAGGCACAAGTGGGACCAGCAGGAACAGAGGCCCTGCATGAACAGGTGGCAAAGGACCCCATGCAGGATGACTTGATGGTGCAAGAGGTGCCAGAAGTAAAAGAGTCACCCGTAAGGTGGGGTGAGTCATTTGAATCATTGTCCCCTGAGAATAAGAAGCATGTATGATTCACTGATGGTTCAGCCAATTATGTGGGGGCCAAGAGACATTGGAAGGCAGTGTCGTATAACTCAGTAACCAAGAAGCTGCTTTCCACTACAGAAGAAGGGTAGAATAATCAATATGCAGAATTGTATGCTGTATATCAAGCCTTAAAACAGAAGTTACCTGAGACATGTCACATTTATACTGATTCTTGGTCCATAGTCAATGGGTTAGCCACCTGGCTTCCCACATGGCATTCACATAACTGGCAAATACATTCAAGGAGGCATGGGACAAAGAACTGTGGCAAGAGAATCTGGAAATGTTAGAGCAAAGTCATGTTACTGTATGTCATGTAGATGCCCACTATCCCATCAATTCACTAGAACAATGGTTAAATTCCTTTGCAGTTGACAAAGCCAAAATCTCAGGGGCAGAAGTGGCAACGCAGGATACTGGCTTGGTTGGGATGGCTAAATGGGTGCACCAAAAATGTGGACACCTGGGAGAGAAGGCCACTAACAGGTGGGCAGAGATTAGGAGGATGCACATTCCACTTGATATGATCAAAACTATCATAATCCAGAGTCCTATCCAGAGTCCTACTTGTCAACACATACAGCAGAGATCTGTCCCGCAAACTGTCAGTTGGGGAGAGGGAAGTTGCCAGGGCAAATATGGCAAATCGATTACATGGGTCCACTACCAAATAGTTGGGGGTGTCAATACGCCTGCAGGGTGGCAGATACTTATTCAGGATATCTGATTGCGTTACCATGCAAATGTGCTACTCAATTCAACACCATCAAAACGCTGGACTTGTCAATATTGTATTACGGAATCCCACTGCAAGTCCATAATGACAATGGGTCACATTTTCAAAGGTAAATTGGTGCAAGTCTATTGTTCACAACACACTATTGAGTGGATTTATCATATTCCATATTACCCACAAGATTGATTGAGGGAATGAATGGTTTATTAAAAACCTAATTAAAAAAACTAGCCGACGATGCCCTGATAAATTGGAGAGATAATTTGATTGAAGCCTTGCTGATACTTAATAATAGACCCCTGACAAATGTAGAAACGCCATTAATGTGAATCTTAACCCCAGCATTACAGATAGAACCCCATATTGCAACAAATACTATCATGTACTGGGAGACAAAAAAATGAGACTTAGCTCCCTACTGAGCCACACCAGAATCTGCAGGTCTTGATTTGCATGCTTTTAACATGTACAGATTGAAACCAAGAGACATGACGCTTCTTGAAACAGGTGTTGGAATACAAATTCCCCGGAGCATTTCAGATTTATTGCTCCTCAATCTGGGTTGGCACTCAAAGGTATTCAGGTCTTGGGGGGGGAGTGATTGATACAGACTACCAAGGAGAAATCAAGGTAATTTCTCAGATTGTCATAATTATGGTACATGGAGGAATAGTTAAAAGGGGTACTGCCCTAGCCCTTCTTGCAGTACGAGGGGAAGGAGGTTTTGGCTCAACTGACAAAAATCATTGTGCT